>NW_023998414.1:31092398-31107112 GCF_014805625.2 Glossina fuscipes
TTTAACATCCACGAAAACGGATATATAATCGATCGAGATAGGTCAGTCCATCTGTCTGATTGTTTTTTGTATTTACAATTACGCTCACTTCGTTTGCTCAGAATACACGGCACCTTAAAAACAAATACGATGTTTTAATATGTTTAATACGTAAATTCTTTCTGTAACTTAATAGGCGGTCTAAACCTTCTAGATTATGGAAGACGTGATGGAAAGTTATTTTCCTTAAATTTCGAGCCCCCTCACAAAACGTCCCGAAAAGGCTGGTTGCGATGAATGAATCCCTGGTAAGCAGTCGCTTACAGCTTACAGATTACAATGTCTTTGACTGCATTTTTTTAATGCCTTTCTCTCTATCATCTGGCAATATGTAAAGGACAACACGAGCTATTCTGTTTTTTATAGATGCAGCAACAATGTCAGATTGAAGTGTAAAATTATTACATTATTATAAAAATTTATTGTTCTGGAATTGTAGGCTTATTCTAAAAATACTGTTAAATAAAAAACAAGAATGAAAACTGTAGTATTCCGAGGGCAGGCCGACCATGAAATACCCTACACCACTTCACTTAATAATACACCAAAAATTATACATTATTTTTATGAAAATGCATAATTTTTGAGAAAACCTCAACGTTGCAAGATACCTAAACATCATCCTCGCATCAATTTATCAAACTTACTTTACTTGTCAATGATTGTATTATTTCCCCATTACGTTTCCATTATTACATATCACAAATTAGCCTTGGTTGCCATAGAAGGGTATGGTTTTAACAAAGCCCCAATATAAGGCCCGTTTTCAAAAAAATAGATCTAAGTAATTCAATTTCCTAATTCATTAATTTGCTAAGCAACGTGTGCTTCATCATAAAATATTTAAAACCTATAATATATAGTATAACTATATACTGTTAGAAGCCTTATATGGGTTAAGATCAAAAAAAAAAAAAAAAAGAAAAGACCTACATGATCCAAATTAACTAGGGCTGTTTCTTACCGCAAACTTTTATTATGAATGAATCTTTATCAAGAAGTATTGAAAATTATTCCATTTTACCATAGAAAGATTCAGTTTCCGTAAGATTCCGTAAAAAATTCAAAAAATTTCCCGGCTGATCCAAAGCTTTCACACCTATTTAGAATGTCGAAACCCTCTTACTCAGCAAATTTATTGCCAAATTCGAAAAATTTACAATATTTTTTCTTATAATGACTTATAAAAATAAGGCGACATAGAGAGAGTGATCGAAAAACTTGTCCGATCGGAATCATTTTCAATAGCGCTTGGCCAACGCACGTCATTATAACAAATTTCATCAAAATATCGAAATCTGTAGGTTCAATACAAACAAAACAAACACAAACGAAAAGAAGACCGACAAACGGACAGCCAAGCTTAGATAACTTCCTGAATCGATCGGTGCAATAAACGGTGGATCTATCTCACATTCTAATCTAAGTGTACCAGAAGTTCAAGGACGAAAGTTATTTTGAAAAACCTAACAACGAATCGTGTGAGGCATTTAATGATGGGCCGCGGTCCTTGACAATGCTTGTTCTTGTTTTACCGTAATACATCAGCATCGTAGAAATGGGTTTTATTCTAGAGCCTGGAGTAGTTTTAACATCGATCAAAAAAAAAGGATCGAAAGTTTTAGACTTCACGTGTTGCGAAACGATAAATAAAAAAAAAGGCACAGCAAAAATTCATAATTCTTCTACAAAAGTCATAGATTAACATTAAAAACTTTATCCTAAATTTTTATTTATTTATTTACATTTTTCTCTTTTTTTTTTTTGCGCCTTTCGAATCACTCTCAGCCTTATACTCACTCATTGATCATGTTTTTATTTGCACTGTTGAATGTAAACACTTTCTGGAGACAGTTATCAAAGTATTGCACGAATTACATATCATCAGACAAGACGCCTATGCTTGAATTTCTCAGCAGGAATTCAATTGACATAGGTAATCCTTTTAAAGAGCTCGGAAAAGGGGTCGAATTTAAAGAAAATTTTACTTCCAAGACTGCTATGTTTTACGACCTATCTCAGAAGATTGAAAGCATCTATTAAGGCTACCAAAAAAAAAAAAAAAAAAAAATTCCAAGAGATTCGCTATTGTTTCTGCCCTTTTCTATTGTTATGTCTAGACAAGGAAGAGAGATATGAGTGTCTTAAGACATATATATATTGGCTGTCTTGCCATCTGAAATATTTCTAGTTTATGCTGACTTTAATAATATTCAAGAATTACAAAATCTTTAATTGATATCTATCTAAAACTATTGATCATAGCAAAATAAAGAAAAATGTGACGAAATTTTCATTTTTCTTTTAAATATTCTACGACATTTGTAAACATCATAGCAAAGCCACCAAATGGATATATATATATATATAAATGAGTATATACGAATGAACAGATAGTCCAATGTTCAAACGAGCAAGATTTTGTCGACGGATAATCTTATGCCATTTTCTTTAGCATTTTCGACATTTATAGCCGGTTATTACAAGCCGACTAACAAAATTAATATAACCCTATCATGGGCATCAAAATAAAGAAAATAAATTATAAGTTGATAACAAAGCATATTCCGTTAAATGAAGCAGTTGTTTATAATTGAATGAATAAGAGAGAGAAAAAAAAAAAAAAAAATTTAAAAAAATTAAAAAAAGATGGCAAAATTATTTACACTTTAAGTAAACAATATCATGTAACCTATCGACAAGTGGCAAACAGGTGAATAAGAGAGAAAAATTTTCTCAAACTTTATTAACACATTTGTTTAATTTAAACAAATTCGTAGTTCGCATTTCCGCTTAACTAGCTAAGAAAATGCAGACGGACAGACACATAGACATAGGCAAATGCAATTTAAAAAAAAAAAAAAAAACCATGTATAATATTATTTCAATAAACAATTTTGCAAGTAATCAGAATTCAGTTAGAGATTTCAAGATGAAATGAAACAATTTGTTGAGAGATTAACAGATGATGAAATTTGAAAATTTTTTGATAAATTTCTTAAATTATTTATGAATGTAAATGTTTAATATCGCTCCGAGAATTAAAATAAAGAATAACGAATGTTAAATAATTATGAATTTTTGAAAAATTTTTCAAAATTAAAATTAAAAAGTTACGCATGCAACAAAGTGAAAGAGGTTCTGTTTAAGATCGCTTATCGCTGAAAGTTGTTAGCACTTTTTCTAAAAATTCTTTCCTTTCCAAAAAAAAGTAAAATTCATATTTTGCTTATTATTGTTGCTGTTGACCTTCTGTCTATTATGTGCTTGTAAATAACTTAACTTACTTTTGTTGCGGCTGCCTTTTTATTTTGATATAAAAAAAGTTTTACATTTAGATGAATATTTTAAAAATATATTTTCATACTTCATAAGTGTTTCTAACATGAACAGCAAACAATTAATACGTAGCCAGTCAGTGTAAAATTCCTACTAAGTTCGGTTTCTCTATTAATGCATCAATTGCATCAAAACGGGAACAAAATTTCAACTTTTTTTTGTTTCATATTTATCATCGCGAAGCATAGAATAGCATAGAATAGAAGAACTGTAATTGCTCAAGCAACGTTAGATTTGGGGTTTCCACTTAAGCCTTCTCGAATCTTGGGTTTGATAAGATAGCAAGACACTGACGTTGAAAATCCCGTTTAGCGCTAGCGGAGGATACGCCCAGAATCGTATTAAATAAAATAAAATAAAATATTATAAAACGAAAAAGATAATAAGACGATGCAATGAATTTCACACATTAAGCTTAAATAATTTCACGATCCATCCGTTCTAAAATCTCATAGTGAAATAAATTTATATATATAACATAAGAGCTATAGTAGCTGCAAGACTCAATTGCTGCAATTGACCCAATTAGTTTATTGCTACAACAAAGACAAATAAGAAAGCGACAGGGGACCACGGTTCACCATTCAATTGCTTGCTTCATTTTGCTTAGCACAATTATTTTGGGTTTTTTTAAAATAAGGCGCTTTATGGCAAGCGGACGAAAAATGGTTCGATGCGAAAAATCGTCGGCGTATCAAATTTCATAAAAATACTCCAAAAATTGCGATTTGTAGGTTGAACGCAAGGTCACAAGGCAGGCAATTTTTAAAGAATTCCTCATTAAAATCACTTTGTTTCCAATTGACCGAAGATGCCGTCGGCTGCGTGATATTTTCCACCGTTTTCTTGAAATCTCTAAACTGATAGTTCTGACTGCTGCTAAAAATATGCGCAGAGACGGATCACAGGAATACCTAAATTCTAGAAATGGTAACGAAATTCACTCGAAGGATATTCAACTGGCTGTCCGCCGTGACGAACACGCAGATGAGGTTTAAGGAGATCAAAAGCGAAATTTTATTAAAAAAAAAAAGAAAAGAAATTTTGATAAAAAGCACAGACTGTTAAAATATATTTCTTCCTACTTATTAGGGCAAGTGGTCATCATTACAAGCAAACAAAGACTGCCTATCTATCTATCCAATCTATGTTCAATAAGGAGTTCGCTCTCTTGATTATTCTGTTCCCCCCAACTTTAGTTTCTTAGACCAAATCAGTTGACTTTCATCGAATGATTAAAAAAACTCATGCTACTAATCCAACCCGAAATTCATTGCTGATTAATATTTGCTTTTATCGTATGTAATTTTCTTTGTATGAGTGTGTGTGCGTGTGAAAAGGTGCAAAGTGATAACGAAGAAATAGTTGTCGCAACATGGCAAGAAACGCTTGAAACATGTCTAAAACACATAGCTTAACATAGATGCACGATTGAATTCGATTGGACTTTCTTTCCAAAAGAATCTTTTAAAGTTTTTGTATAACGAAAAAAATAAATTAAATTAAATTAAATTAAATATAAAATTGTCTTTAAAATCAACAACAATAATGTATACGAAAGGAGAGGGAAAAAAAAAATTATTTAATTACTTTATATTTCATAATTTTAATGTAAAATTTCCATTTTTCCTACTAATTTGGCACTCGAGCACTTTTTTCAATTGATTTCAATTCATTTGCATTGTATGCCGCATACGTTATCAAATATTTGATGATGTGTATATTTGCTTGTTTAAGTTAAGTGGTGTAGCATTATTAAATTGTTGTTGTTAAGAAATCTATTTAAGTTTTATAGTCTTGTAAATTACAATAGTTAAATATTTGATTTATTTGGCAGCCGACCAAAAAGCTTTCACAGACAGACATACAAGCAAAAGACAAACAAATGTTGAAGAAAAAAAAAAAAAAAAAAAAAGACAAAAAAGACATATATATATATATGTATATATACATATACGTTTATATATTTATATATTTATTTATTTATTTATATGCATATATATAAGAGGGTGTGCGCGCGCGCTTGTTTGTATATCAAATATTCACAAAAATTTATATTGGCCTTCGGAGAAGTTCAAAATTCACTTGTTTAGCTTATTCATTCCTTACATCGAAAACACGTTGAGTTCCGCGGTAACCTAATGCGATTTATGTTATCGCGCTTATTAGTTTTTGAACTCTCGTACATTTTTCCTTAGCATAATCAAAAATATCCGGAAATCAATGTTTACGTTCTATACTGGACAGATGGAAATACATAATTAAGAAAAAACTCCGTTACGATATTATATACCTTCCGAATAACCGCAGCCGGAAAATCGTAAAAATATGTCTATTATGTAACGATGTCCAGCAATGAATTTCGAGGTTTCATATAAGTTACAAGGCTGCAGCACCTTTAAGGTAATCACCTTCGACCCATGCTTGCTGAATAAGATTAGTGAACTGCAAATAAATTATTCACTAAACCATCCATTGACTTGTTCTCTCATACATGTGTTCACTTCATCGGTCTTTATCGGTATTAAATCCCCACGAAAGGTATAATTTTGCACCGATAAAATCACCTTCTTATTTCAAAGTCCAATAGGTTCGCAGGCTCGTAACAAAATATTATTGCAATTTTGTACTAATCATGTAGAAAATTTACCGAAAGTCTAAACCGATATTTTGGGCGGCAGTTAGTAACCGACATTCGGGAAATTTGAAGATGAATGTCCCCAAAATGCGGATCGATTTTTTATGTACTTGGATTTGCGTCAGATTGATCGAACGAAAAGCAACTTTTTAATAGGCCTAACGATGAAATTTGACTTTCCAGACAGAGCAGTAATGATTACATATACATCCAAAGAACTTTTGTGCTCAAGATGGAGTCATTTTAGATAACTCTTTACCTTTACTAAGTTGTGAGAACATATTCATAAAACTTGATATTCTACTTGGCGGCTAATATTGTCTCGATTGGGACTAACGATTAATGCATATCCAAATGCATCGCAATGCAATCGTTTCTCTTAAGGTTCAATCGTGTGTGGAAATTTCACCTTCTAAGTTGAACGTTAAACTAAACTACCCCTGTCCAAAACTTACATGTATGAGATCATATGTCTAATGGGGCGTATTACAAATTTTCTATTCCACGTGAAAACAGATCTAACGGAATTCAAATGCAATGAATATAATATGATAATAATGTAAGCAGTCTTCGAAATACTGTACCATTTGAAGCTCGAAATTCATACGCATCTCTATTATTAGGTTTAATATTTTTTAGACATTCCATTGTATAGATGCACATAACAGATAAACATGCGGATACGGTGAATGCGAAGAGAAAATTCATGAAATCAAATTAAATGAATTCGAAATGTATTCAATATGTACAGCATTCATAAGATAATATAGGTTGATATGTTCTTAGAATGTCTGCAATTTACGTTGCATGGAATTTTCGCATCTCTTATGATGTTATACAACACAACCAATAAAAAAAAAAAAAGAATTGAATTAAATTTCTGCAAATATGAAAGCAAACATTTTGCATTTTATGACGTCACTAGTGACACATTGACCTGAAAAACAATTCAATAAAATGTTTATAGAGTAAGTTTGCACTAAACATGAGCGTAAGAGCAACGCGCATGACTGTATTTCATATACGAAAGAGGGCAACATGTTGTCGACGGAGAGAGAAATTTAGAGCGCAGTACACAATTAAGAACAACTGTTAAGCCTCTTCATGCAGTCGCATTAGCACAACTTAATCACACCTGCATCCTATTTACTCCAAATGTTTGTTATTTTAAATGATTTCTCGTTACGTGATTTTTATCAAATAATTTAACGAAATATGTGTAAAGAATATGGACTACGCTACCGATTTATTTTAATAAAATTTCGAACAAGCTTTCCATTTTGAATGTGAATAAAATCTAGTGAATGAGTTTTCATATTCAATGGTCATCTATCATCGTCTAACTATATAAAAGTATTTGTAACTTGAACTTTTTTTTAAGATTCTCTAACATGGTTCCTTTCATTTACTATTGGTCGTCATCTTAGCAGTGAAATTCAAAACGAAGAGTCTAAACAGAGCGTATGATTAATCTGGGCCTACTACTAAACCTATAATCGATGGTAGTTGGATTCCCTCTAAGTGAGATTCTTTGCTGCACATAATTCGATAGTCACAAATTAAATATATGGAATATATTTATAATGCTTCGATTTACAGAATATTGAATATGAAGGAAGAGCTTTAAAGCTTTAATTTCTGTGTTAAATAAAATGTCAAGTTTATCCATAGTGCGCTGAAAAAACGCTTATTCTTATGCCGGTTGCGATTACAATTGCCGACCATGTCATCTATGTAAATCAGCATTGTGAAGAAGATCCACAAAATTTATACAAGTCCTGAGATTTTTAAAATATAACATAATCGACATAAGCGACATTTATATTTCATCCTACGGATTTATTAAATGATTCGTCACTATTAAAAGTTCCCAAAAATATTTATATACTTGTGTCTTTCTAATTTGAAGTACTATGTGTAATGTGCCGAGTGGCCATTTAGTCACAGCATCTCGCCTAACAACTCAATGGTCGTAAGTTCAATTCGCAAGTGGATTGGAGTTTTTAATGAAGCCTTAAAGACTTAGATGGTAGTGCTTTAACACTTAATTTACTTCTCTGGCTAGATTAATTATAAAAACCTTGGCATGGAGAGGGCTTAAGTGTACACTAGCCTTAATAAAGTCTACATACAGTACGAACAATTAAGTTTCCTCTTATTAGAAACAGCATTTATGGATTGGAAGTCGAAACATATATATTTCCTAAAAACAATAATTTATATTAAATGATAATTTAAGATTTTTTTTTTTTACTGAATATAAAGTTATAAGCAAAAAATGTACCCGCAATCTGAAAAAAATATCACAAAAATGAGTACAAAGAGCGGAAAGAAAACATTTGAAAGCATCGAACAAAAGCACCTTTAGTTACCGATACTCAATTTTTGTACTTGTTTTCCTGACACTTCAATAATAATTTATCAGTTAACGAAAGTCTCTGTATTTCTATTCCTTACGATGTACTTAAGTAAATGTAAATAGGATCTGAAATGCACTGCTCTTTAATTAAATGCTTTATAGATAAGTTTACTCTGCGAATATATGACATTCGAATACATTCAAATATAGTGCAAAACACTGACTTGCAAGCGGTTGAATCACTTCAATAATAGTTCATACACAATGTATCCTAAGGAGAAGCGATTCTTTAGTTGCTGACTATATGTGACGCAAAAAAGCTTTCAACTTTATTCGTTTTCTTAAATAAAGAGCACAAGGATTGTTCGTTCGTAGTTATTATCGCAATATTTATTCGAAACACAACAATGATACATTGTGTTTCCTCGTTGGTAAACGTTTCTTACTTTAACTAATGCGTTATAAGTGACGGATGGTGATTTTATTAGCTTACGTTTTCCTTACTCAGTTACTCAGTTACTTCAGAGAAATTTTTTACTTCCCGCCTGTGGAACAACCTACCAGCAGTGATCTTCATGTTCACAAATATTACTGCTTCTCTCAGCCCCTCTTTTCCTATAGCTCTTCCTAATCATCTTCGTGTCCGCACGTATAATGGGCATCCTTTGACTAACTGCTGATACATTTGCAAAGCCCACACTGGTAAAAGAAAAAACCATATCCTTGCTATAGAGAAATATTTCAAACAAATTTGCGTTTCTTATTCCTAAGTATGCTTCTTATTGGAAGAGAATGGAAGCCATAGTATATTTTTCAATAGAGAGGCTTCCTTTACATTGGCGTAATATAACCTCTGAGTCTTCTAACATATCTGGAAAGGTATTTCTTACCTGAAAGAAATTTTTTTGGAGTCCTTTTCCAAGCGCTTCGAAAAGACTGCCGATGCTAAATGAATGACTGTCGAGAAGTTACTGCCTAATCTGAGAGAATTTGCTGATTTCTAGCGCTATACACTAACAGATTTCTTTAGAAGGTTTTTATGTTCCTTCGTAAAGATTTCTAAGGAAAAATACGTTGGTATGGCGCCATCAAGACAAGTCCTTGAAACTCCTTAAAAATTTATGATGAAATTTTTGATATTAATAACGAATTCGTTTACAGAGATATCAACTCTTTTTTCCTTCTGGTTGGGCCTTTTTTTCCCAATACCTAAACTGAAAAACGTGGAATTCTCTCTTCGACAAATGTGCTAAAACCAAAAAAAAAAAGAAAAGCAAAATGTATTATAATGGAAAGAAAACGTTTCTGTAACATAGTTTCAAACTTTAAACGAATTTTTTCTCGAAACATGATATCTCAAAACTTTGATTTCAGTGATTATTAGAAAAGATTTTACTGATAATTTAGTTTAGCCTTATAAAGTCACATTTTAGGTTAAGGTACATCATATATGTATCAAGTATACAATTGCAATAGTTAGTTAAATTGAATTTTCTTATAGTCAGTAAAACATATAACACAACTAACAGATTTAAAACTGACTCTACAAAGCAACAAGTTAACTAACGACTAGAATATTCACTGCCAATTACGCCGCGTGTACCATTATCGGTGTGCTGTTCAAAATGTGCGACGTGAACAAATTAACCCATTGCATAAAATAGTGATAGCAACAATTAATTTTTAAATTCCAATTTGTTAATTTAAAAAATTTTATCATGTACTGAAAACGGTACACGATAAACATTACAAAATATCTTAAACGCTCTAAAGGCATCATTTTATACTTAAGCTAACTGCTGCTAAGAGATTTTAAATCTTTGGCAATTTTACTCTTTGTCTAAGCAATTTCAAAAGATAATAATTTGAATAATATTAGGGCATAATAAAGAGACAACATAAAATAATTTAGGAATAAAAAAATAGTTAAATATATGGCAACTTTAAATATTATTTTGAAACATTAATTGGCTTATCAACTTGTTGATAAACAAATTTGCACATCGAAGGTAATAAATAATTTATGTGTAATGCATTTAAAGGGTGAAATTCAATGTGAACTTTTATCATTACAAACCTTATATAAAAATTTGGTATGCAGAGCACTAGAGTGTTGATAAAGACTTACCTGTAAAAATAAGAACAAATAAATATATATAAATATGGTTATAACGAAGAATGAAATTGATTTTACAAAAATTTTTCCTAAAAATGTAACAAAAATATTTATATAAAGAGGTAAGTGACATCTCATCTATATTATATATTGTAACAATATTATTTTACAAGATTTCGTCTTCTTTAGTAAAAGCAAATATATCTGCAAATAGTTTGCAAGCAATCAGTCCTTGGATGTACCTTCACACGACAAATATATCAAAGATATATTTAAAGCATTTATGCTTCCGTTTACATTGACGTCAATGAGGTCTGTGCATAAGTGCTACTTGATGTCAAAGAATTTATTTCAATTTTTCTACTAAAAAGTTCAAATTCAAGATTACCCTTTACCAAACAATAGTATTGTATGCAATAATTTAAGGCTAAAACCAATAAATTTGTTATCATAAGCTCTGCTTGCTTCAATCAATTCTTGCCTATAGTAATAAATTATTATTGATTTCATTTGACTTGTTTCATGCGTTTCAAGCGTTATTTTCTTTTTCATTTGCTTTGCGACAAAATTATTAACAAATTTATTTATTTGCAAAAGGTCGAAAAGAAAAATTATACTTCGAACCGATCTCTTTTAATAAAAATTAGTAATAATTAATTTCATATATTAAAATATAAATAATATAAGTAATTAGTTTAACAATTGATGTTTTCTTCGGGCAATAAACATTACTGTTCAGATTACTGCGATAATTGCCATTAAGTAAATTATTTAAATGGTAAAGTTTATAAAAAATCAAAGGTAATTATTATAATTTTAAAATAACCTGCAGAAAAATTTAATGATTTACCCTCCATTTCTCGCCATATAACGTTAATGTTTTAGATATCAAGATAACTGTGTCGCACCAGTGACACGTTGCCTATATGAACGTGAATTTGTATTTCTATGAAGCAGAACAGATGTCGTGAATGCCCATAAAGAAAAAGGAGTTGCTAGTTCAAATGTAAAGCAGTCCAGAAATTGCTAAAAAAATATCAATTGAAAGTTCTCTCTATGCTTTTCTTAACTATTTATTTCGTAATTAATCACAATCGATTACGGACTTAGTTCAATTTATACCAATAATATTAAAGGTGATTTTGGGCTTCGAAATTGCTGTAAGGAAATTTCACAAACCATCTGCGTTATGAAGTTTTATTTGCGTATTTATATTGACTACGGTTTTTTTTTTACCTCGTCGAGCAACTATATACCCTACATCAATTCGACTGACACAGCTATTCACCCGTTTCGATAATAAAAACCCAAAAATTTCACATTATTTTCATGCTTGCTGATGTACTTTTAACAAACTTAATATAATTTTCAAAAATATTATTATTTTTCAGTTTGCGTCATAATAAAAAATTAGAAAATTGGAAAAAGCTTGCTTTTCATGATAATCCAAATATATGATACGTGCTGGTCTACAAAATAAATTTATAGGATCCGGATTAAATTTTTTAGTTCAATCCTTTTCTGAGAGGGTTACCATTCCTGAGAAAACTTACATGCAGTGGGTTCCAAGATATAGGCCCACGTGTTGCAAAATTTTGTCCATTATTTATTTTCATGTGAAATTGTTATCATGAACAAATTTTCATCATAACACATTAACAATTAGGTCGTTTTGGCATTGAAGGGCTTACATTTCCTGGGCATTTGCATATGTATGGTGATATCCAAAAAATACACCTTAGCGGTGTTAAGGTTAATTTCTGTGTTAATTTACTATTGTGAACCAATTTTCATCATGAAATATTGATAATTAGACCTTCTTATATAAGGGGATGTTCAAAAAATATTTCAAACCGAATCAATAGTTTTACCCCAGTTTAGAATGACGAAATACGATATCTCAGCGATTTTTGTCAAGAAATTTTGAAAATTTGCAAAATAGGGCATTTTATAGGAAGCGGTCGAAAAAGAGGACTGATCCTAACTATTTTCACTAGCGTTTGTCCTTGGTTCAAAGAACATCATTGCACAAAATTTCATCAAAATATCTTAAAAATTGCCACCCGACGGTTGAAAACAAAATTCATACATCGAAGGACATCGAAAGGACAGACGGATAAAGAAGCTTAGATCGGTACAGTAAAAAATAGATCTGTCTTAAGCATTTCTAGGTATCACACATGTCCCCATAAAAGAGCGAAATACAATGAAAACAAATCATTTTCTCTATCGTTTACACTCGTCATCAAGGTTCTCGATAATCATTGGCTTAACGGCGACTTACACGATTGGTCAATTATGCAGAAAAGGCAATTAGATATAGAAATATGATAATCAATGAGTATGCATATAATTGTTACATAAATCTGTTTGATTTTAATATGCTTGGTTTCTTTTTAGAACGACTGACGGCATTAGCCATAGCAGTTATGGAATTTCACCCAACATTTCTTCAAAAAAATTACCACTAGTATCACTTACTACTACTACTACTATTACTACTACCACTACTACTATTACTACTATCTTAAGATGCGTAATTTCTGTTTCCGACAAATTCGCAATTGAAAGGCATGAAACTCGGCATGCTTTGTTGAATCAACTGAGATCAAGTTTGATAATGACTGCATTACAATTATCCCTATTATATTTAAAAAAATTGTTTGCCAGCTCTATATAAAGTTTTAGTAAAAAAGAGGCATGACAAGCGTACAATAGATGAAAAAACTGTAAGCGCGTTTAACGTAACACCAAAGTACAAACAGGGCTGCCTTAAAGGTGAATATAAAAATATGTTAAAATCATTTAATTGATTTTATTGATTACATTACGGATGAGAAAAGATGCGAAACTACTTTTAAAGTTGATCTCAAAAATTGAATTCTGTATTTATTGGTTAAGAGATTTTCATCTTTCTATCTTATTTGGAATTTTAGTTTCTCAACAATATATATATATATATATATATACATATAATTATTGGATATATTAAAAAGAAAATGAAGAAATATTTTAAGTGAAAAGTAATGAAGTGAGATCAACTCAAATTATTATAGTGATAAACTCTTCTTACAAGTTAGAGAAACCGCCCAGAAGACGTTCTAATCTATTGCAGCAATAAGGAGCAGATAATGTGAGATAAATTTGCCCAAATTCTAGATATATTCCAACTTTAGTTAGCCGAACGAGACTAACATTTTTTTATTTTAATTATGGGTATGTCAGAGGTTAAAAAGCTTTATTTTTGCACAGATCTTTTTGATGTCGTTGCAGAACACTTGTATCGAAAATAGCAACATAGTAAGACATGGAAAAATTGCACACTACATACGTGTACATATATTTTATAAAAAAGTAGTAAAAAACATTATAGGCGACCAAGTTAAACCATTTGATTTCCTAAATTAATATAATTATACACATTACAAATATTATACATTGTTACCATGTAAAGGCATAAAATACTAAAAGTCGCACTTGTTTATCATCATGTCATTGTGCTTAGATGGCATGGGAACTACATAGTTTTTTTTTATTTTTTTTTTTATTTTTACTATTATTAAGCAATTTTCATCATAAAATTTTAACGAGTAAACTTTCTTCTCATGTAGAGGCGTACTTTCCATTCTTCTTCTTCTTCTTTTTGGTGGATTACAAAAATACACCTAAATGACTCATATATGGTACAGTTGATTTTTATGTCATACCTCTATTATGAATTAGTTCTGACTGTGAAATAATCAAAATATAGAAAAACCTTTCCTGGCCACATTTCTACAAGCGTAGTTTGAAAGCGCAAGTCTATCCGATCCAAATTTTTCACACCCATTTAAAATGCTGAAATACTAATACTTAGCGAGTTTTGTCAAGAAATTGGATAAACCATAATGTTTCTATTGTCTGGTACAGGTCCGCAAAATTACCTGATCGTACCCGTTTTCAACACGGTTTCTAAGTGAGTAAAAAAATGTCAATGCATCAAATTTAATTAAAATCTATCTCAACGATAGATGAGCGATCTGTAGATTGGTTATAAAAGTACACGAGTAGATGGGGCACAGGCGGTCAGACATACTTGACACGATTTAGATAATAATTTTGAATCGATGCGTATAATAGTACCTTGTACCGCAGTTGGTTTAGGATATAGCTTGTACAGATATGGCATTTAAAGCAGCGTCATCTACATGGAGCTTTTTACAAATAGCCTTTAAAGCTTTTAA
>NW_023998414.1:31107512-31155019 GCF_014805625.2 Glossina fuscipes
CTATCTCTCTCACTCTCTATGACGGTTTTAATCACTTTCACTCATATTGTCTCTCTTTTATTTTCAATTACTATGCGTCTGTTTTCGTCGTTTTTCTAGGCATTCGTGTTCGTAACCGACTTTTCTACTGCATCCATTTTTTGAATGAAAACTTTCAAGTTCATTTCCAATATTCAATTCTAAGCTCGGTGTTGCAAAGAAGCACGTGAATTGAATTTCTTCGTTTTTTTTTTTTTGTATTTTTTTTTTTTATTATTTATTTATTTATTTATTTATTTTTTTTTTTTTGCGCTTAATTGGAGGCAAGCATCCTAAGCTCAACCAACCAACAAGAAATAAGCTATTATTAAAATTAGTACCGCAACACTTTCAACTTTGACATTCTGCGGAAACTATGCGCACTTACATATACACGCACACGCACGCATGCACATTGGCACGTAGATATTATATATATGTATACGGCTTTGAATGCAGTTAAATGAAAATTTCATAAAGTTAGTATTCGTTCGTTCGTTGTTGTTGTTGTTGTTGTTGTTGTTGTTTGTAAACGAAGAAATGGGAAAAAATGTAAAATAAAATAAACGAAAGCCTTTTCTATTTCAGTAATTGTATTTTTAGTTCTCATACGCTTTTTTATGTTCGCCTTTACATTTGTTAAAAATAATATGAATTGTGATTTTCCTCTCCTCCTTTTCTTCCCATTTTTAAAACAAAATCGTATGATAATTAAGAATAAATAAATAAATATTGAAAAGTATTACGAGCCATTTAAAAGTAATAGCGTTTTTGCCTTTTTGTCTGCTGAGTGTTGAAGAATTTTTCAGCAAAGGACATGCATGTAATTTACACAACTTTACGTTTTAAAAAATTATATAACAAAGTTATACATTGTTTTAATACGCTAAGCTTTTCAAGGGCATTACAGTAAGATGAAAATACGCAAGTATACAAAACATTTCCTATTCCGACTTGATTATAATTAATGTTGTATACAAGTGATCACTTTTTATGCATTATGCGGTATTGTGTGGCCGACGAAAACGTCCGATCCGAACAAATTTCAATTGCGTTCCTACCTTGGGACTCCGACTAGCACAAGTCAGGGCGAAAAGAATTTCTTTAAAGTATGTCATAAATAGCCGGGTGCCGATTGAATACCTGAAAACAAGACGAGCGAACGGGCGGGCAGACAAGCTTCGCATTACTATGCTGGTTGCAATTTTCGAGGTATTTTGATGAAATATTGATACGATGACGATGTTTTGGCCCAAAGAGAAACGCTACTGAAAATAATTCTGACCGGATCATGTTTTCGACCGCTTCCCATATTAGGCTTTCGCAACATAAATTGCTGACTAATAATATTTTGATATTTTAATTTTATAGGGAAATTTTTTAAACCTCTTGCCATACAACCCATTTTACGGAAGGTAAAAACGTTTAATTTCCAATACATCTTGATGAAAATGCGTTCATAATAATAATTTAATATAAGAATTAACCCTACTAAGTTTGGACCATGTAGGTCTATTTTTTGGATACCAATCCATATGAGGATTCTAATCAAAACGAAAGCTTTACGTGCTAAAAAGGTTTGATTTTTAATATTCTTCTTAGTAAGTCAACCATAAAGAATTTGGGCTACATAGATCTATTTTTTTTTTTTTTTTTTTTTTTTGACTGCAAATTAACCCTTCTATGGCAACAAAGTCTAATTTGTGGTTTGTTATGCGAATGGAAGATCATAAAATCTTTGACAAATAAATTCAATTAAGTTTGCTAAATTTAGACCGCGTCGAACTCTTCCTATCCTACATTAGGAGGACTTTTATGAAAATTATGCATTTACCAAAAAAAAAAAGTGTGTATAATTTTTGGCGTATTATTAATTAAGCAATATACTGTTGGATATCTAATGGTTGTTCTTGCCCGGATATAACGTTTTTCCTTTTTTGCGCTTTGTTTGATTTAAGCCGGATTTTAACTAGGAAGAGATAAAAAATTTTAATCCCATTAACGCAAAATTTAAAGTAAACGAAAACTATATGCGCTTTACAAGCTCACTATATATAATAGAAAGGAATATATTTTGTTAAGAATTGTCGTTTTAATTGGCTAATCGGAAACATTTTTACACTGGCCGTTTTTTAATTTGGCCTAAGAA
Source organism: Glossina fuscipes (assembly GCF_014805625.2). NCBI lineage: Eukaryota > Metazoa > Arthropoda > Insecta > Diptera > Glossinidae > Glossina > Glossina fuscipes. The sequence goes on from NW_023998414.1 coordinate 31,109,680, forward strand.
ATACATATATATTAAATTTTAAGTCCATATTTCTATTTTTCTATATATTATGTTATGAGATCAATTTCTTTACCAAATTGCGAGTTAGCTTTTTACCGAATCACTTCTTATGGCTGAGAGCATTTCAGAAATAGACAACAAAGGGCTAAACGAATAAAACAAAAAAATATGATGTAGCCAAGCGCTCAAATATTATCCTCATTAAGAATATTTACGCTTTGTGGAGCCGCTAATGCGTATTTCTGGCTGTTATTTCTAGCTATATGTAATCTGCGCGTAAGCCCTCTATATTCTTTTTATTCGTCTAACGATATACTAAAGTTGGCAAAGATTTGAATGGCCCGGAAATACAAAGGAACACTTGATCACCAGTCAATATCAAAATTTATCGCAGGTTATTGTTAAATATTGCCTAAGAAAGTATGCATTAAAAAACTGTCTCACCAAATTCATCAAAGGTCATCAGTAATCAGTAATTTTTTTGCTTTCATCTTAAATCATGACCTTGGGCTTTGCTTAAATTCAAGCATTTTACCTCAGCTCTTTTGAAAGTTTTTAAAATTGTCACTGCCATTTAACAAAGATCCTATCCACGCCACTCCACTTATGCATATCAGTAAAACAAGTTACGCTACAAGGAATTTTCAATAAACGCAAGGAAATGATTTAAAACCCAGCATTTTAATAGTTTCTGTTAATAATTTACTAAAGATAAAAAAATGAGACGCGAGATATTATGTAAATAAACTTAAATGATTTAAAAACATTCATTAATTATGTTTTTCTTTAGTAGCGTTTTAAATGAAGACGATCTAAGAGACCAACAGCGCCCTTAACACAAACAATACATAGCATTCTGTTAAATGCTTATTGCAATCTTGTGCCCTAAGCGAATATAAAAACCGCAAATATATTAAAGAAAGATAAACAAGAAGAGAAAATGTACGAAGATAAGGGAAGGGAAATTCATGGTAAAATAAATGACAATAAGATTACTTTAAGTGACATTCTTAGCTGACACAATTTGCTAACTGGTTATTAATGAAGATTTTCCTGGGGAATGCGCTCCGAACATGTTAAGTCGATTAAATTAAAGCAGCTCGCTGGGAATTCGTTGGACATTTCGTTTCAAATTTCTCTCTTAGTCGCGTAATCGATGTATGTATGTGTGATTGGCTTTGTCAAATATTTAACCGTTAACCAAGTTAACGTCAATTGCTTGAGGAGATGTTTGGGAACTCGATTTACAACACATGGAAAATGATTCGTGCTACGCTTTTCTTATTTCCCTATAGACATCTCGAAGCAAAACATCGAAAATTAATCAGAATTGAATCGTGCATGACTTTCCATGACTGGTTTGGTAACATAATCGGCTTTATCGAACTATTGTTTGCTTTCATATGTGAATTAATTTTTCTTTTTCTTTTTTTGCTTGTCTTAATCGATAAGACAGACCAATATAAATAACTGCCATTTAATTTTAAATGTCTAATATATATATATATATAAGATTTATGTAAACAGCATTTGAAACATTTTTTTTTTTTTAAATTTTCTAAACAATCTATCGATTTTATCAAGGAAAGTACAAAATGTGAAGTGAACATCATTTTGAATGATGATCAAAATGAGAAGAATGTAAGCCTCCGAAAAATTTTTTCTCACTTCATGTTACTATATATGGCAACTCTATTCTAATCAGACTGATATACTTGAATCTAACTTGCCTGACAATTGTGTTCTTCTCAGGTCACTCTTCATGATACATTATTTGCTAACAGAATCATTAATCTTTGAATGATTTTCATTATATGAACTTATAAAACGAATCGATAGATAGAGAAAAGAAAAAGGCGTGTAAAAAAACTACGTCCCCTCTTCCGAAGATTACCGTAAGGTAACGAAAACGAGGTAACTCTGAAAATAGTTTTGAAAAATTTATATCAAATACTGGTCTTAAGGCGATCTTCTAATTTTCCCACTTTTCAAAAATATAATTTTCCATTAAATTAATAAAAAGTAAAGAAAAATTCATCACAAACCGTGTAATGTATGTCCATCTACTCATGATTAGTACAAATGCTAGCTGGGTATGTCTCTCTGTCTGCTTTTTTAAGTCACGATTACCCTCTGAGAAATAGGTCTGGTAAAATGAAGTTAGTTGCAAAGATTTCCTTATTTATCCCTCTCTCACTTTCACAGCTCATGGATCTTTGTACAATTAACAAACGTACAGAAAAACCCTATCCTTCTTTTTGTTAAATTATTAGTTCAAACTTTGCACTTTTTCGTATTGAAATTTCAATTCCGAAGTCTAAGTAAATAAATCGAAGGGTCCAAGTCCATAATTACTAAAAAATAAAATAAAAAATAAAAACGAGCATAATTTTATCAGCTACAGCGACTATCTTTTTTCTTGACACAAGAATAGTACGGCACATGTACTCGCTCGTTTATATTTCAAAATTTATTTTTGTACGATCTGACAATGTTTTGTGGCTATACATCGTTTTTATTTACATGTAACGCCTTATTTTAATGAACACATCGCTTGCCATATTTGGCTGATTTCCGAACATAGTTCGACGAGGGCGATAAGAAAAATAATGAAACCAAGTTTATTTTATTTTTTTTTTTAGATAAACTCGTGATCCGCGCTGAGCGGGCTTTAAAGTGAGCACTAATCAGAACACTTTACTTGTTCATCTATGCATATTTCTATACCCTACACCCGTTTGACCAAATGGAATATGGCGACATGGTTTTTATATTCAACACCAAGTGAATCTTTTTTATTAATTGCGTTATTCTATGAATTTTGATACCCTCTACCGTAGAATGGGAATATAATAATTTTGTCAAAACAGTTGCAATACACAGAAGGAAACTTTACGCGCCTTATAGATCATATACATAATCGCGGTCAGCATTGAATTCTTAATCGATATAAGCTTGTCCATCCGTCCGTCTATTCATTTGTGTAATATAAACTCTCTTCAGGTCGTTTCAAATTTCGCAAAATCATCGAAAATTCTTTTATCTCAGCTGCCGTTAATGATGATCCAAATCGGTGCAAGATATAATCTAAATTGACAGAACTTCTTGTTTTCAGATTTTTATCTCATCATTCATAAACTATGCCATATACGACGACAAAAATCTTCATGTTTACTGTACGAGTAATCAAGGATAAAAGTAAAGGAATTCAGCCGCACCAATCCACTATTATAGAATATCAAAATTTATCTTTTTTCGATTTTTTTTTTTTTTTTTTTAGTTAATATTTACTTATCATAGTGAATTGAAGTTCGGTTATGTTGCTACGAGACTTTGCACAAGCGTAGGTATTTAAAAAAGTTCGTCCTAAACCGTATAAAAGTTTTAGTTTGTTTTCTCCTATTCTTTGTAAACCATTTTTATTTCATATATCATTTGACATATGCGGTTTAAGTGAATTTTGCATTTAAATCTCCCTATAATTCCAGAGATTCATTAACATGAGTTTTACATTAAATCACAAACAAGAACACATAACTTCAGTATATCTCGGTAATAAAGAAGAAAATTCAAAACATTTATATCACCCTCATGTTGCAATATTTTTATTTTATACACATGCGACTCTAACAAATTAACATACACGGAAGTTAATAAATACACACATATGCCAAGCATGAACCGGCACATCTAACACAAATGCACGGAGGCGTACACACATATAGCATATGTACATATATATATATATTCTAAAAACAAGTATTCAGCACTAACAAGTCGTTGTCGTCATTACAGGTATGTGCTTATGCATAACAATACTCTGGGTTGTATAAGGCTTTGATTTATGCGGAAAATGTTCCCTTTTACACCTAATGCCCCTATACATAGACCTGTATATGTAACTACAGTATTGCAAATGGTCTTTTTTTCTCTTCAATACTATTATTTTTTTAAATTTTTTTTTTCTATGTCATGATCTGTATATCATACGGTTTGTTACACAATTTTTGTTCGGAAACATGTTTTGTAGGGCACTAAGAATACCGTGTCCGTGGCATAGGTAAATGAAAAAAGTTACTGTGATTTCTCTATTTGCCTATAGTCTGCATGACTAAAGGGCTATACCGTACACGTACTACGCTAACCGTGTCCATAATAATGTATAATTTTTGTGTGTTAAGCACATAATACGGGGAGAAACTATTTACAACAATATTTGTAACAGTTGCCCCGCGCTTGTGTGACCCTCCCCTCCTAGGTGCGCGGTTATTTTTTTTTGTTTTTTATATATATACAAGTTCAACTTTCGTTCTCTCTCTCTCTCTGTCTGTCTGTCTGCCTGTCTCTCTCACACACACTTTTTGTACTAGGCTAACACATATTATTTAAATATCAAAAGGAGGAACATTACATACAATCACGCACTATGATTTTCATAATAAAGGTATGTAAGGGAACTTTCTTTTGGCTATTTTTTGCTTTCTTCTTTCGTCAAGTAAATAAAAACATTTGTTTAAATTAAACTAAACACATGACAATGATATATACAGGGTATTCGCAAAAAATCTTGTTTACAATATCAATTACTTGCTAATGAGATCAGCATACACCGACCATATACCTGAAGCGCACTTTAGATAAATAGGAAATATGTTTGAAAAACTCTATCATATGATGATATGAAAATCCCACATTTTATGGTTTAACTTATTATGGAGGCGTACCCCCTATGCTTTCAAAAATTGGGTAAAAAAATATACTAAAACTTTGAAACTCTCTCTCTTCTAAGAGATTATGTGCAAGTTTTTGAAACTTCTATCACAGACGAAAAACAACAAGAAATGGGCGGACATGGGTAAAAGAATTTGAAATTTTTAGTCTACCCCCATACCAATTAAAAATACAATTATGCTTTTTCTCTGATCCGAATTTCTGGATACTTACAAACGGAATGAAGAAAAGTGCAACATCGGCGATGTATATAAGAACTATTCCAAAATTAATTACGGATATTATAATTGGTTTAAAATGATTAAAGACAGTCGCAATCACTCAATATTGCTTGCGGTCGCAATAGATGCTGCGTACATAAAAATTTAAAAATATTTCTCAAAAATCCTATTAAGCAAAGCATCAAAAATTTAAAATCAAATAATTAATATCTCAAATTTTTATTGATTTTCTAAAGTTTGAAAAGATTTTACCTTCGCTCAGAATATCTTATTATAAATAATGCAATCATAAAATAGCACTGACAACGATCAGCTATGTCAAACACAAAATTATTGAGAGAATTTTTTTACCAAATGCATATTCACCTACACCAGATACGTTACAACCGTCACTTAATTCCTTATTGCTAAGTTAACATTGAAAACTCACGATCTCGATATGTTCTTCGTAACAGTTCCCTATGAAAAGTATAAAAGTTGTGCACGTGCATGACGACACCTACTACAACATTATCAATATTGTTAGATCAATTTGTTGATTCTCAGATTCCTTTGGAATGTATTCGACATCAGCTTAGGTGCACGTGCGATCTATTATGGCTTAAAGCTGACTCTGTTACTAGCAAGCACTTATCAACGCGACGTAAAAGAAAGGCCTAATGATTTTTTTAATTTCCATTGTTGTAGATTGCTTTTAATTTCATAGTCTAGATTCAAATTGCCGCTTGTAGTACTTATCGGCACCTACTACTAGAAGTTGCCTTTGAAAGAAAAAAATCTATTAAGTTTGAAATCATTTCACTTGAGACGCATCAGTAAGTTTTCAATAAACCGAAGGTTAACGGAATAAAAAAGATTCTAACGAAATACATTTTCATATTGTTTTTAGATTGTACCTCTTGCGGGCATTAAGCATTGAGTGAACGCCAAGATAAATAGAATCCGTTATTTTCTCTATTAATTTTCATTGAAAGCATCTTTAATCGCGTATTTGCAAAAATTTGCATTAAGGTAAACATATACATATCCCGCTGTTTCATCTATAATTTTATTGGTGTTCGGTAAGTTGGGTAAAATGTTTAAATAAAATAATCAAAACTTTTTTCTCATTTTATAGAGTGTACCTAAAATATTTTATTTCTTCAAAATATGTTAAATAACTTGCGACATTGACTAAGTCGGGTAACTTATAATCTTCGAACAAAGATGAAATAGTCAATTGCATATATTGAGGGGCAGTTTAGGATGATAATAACATCCTCACTTACTCCATTCACTGATTTGCGTTTGATACACTTTTTGACATGACCACCAATCTTCAATTCTTTATATTTCTATATATATTATTTGTCAAATCAATATAGAGAATTTGATTGTTTGTTAATAACTGCGATTAAATGATTAAATTAATTTAGATTTTCAGCATGTTCAGATCTGCCAAATATTCGTTAATCTTGATTGGTATACAGTAAGACCTTTCATTCATTTTGATCATTTTTTCACTTAAAAGAGACATTTATGGCGAAATATTGATAAAATCCATATTAATGAAAATGTTTTCCATCATTTACTACAACTTGTTCCCATCTTTCTGGCAACATGGCGATAGCGTGTGGAAAAGACTTATATTAGTTTGGCAGCGATCCAATTATTGATTCATTTTCTCACTTTTTCAACTTTGCGAACCTGCGTGCCAGCCAAATTATCCTGCATCGGTCTGAATAAGTGATCAAAAAATGGCATTGTCGGTCAATTCGCATCACCACTTTTAAAACGTTGAAACCAAAAGCGACAATTAGGATACAATGGACCCCGGAACATGTCTGATGGACTTTCTTAGAAGATTTCTTCAAATAAACAACAAAACAAATGAAGATCGAACATGCAATTTTGAACACTGTATGCGATTAGCGTCGGCATACGCTGAATAAATCGATAATAGGATCACAGGTCAAAGTCATTGACTTTAATCCTAGTGTACTCTGGTATTTTGCATTACTTTATCATTTTTTCTTACAGAAGCCGCTGATACAAAATTAACAGATGACCCTAAGGAATAGGCATACATTACATTATATCTCTGTTTTGATCAGCGCCATCAACCTAAGTTTGGAAAGAAGCTGTAATATGTCTCACATCATCCGATATCATTTTCCATAACTCTATTCTATATGTTAGTAAAATTGGAGACTGGCACGAGTTGGACTGAAATTTTTTCAGAATTTAATAAACATTTTCAAATATTTTGCATTCACCATCGAATGTCGAAGATCTACTTATATATACAGTACAGCCCTTAGATGGTAACTTGATATTATTGTATATTTTGATAAAAAATATGAAATCTTTAATCTATTCATCCGTCCCCGCCCTTCCTCTATTAACCACCACTTAAGCAGGGTTGTATGTTCATTTTGTGAAAACGTTTACACCACCTAAAAGGGAGCTTGAAAGACCCCGTAGGCTACGTACATTCTTGATAAGCATCAAATCCTGAATTTATTTACGTATGTCCGTCTGTACGTTTGCATAATGCTTGTTCTTAACGTTCGCCCAGACGCTGAATAATGAATTTGTCGGCTTCAAATTACGTAAAAACATTAAAAGTTCTTGCGCGCAAGTCGTTGTTGAAAAAGAAACTAAATCAGTCCAGAGACACGCCTACATAGACTGCAAAAGCACCTCTGCTTTCTGGATTTTTTCTCATTACTGAAAAATTACGACGCACCACCAATATTTCAACTTATATTGCACGAAAATCGATTTGTATCCGTCATCACCATATAACCGCTCGTCCGTGGGCAAAAATTTTATTTAAATTTTTTAACAATTGCTATCTGTAGTTCATGGACCGGGAGAGGCAAACATACAGACGGATCGATAAACAAATTTAGATTGATTCAGAAAGCGATTCCATCAATTCAAAATTCAATTAAATCAGACTTTCCGTTAGTTTAGAATCACTTGCTGAATCGATCGCTAAAATGACAAGCGGATCTATCTAAAGTCAGTCGAAGTGTTACATAGATCCGCAAATATTTAATGTAGACTGTACCACAAGTGCTGTAGGGTGTAAACAATAAGAAAAAAACTCTTCACGAATCGGATTACCTTCCGTATAACCATTTTGAAGAAAAATAAGTCTTCACATGGGAATAATGGAATTTTTTATGATGCAACTAAGCTAAGCATTCTTTTAGGCGAGTTGATGTAGAGGATTTTAAAGTCAGCCCGGCCCGTCACAATTTCTTATTTTAAGATATAGTCTGTACTACACAGAATAAATTTTACAATATTCGAGTAATTGAAATAAAACGAATTGAAAGAGGATTTTAAAATTATTATTGGAATGTATTACAGTAATTGTGGATTGTTTCGCTTGCAAAGCCGCGAATAGTTTCCGTTTCGTATATAAACTTTCATAAGTATAAACGTTATAGTGCAAGGAGAAACCTGGGTAAACCATCCCAAAGTTTTACGTTGAAGTGCATATACTATGTGCCTGTTGTTTATATACAGTGACAATTTTCTTCTTGATTTTAACTGGAATGACAAATTGAAATCCTTCTGTGATGGTTATTAACGCGAAGAATACGCGAAAATGCTTCTTATCGCTGTCTGCTAGACAAGGCGATAATTAATTATTGAGATAAAAATGTAATTTGCATCTGATGTCGTTAGCACATTAGGTTAATTAAATTTCGTTAACGGTGCAGAGCAATCTATTATTATTATGTTTTGTTTCGTTTCGCTTTCTCTTAATTTTTGCAATAACCTTCATAGAGGATTAAGTGCTTTAAGAAAATGTTCCATTCAAATACAATTTTAGTTAAAATCCCAAAAGTCAGACAACATTTGCTTAGTTGTTGTACATGGAATCATTAAAAATTTATTTTGTTTTTTGCCCCCCAAATTTCCGAATAAAAACTCATCGGTAAAAGCAGAGCGATATCAGCCAATTTTTTATTTAAAAGTGCTGTCATTTAAGCGATCGCCTTTGGTCTTTTACAAAAATCCTATCCTTGACCACTACTTTTTACAAATCTTCCACATAAATACTCCTTTATTTTATCAATAATCGGAATCATCTTGATGAAGAAAATTCATTGAGAGTTCGTGGCTTATTGGCATAAGCCAGTACCCCAACATAACCTTAAAGTAAAATATTCAATAGAGTTATGTCGGATAATTTTTTTAATCAAGCTACTAGCATAGGCATTTTCGGAGGTTACACATTCCTCGAACTTTGCTTTTAATATATTGCATTTGGCACAGAATATGTGGGATATTCCAACCTTTTTGTTGAAACCCCGTATCGGTCGGAAGTCGGAATTGTCTAATTCGTATCACAAATGATGGTAAAGCTATTTATTTGTAAACTATTTAACCAAATTTTAGCTTCCTTCCGCATGCAGGAAACGCAACCCTCGGTTCAGTGCTTTCATAATGAGATTTTAACAATTTCTATGCATCATACAATAAATGATGACAAGATCCAAACAATATATTACTGACTGATTGAGTTTGACCCAAATTTCAATTAGAAATGTATTTAATTTATGTTTATGCTCGGGACCACAAAATTGATGGATGCGATGACAATGTATTTTGTATAATTTCATAGTTTGTACATAAACAAGAGAATAGTGGTATTTGTAACTTGAGCGGAAATACGCTCAGAGGGTCGTGTCGTACGCATCATACGCACCGTTTATGGTATAGATTTGAGATATTATTTCAATTCAATTTGGATGGATTTATACAGTCTTTCTGCGTTTAGCACAGTCCAATTCATACCGAGCTAACATGAAATTTTTTTTTTTTTTTTTTTTTTTAGGTAAAATATCACATAGAATGGCATAAGTAAAGGTTAGATACAAGTTAAATCAAAATAATGTGCAGTGTGTGTTGTGTCGAAAGCTTATTCGTATTGAATCGAAACAGTTATATAATATACGTTGAAGATGTTGATGCAAAGCAATGTAATGTATACCGCGTTGTATTATGTTTGGTGTTTTTTCAAAATTTCCTTTCAAACATACAAAGAAATGAAAAAGTAGGTTAATTTCAAACTTTTACAAAAAAAAAAAAAAAAAAAAAAAAAAAAAAAACAAAAATGAAATTCAACATTATGACGAAATATTTAAGTTAAATATATATTAAAAAAATAATAAAGATTATAAAAGTAATTTTTCATAAAAAATTACAGCTTATCCATTATTATACCCAAACAACTCAAAGATAACGGGTATACTCATATCGTCAAACCGTTTGAAACGCACAGAAGGAAGTTTCTGAGCCCCCCAAAGTATACTTATTCTCGATCAGCATCAAATTCAGATTCGATTTAAGCATCGCCAACTGTCTCTCCGTCTAGCTGTGTAATTCTGATGGTAAATATTGTCCCGGTTGAAAAAATGAAGCTATCGATTTCAAATTTGACAGAAACATTGGCAGTTCTTGCATGCAAGTCGATATTGCAAATGGGATGAGTTGGTCGAGGCACATGTCCGCAGTAAAACGTAAACTGAAAGCAACTACGATTCTTGGAGCAAAAATTTGTGGTTAATGAAGATTGATATGAAATTGAAGGTTAAAATGTTTTATATTTACTTAATGCAGGACCCGACCATTCTTATATAGAAAAATAGAAAGAAGTCGGGCCTACTCAAATCAAATTTTTTAACATTTTCCGCTTACACGACAAAAAGAGGAAAAAATTGACAATGATTCTGTATATTCGGCACATGAGGATATGTTATTTGTCCAAAAATGCGTTAATTCTAGACGAAGTACAGCGGATCCCATAACATGGAGGATTCGTTTTCTCTTGGCCATATAATCAATTGGATATCAGATAAAAGGCACTTGGAGTGTGGAATGCGACGTGGTAAGTGTGTTAATTCCAACGAGTGTCAAATGAAAGCCACTTGAAGAGTAAATACACATAGAGCAACGTTTTCGCCCTTAAAAAAAAAATAACAACAGACACATAGACACTTTTATTTTGCAAAAATAGAAAAGATTAGCAACGCCAAAGCAATAATGTAGAGGACAAACTTTTCATTTTTTTTTCTTTTTTTTTTGGTCTTTTTTAGGATAATACCCGCGACCGAAACTCTTATATCCACCGCTGTTATCATCAAAAAAAAGAAGAAGAAGAAGAAAAATTAAAAAATGAAAAGAACTTAATCTTCATACCCTATAGTAGTGGTTGGGATGGTCTGATTTTTTTTTACTTTCAGAACAAATGTACAAATTTTTATGATGTTTCTGTAGTACTTTACGAGTATCGAGCAAAAACTGCGGAATGTAGAGGTGTTCTCAGTTTTTGCGGCTGATGTGAGATTTATAGGCGTGTCCTTTGAAAAACTTAAATCGTTTCGAAATTGTCTTGAAAACTTGTAGGCGAATTCTTTATATTTACGAGTTGGGGAAAATGTTTACCACATATAATACACCTGTGAACACACGGACTATGGGCGCGTCCTATGAACCCGCATGCAATAACTTTCAATGATTCGGGCAAATTTGAAGCAGATAGATTCATTTTTGCAGCCAAAATAATGTTTACAACAGACATTACATAGATGGAGAGATGGACCAACGGACAAATTCAAATCGTTTCTAAATTTGATGCTCATCAAGAATACAAATACGTTGTTTCTGGGGTCACTAAAGCTAGGCTGCTTTTGGGCGTTACAAACATTTTGAGAAAATGAACACAATCCTCATCGTTCGGTGATGGGTAGAAAAAGGCAAATATTATCCGTTGTTTTACAATTACGGTCGTTACATCGTTTAGGTCGTATACTTAATCGAAATTTCATCAAATGTGAGAATGATAAACGAACCACACACACACACACACACACACATACATACATACATACATACATACAAAGAAACAAGGATAACTGAGTGTGTGTACACGAGCTGCTATCTCCAATGCGTATTTACTACGCCTTACAGATATTCACCAAATCCAATATATCTGTTGTGATGGCTATAAAAATGGCAACCTTTCCATTTTTTTTTTTTTTTTTTTTTCTAATAAAAAAGGTAATTTTTGTAACCTTAGAAACTGTAGAAACCTTAGAAAGTATTTTAAAACAATATCAAAAATCTCTTAGGGTTAAATAGTACTTAACCTAGCAAAACTTTTGCTTTGTTTTCAAAGATTATTTCTTGGTTTATGACCTCCTTAGATTTAAATATTTATAAAATTTGTTAAACTTGGAAGATTTAAGCGAGAGAAAAATAAACGAAGAAGAAAGTAAAGATGCCCTAATAAAGGTGATTTCTTGTAAATAGCTTGAAAGCTTGCACATCGCTATATTTTTTAATAGTTAAAATTCAATACTTAACGGCTACATTAATAGCGGTATACATAAATTATTTATTATTATAAAAGTTAGATTGTGCACTATACAGTCTTTTATGGATATGCAGGAGATGTTGCAAAAGTTGCAAATACATTTTCCAACAAACTTTCTCTTCTTCAATTTCAGATAATTACAAATTCTCTTTAATATCTAAGTCTGAAATTTAAAAATATTGCCTTCAAGTTGCTATAAAATCATCTTTAAAAAATTAATTAGCGTATAGGGAACAAACAGTAGAACTTGAAGTACATATATATGTATGTTGTAGGTTTTCTTGTCCTTTCTTTGTTTCCCATTTTATTTCATTCCATTTGTTATATAATTTTACGTTGATCATGTCAAAGTGTAGTCACTACCGCTAGGTTTGACATTCAACGCAAACTAATTCAATTGATTTGTGGACATTTTGGAGAATTTATGCAAAACACATTACTTCATCATTTGATTCCAAAAGAAATGATGCATGTCTTCGCAAAATATTTTGTGTGTACCGTGGATAATTGAGACCGATTAGGCATACGATATATTTGTACTGATCATACAACGATTCTATGGGCTATAAGTTCCGGATTTTCTTTTTTTTTCTTTTTTTTTTTTTTTTTTTGTTTACTATGGTAACGTTTGTGCATGTGTCGTGCCGAGATCGTGGTCACCAACTAAGAATACTAAAAAATCGAAGTAGGAAGTAAAAATCAATCGAAAGCAAGCTTATGACCAACCTATGTGACATGCTAACTAATATTTAAAAAAATTCGAAAACAAAATTCGACCATAGTTACTAACATTTAAGCAAATAGTAGCAAAAAATTTCGACACACGTTTCATATTTCATTCTTCTACTGCTCTGATGCAGATCACATACAGGCGAACAGTCGAGCAGTGAACTATATACATTTATAAAGGTATGTATAATCTATTAGTCTGTCTAGTGCATCTACTATATTCGTATGAAGGGGAAACTGTCTGATAAAAGACCTGAAGGCCCAAAACCAAATCAATCATCGCATTCCCTTACACTCATTTGTGTGCGTTTTGGATAACTTAAAAGAACACTGCTACCTTAAGAGCACAAAAAAAATGAAAATTGGGAAGACTACATACTTACAAACAAGCCAACTATTATTAAGATAAGGATGACGATGATTTTTTTAATGGAAAATATATAACGAAATGTTTTTAAAATGAAGTGAACATGAAAGGAACATATGAGAGATGAAACCGCGAGCAAGTGAAAATAATAAATCATATCGCATAAATTGGCCCGTTTCAATTCCATTAACGCGTTATGTACATGTAAAGGTAAATAAATATACAGCGAGCATAGACGAATATGATGCGATGTGATTACCTATACAGGCCGTTTTCGTTATCAACTGATCATCATAATCTAATCGTATAATTCTTAATTAATTTATTTTGAAAAACAATATCTCCTGAATGTAATTATTCATCAAGCACGAGGTTTTGATGTCTTTTGCACCTCTGGTTAGCTGGTGGCTGCGTCGCTATAATCTTGATTGTCAGATTGACATCAGATTGATTGTATCAGTTGATTTGTTATTATTCAGTTAAATTTTTAATTCTGCTTTGATTTTGTTCCGATATTCTTAAGATTCGATAAAATTATTAACTATGTTTCCATTGTGGTTTGACTATCTTACGAATCAGATAAGATGCAAATTTTTTCTTGTATTGTATTTTTGCCTTAATATTGTTCGAATTTTTGCCTCACAAAGTTGATTTAAATTAGTTGATTATTATTTAAGATTATATAATATGTAATTGAAATAAGTAGCCTACCCTACAGACACTCCAGCGTCCCGCGAACTATAGCTTAAGGCAGTGAATGCAGAGCTAGCTAATCTTTGATTAGCGCAGCTCGTTCGGTTAAAGTAACAAATTGCAACAATATTACTAATCCAAAGAGCTGGTCAATATTACTAAGCCATCCAAGATCTCTTAATGTATTTGCTATATGTATATGCATATTTATTTGATTTGAAACGTAGCATATATTAGTATTTAAATATTGAGAAAAATGCACTAATACGGATTTATTTGCTCGTGAATATCAATGTTGCCTTACTTGTATTATTAATTTTTCAATTTAAGAAAAAGCTGCTGAACCATCTTTAATTGAAGATATTCTCTACTTGCATCCAAGTTAAAATATTTGATTTTTCGCATATGAATGTAATTGCAATTATGTTAAAACTTGAATTTATTAAACCCAATATCACCTGCCATAGGAGTATGTTTAGATAGTGCGTGTAACACTTGAAACGAATGAAGCGATTGGATACAGACCAATCTTTCATCAGACCAATCGATTTAGAATCATTTAATGAAACAATTTAATCTTAGCTGTCTGTATCATTACGTTCCATCTGGAGATAACGATTACCAAGACATTTTTATGAAATGCTTTACATTGGCCTTACAGTAAAAAAGTCGTTACATAAAAAATATATGGTACTTTTAATATTTGTTGGCAAAAGTCGCTAAATAGACATAGTGTTCCAAAATGTTAAGACAATGTGGTGTATGTCGATGAAATCATTTTTTGAATTCACCACCGTTCCCGCAAAAGGTAAGCTTTTACATAATAAAATCTTATTTTTAGTTTAGGGCGTTTTTAATATGATTCAAATGATGTTTTCTTAACACTGCAGCCTTATCTTACGTACCGAAATCATTCCCTTTTTATTAGACATGTTCAGTACGATTTTTAATTTTATCTTTTCACTGTGCTTTTGTCAATTTTCATACATAGCCTTCTACTAAACTGAGGTATAGTGTTATATATAAGTAATGACATATGTATATATCCTGTGACATTGAGGTTACCAAATTTACCTTTCTAGGATTAAAATTCACCATCCATAGACATACTTTACATTTTTGGTCCGATTGTAGAAAAGGGTAAATGCGAATAGGGTGGGCGACACTTATTATGGAACTTGAAAATTGCTTAGCGCAGTTGGTAAACAAACCAATGCATATTTCAAGCATTAAACACAAGATCGTTTTCTTATTGCGCATCCAGAAAAATACAAAGTCTCGATAACCCAGATAAGTGTAGCATTTCTGCAATCTCTTTGCACGATAATGACTCAATAATTTCTTCAAGTATTTTGGAAACTCTGCTCCCTAAACAAAAAATTGAATGCCGCTACAGAAATGATGCAAAAGATCATCCAATATGGATGTTACATTTCACTCAAAAAAACCTCCATTAAGCCCAAAGGCAAAAGGCGATTCAACCAAACTTGCAAAGATGCAATCACGCCCAGAGCGCAAGCACTTAAAGTGTAACCAACCGACCATACTAATTTTTTTTTTGCAAAAAAAATCTGGAAATATTTACAATTCGTACTTCAACACGAGCAGCGGCTATGTGACCAAGTTCTTGCCGCACTAAAATACGTCAAGGGTTTTAGGTCGTTGGGGAAACCAACCAAGGCAGTCCTAGTTATCATATAGCAGACAAGCGTCTTCCTGTCTTATATTTTCAAAAGGAAGGTACTTGTCGTTCGCAAATATCGTAAATGTCGAACGCAACTAACAGTCAGATCATAATTCTAAAGAAGTGTCCTATCATAGTTGCAATACGTTTGCACCATATTTTGAGCAAGTGTGACAGGATCACATAAGCGCTATTTTCGCTAGCTGCTAGAAGATTTTCAATGGACAACCAAAATCCAATTGCAAGCTGTTCCGCTGTAGTTGACACCATGGAAAGGCCATGGTTTATAACCAGCTGACAAGGTATATAGAATCTAACAAACTAAAACGATTAATGATAGAAAATACGGCTTGAGACGTAATGCCATACCTCACTGAAAAGCCGAACCGAAGTATTCGGCCTTTGGGTGAGAGACGAGTTGTAGTGCTGAGTATGTCAAAGGCACTTGGAAAAGTGTAGCATGGTGCTCTTGTCTTCAAGCTGCTTGCATTTGATGTAGCCAGCAAACTCACTCAGTTAACATCGAGTTTCATAGTTAAGCGTCGAACAAACACTTTTTCTTTATTTCTTCCTGGTATTTATTAATGACAGTACGTCGTTTTGTGGCAGAGAACGCTATTACTCCATGAACAAATGACAGCACCTTCCGTAGATTTTCTTTTTGACAACTTTATTAAGACCTTACAAAAATGTCGGAATGGAGTTAGGTTAAGAGGGTGACGATCAAACCCTTTTCATGATAATGCATTCGAAGTTACGAAAGATACTCTTAAGAGCAAATTTTTTAAGGCGGTTCGCTGCAATCCGTACTCATACCATTTACATCGCGTATATCCGGCCAAAAACAAAAGCCCAATCCAGATATGTGGGCGTGTGTCAACGACGATAGTGTGTCCAAGACTCTCGGGAGTACAGATTCTACTCATGCATTAAAAGCAAATATTGACAATGATGTTGTTGAGATTGGGAAAATTTTAGGGAACAAAGTGCTTGCAAACGACTTTTTTCGCGATTGCGAGCACTAAGAGCCGTGATGACCACTTAAGTGACATTGCATTTGAAATGACATTGCATTGAATGCAATTGCAAATAAAAAATATAATATATTACTTGAATGGTTCTTCTTAAAAAAAAATTTTTTTTATTTTCGATCAAAAGGCATATATTAGTATTGAGCCGACGTCTGAACAGATTGCTTAAACTATTGGCGGCATTGAAGGCAGAATTAATTGGCACAAGAGCATTTTTCGGAAAATTATTTACGACATCATTTTAACTTGACCATCAATTCTAATAAATATTTGTAGCGAAAATTTCACATTAATCTCATACTAGAGCGTGTGTTGTACATCTCGGTTGACATGCGAGTTTATAAGTACTTAACTCCAAGAACAAGTACCACTTTTACTCTGTATATAAGTATGTATAACATATGTTCTGTATTGCAACGGAAATGACTATAAAAAGTAAGAAAACACAAAATACATAAACATAACTCCGAAAACTTTTGTAATAAAAAATGAAGAGAGTGGAAAAAGAAAAAGAAAGTCAGTGCAACAAATGCTATAGCGCTATAAGTTTATGATTGTTTGTTTATGAAAGGATCTGCCCATATTTTATATTCAAAGTTTTATTTATTCTTTTTCTTGAACATTGCAATCGTGTTGTTTTTTTTTTGTTTCTTGACTTTGACTTTGGTTTAAGATAATTTATATATATATATATATTTTTCATTTATATCTTGGCAAACTGCCCTTCTTTTACAGCCATCTGTGACTGACCGAAGTTGTTACGTTGCACAATTGAACAGCAGCTGCTTTAACGTTTGTTTTTTTTTTTTTTTTTTGTTTCTCTCTTTTTGGCGAGAAAGAACAATTTTTTGTTGCTGCTTTCATTTTTGACAAAATGCCAAACTGAGCGCACAACTGTTCCTCTTTCCGCTTTTTGCCGATAGCTGAAGCAGAGATATATTAGTAACTGTTGCATTATTAAACATTCATTAGCAGTCAGTAACAACACGTTTGTGTTATGATAAATGATGAACTGAACTTTTAATTGCCAAACAATTTACAAAAAAAAAAAAAAAAAAAAACACAATTTTTTTTTGTTGTTTTCAAGTCAGAGTTCAGTGAAATATCAATAAATTTATGAAAGAGAATATAATTAAATTTAATATCTAAAACGATTTCCATTTTCATATAAATTATTCATGATGATTACATTTCAACAAATTTCGCTAAAAAATTGGTTTATTTAGCTAATAACGAGTTTTTCATTTTCCATAAAATATCTCATATCACTAAAACTAAAAAATGTTTTGACTTTTTTTTAAGATTTATGAAAGGTTTACCACGCACAGGATAATCACTGTAAATGTAAATAATCTTAAAATCTCAGTCATCAGATCTAAATTAATGTAAACCAAAGTTGACCTTTTCAAGGTCTTTCCTTGATTGCCGAGGAAAACAAACTTGGTCTCAAACTTTTCCTACTCATTATCTTTGGCTTAGTTTCGTAAAACAATCAAAACCGCCCCAATCAATGTTGGCAAGGAGATCGTTACCTTTTTTGTTTTGGCTTTACGATCTGGAGTCTTGTTTAGAGCTTTACATGTTTATTTACTCCAGTGATTCATTTATGAGTTATTCTACTAATTAGTTCATCAAGCGCATGCTCACAATGAATAGGTGTTTGTGTATGCGCCTGAATGTCTTTCGATCTTTTCTACTTAATATTATTCTAACAGAATGTGTCTTTATCATTTTTAGGGCCCACTTAGAGAGAATTGGAGGCCGTAAAGACTATTGTACGTGCCTTAGCTGAGCTAGCTAGTGGGACTTTAAATTGGATCTCACGGACACTACACAGACGATTACACCTAAAAGAGGTACATGCACTTTACCGTTTTACGGATAGACGGACGGACGAAACCTAACTTACTGAATCGTCATATCTTAAATCCTGGGCCAATATTTATCATGCCCTGCTTATAATCTTATTCGGTCCATGATAACTTTGGGAGGCCCGGCCGTTCTTTCCTTTTTTCTTTGTAAACGTCAAACCTCTATCCACGCAAACTTCATGTTACAGAATGGTATACGTAACAAGTCTTACACATGTTACACTACTTGTGCTTGTTAGACAAGTTCTACCTAAGCTCTCACTCATGCTTTGATTTTCTAAGCTCTTAGAAAACATTAAAAAGCTAATGGTAGCTAATAGCAGATTTGTAAAGCCAACTTTAGCAAATCGGAGGTTCTTCAAAATACATCACAAATGGGAAACATTAAATTTTACATACATACATGCTGATGAATAAAGAAAATTCATTCAAGTTTAAACTGCGCGAAGAGGTGTGCCTTCACATTCCATTTGATGGCATAAAATTTGAAGTTAAAGAATTAAATGAACTGTGAAGATAACGATGAAGAGTTAATGCTTTAAGTAACGATGCTTTCAAGAATATTCAATGACGGTTCAAATTCAATCTCTCAGAAGAATTTAGGTTTCTTATAAGAGATAAAATTAAAAACAAACATACATCTATATGAATTATAACATGCAAAGAAAAGAGAATTTATGTAATTTAACGTGAAGCGAGCTCAAAATAGTTATTTCCAAACAATCCTTTTTAAGAAACTTCTAGTATATGTTTGTAATGAACTTTTGAATAACTTATCTGTGATAAGTTGTTTACAATAGTAGTCTATCCCTACCACAGAATTTAAAAAGCATTGTATTGAAAAGCAACCAATATTAGAGCAGCAAGTCACTGTAACAGTCTGAAAAATAGTTTCTTGCAAAATTTCTTCACGCTAACAGAATAGTTAATAGAGTAATGCCATTCGAAGAATGATTATTAAGCATATATTTCAAATTAAAAAAAATATATTTTATATATATATTTTATATATATATGTGTACGAAAAAGTACAAAGGAAACCCGTTTCCGCAAGGCATCTTTAATTTAAGGGGGGGTCAGCAGCTTATGATATACCTATTCCAAGGCAAAAAAAAAAGCAAAAAAACTCTTTTCATGTCCGTGTCACATGTGTGCGGTTTTTTTATAAGAAATTCACAGTAGCTTACCTGCCCAATAAATCAATCAATTTAGGGATAAAGAACGAAATAAAATAATTTCTTACGCATAAAACTAATGATCTTTCCTAATAAAATCATAATTACATACGTACATTATTTTAAGCAAACATGGTTTTGTTTATATTTCCGAATGATTACTGTTCACACATTTTACAAAAAAAAAAAAAAAAAAAAAAAAGATTAAGCAGAAACTACTTACTACTTACTTTCCAAATGTTTGGTAAGTTTCTAAACGCGAATGAAATTTAAACCACTAAGGTAGTTATGTAATTGCCTCAGAAAGAATCTTTGGCAAGCAGCTAATGTTCATGCTAATGCGTAAAAATTGTCAAGTTTCTTCTTGATTTCAGGCATATCCTCAATTCATCGTTTCGAAGTCCCATAGACCGTAATGTGATCTTTAGTCATTCAAAAAAAAAAAAAAAAAAAACTCTACACCAGTTCAAGCCTATAAGCTTTAGTTTCCGTAATCGTGAGCCTTTCAACGATGGTCAAACGAACTGACTTCTCGGTGGTATGAGGGCAAGGGAACCCTAACCCATTGTCCTATTTGAAATGAATGGAAAATTATTTTTATCTGACGTACTCACAGCAGATAAAAAATATTTTTCACTATTACATTACGTTGCAGTACGTCACTTAAGCGCCTATCTTAAGAAGAAAAACAATAAAGCTGCATGAGAACTTTTGAAGAGTTGAACCACGATCTACTTGGCTATAGGGCTGGTTAGAAGGGGAACAGAGCAATAAGAGATGATTGGATAACTTGTTCTTCTCTAAATATTGACGGCTTCTGCAAATATTATTAAGCAGCTAAGCTTAGCCTTCTCTCTGCCAATATTAAACCAAAAAAAAAAAAAAACGAAAAAGATTTTCTGAATACTTTTTATAATACTTAGCGGACAGAAATCAATTGTATTCACTTTGTAAGCAAATAAATTTTATTTATTTCTGTTTTTTTTTTTTTTTTTTTTTTTGATTTTCGAGTGTTCAACATCAACATCACCACCAATGAACGAGAAAAGATATACAAAACTAAAAAAAAAAAGACATGAGAACCGCAATTTAATCTGTTATTGTAATCACTTTGTAAAGTTTCAATGTGACTTTTTGCTATTTTTATAGTATTTGCATGTAATTATCATCTCGTCTTCTTTTTTTTTTTTTTTCTTTCGAAATTACCTTGAAATGAATGAAATATTCTTACTGCGCTCAATTAAATTCCAAGTATTCCTAGTGATGTAAGATTATCGATTTGTTCAACCATTCAATGGCGAACGGACGGGATATTTTTTTGAAAATGCCAACTATGTTGCTCAAATTTAAAGCTTATCACGAAACCATTATAAGTGGATTTTTTTGATAAACAGGTCTAGACTAGAATATCGATCATCGAAGGCTCGCTTTCGCCAATGACTTGGATCGTGTAATTCATACCGAAATCGTTTACATGTCTTTTAAGCATAATTGGGAATGTTATAGTCGAGCAAGGCCGACCATAAAATACCCTACATTAATTCGACTACAGTACAATTATTCGCTCGCTTTGCCTGCAATACGTCAAAAATGACTCATTATTTTGCTTTTGATGTAAAGTATAAAAAGAAACTTAATATTCAATATACGTACAACAAATAAATATATTAGAATTGTTGTTTAGCCGTATTTTTGAAATACTAAATAGCGTTTTTGATGTCTCTTCATTTCACTACACACAGGCGTATTAGCAAGAAATGCCCGTGTCAAAGGTGAAAACTGATATTGATATAATATATATATATGTATACATAATATATGTAAATATAAAATAGTTTTGATAAAATGCATAGAATATTTAGTTGACATTTTGGATTGACAACAAAAACTATATGCAACATGCAAAATTTTGATAAATTCGTTTTAAATTACATATGAAAGATATTGTAGAAGGTATATGATGATACCCCTTTGATTGTTTGGGCAACAAGCAAATAAGTTCAATGTACCGGAGAAACTGTCATAATGCTGAAAGTAATTCTATTATTCACTTAGCCACATCTTAACTCTTGTTTGTTGATTTGACAGAACATTAAAAGTTTTTAATAGATCCTCTCGTTAAAGCCATTAATTGTTTCTTTTCCTTGGATTTAGAGGAGAAAAGCACTGCAATAGCTTCCATAAGGAGTATGTAACTTGCTTTCTTGTCGGCATGAAAACTTTCAATTGATACTTCGGCACCTCCCAAATAACTCTCTGTACTGAAATTGTACGCAAATCTTTTCTTACGCTAACAATACAACAAATTGTAAAGTGAAACGAGTAATTTATCTAACTATACGAAATCGCGGTCACTACAAGGTATGCCAAAAGCAGTGCTATACGGTGGATCGTAGTATAGTATAGCCACACTAAGTTACCTTCTTAAAAGAGCACAAACACACTCTATACAAATTAAACGTGAATGGGCAAAAGGTTAGAGTTTAAGTTCCCTATACCGATATATTTGACAGAGAAATGCTTGGGGAAGCAAGGAAAACATCTTTTTTTTCTGATAATTCAGTGTTTTCTTGATATTCTTGAGGGTTCGAAGCATCGATTAAGTCGATAAGGAAAATTTTTCCTGCAAAATTTACACAAATTTTTCCAAGTATGTGAAATTGATCTTTCGAATGCCATGTATGTACTCAAGTGTCGCTGAAAGTCGAGCATACGAAAATGATATCGGAAAAGATTGTGGCTAAGTTACGCTACAATATATGTAGAAAAAATTCGAGAGTGCATAGAACCGATCGATCTCTGCACATGCACTTGCTAATTAACTTATATTTGTGGCCCAAGATAATCTGCTTGTAACGCATGCCATTATTGTGAGCTATCTAAGCATTCATCGAATTTTTCTAATGCATTCTCCTATCTGCTATAAAATCTGTGTCCTCTTCTAACTGTATATTTTGTTACCTATTTCGTGAATGTAACTATAGCCAAAGTAGTAGAACTATCTACAAAGGTTCTAATTTTTTTAGGCGTTTCGCTATCCAAAAGGTACTCAAATGGATTTAAATACGTCTCCTTATTATGCAGACTAACACCGACGCAGGCTCTATCGACGGCTAATGTTAGATATCTAGCTATGGATTCTACCTTGCATATACTCCTACCTAATACAAGTTCAAGGAATGCGTGGATGATTCAAGTGATTATGCTAGTAATGAAGGCTTTCATCGTCATCTAGTTCTACTTACATATCTAAAATTTCCAATGCATACGTTATCTTACTTAAGATTTCCAAGTCAAAGTAGTTATTGACGTCAACGTGGGATGCAGATGCCTATGAATCTTATCTCCTTAATACGTACAATTTGCGCTCTTACGACAGCCAAGCAAACAACCCAAGCTAACAACAGTTAAGGTTTTTCTGGATGTGTGAAGCACATCACTTTCAAGCCAAGCAAGTTATGTCTTTATTGTCTTCTCATATCCTATAATAGATGACGAAACTACTAGACCTGAGGAATGCCCACCGTGCATTATAGGTTGCAAGTGTAATCTAAATTCCCGAGAGCGAGTGAGAGAGAGAGAGAGGGAGACGTTCGCACAGACACAACATTCGTAGAAACGGAAACAGTCTGAAAGTATTCAAATTTTGCTTCCTCTTCTAGGTATTGTTTAAAATGTTTATTTAAAGGTTATTCCACTTCTTTGGACGGAGCCTTTGAAGGGAGAAATTTTTTTTTTTTAAAAATAAAAACTGTTTTCAATCAAAATGCATTTCGAGAACGCATAAGTTATAACGATATGTTTATAGAATATCCGAGTTCAATAAATGTATTAAACATTCGGAATAATTTTTACGGCATATAATGATGTGATTAAAGGAAACTATATAATACATAACAATTAAGAATCGAAACATTTTTTTATCTCAAACTATTAATTTTGTATTAAGTGTCCTGTCCGTCAATCTATTTTAGTGCGTTTTTTATTAGCAATAAATTAACTGTCAATGCTGTCTGTCTGAATGTAACCTAGTTTTCTAATACATATTCTTGACGTAACAAAAAGTGCATAATACGGTCAATTGTGTCAATTTTAAAATTTTATTGGGAAACAATTTTAAATATTTGACTAAGCTATGCTAATGAAAAGCGCATATATTTAAACAAACACACTAAGCCATCTATACATGCTGACGTTTCTATTTATAAATGTAAACGAAGACACACAAACATTTGTCTTATCGCAATGCCATTATTTAGTATAGCTTCGTCTGTCTGCCTAGATATTTAGCTAAACTATAAATCTCATAATCTTACTTTCACTGTTTACTTATGTCCTCATGCATGTATATAATGCGGCATATACGTGTATGTGTTTTTGCATTGAAATGTAACATATAAGGAAAAAAACAAAATTGCTTACATGCTTACATACTTGCATGCTTGCGTACTCGAGCAGTTAGTTCATTACATTTGTCGATTCGCAATCTGAAAACTTGATCAAATTTCATTTTTCGTTCCGTGTACATTAGCATCGACATACATGGGTGTCCATTGTCAATAGCTTATGCACATAAATATTTTCATTACCACAACCAGAAGGTCACATTATTCCCAATGTTCGGAAAATAAGTGAGGAAAGGAACGTCTAAAACTAAGCAACAACCGAACAAAGACTGAAGCAATCATTAATTAACTCAAAACAATAGATTATTATCCAATAAAAGCAATATTCGACTTTAAAATAAAAGATGTTAGATAAATGTTTACGAAATCTAAAGAACATGTTGAACGGCCTTAAGAAATCCTTATGTCAAGTTTTGTACATTTTCCCGTATGGGCACATTTACGCGGTGAGATAGTCTCTACTTTTATACGGAAGTTGTCGAAACATTTGCGCCAACTTTCGATTGATCTATATTTCATCAAGAATATCTATGTATATATGTATGATTAATTCATTTCATATCAGATTCATTTTTCTGAATATTGCGAAATGAAAGACAAATTTTATATACCTCTCACTTCGTCGATAGTGTGTGGAAAGAGCGCAATTTTGCTTCACCGTTAAAGCATCCATGAAAATCATAGTGAAATTAGTTGTGGTGTATTACGTTGCGCGGTCTGCTCCCTTGATCGGATATGAAAACTTTCTAATCTAAATCTGAAAAACAGTTTAATTAAAGATCTTTGCCATCTTATCGAATATTTGGCAAACTTCGAAATATGATATTATGTAGAAAGTCCTTGAACCTAAACAGAATTAGTCGATCGCTCAATGAAACTATGCTGGGAAATGGTGAATTTGCGAATTGCGAAGAATATAAATTTAATTTTTTTTTGTTTCTTTGTTTTCTTCTTGAAACGCATACTTCGGTTCCGTAAATTATTTTTTATTTTCTCTGAATGAATTTAGCACTAAAAACGAATAATACTACACATCATCTAGTAAACTAACTTTATAATTCAAGGTATGCGCATGATTTCGCCAATCAGAACCATTCGTAAGACCTTTACTATAAAAATCTTAATTGAAATATTTGGTAAAAACAGAAAAAGTCGCTCATACCAGTAGCATCTGTTAAAAGAGTTTATATTTATTCCACCTAAGCTGGCTGATATGTATTCCCCGAAACAGAAAGAAAGCTCGTGCAACGCGTATTTATCGTTTCCTTATTTGCCACGAATGCCATATGCATACATTTTTCTAAGACAACATTTCATGAGATGGGTGCAAAAGGGTTCTGCTCAAGCCGATAGTGCAACAACTTTTCGTATGTTCGTTGAAATTTAGATATGTGAAAAGTTTTGATTCAACAACCTCTCATGTTATTCTACCTATGCATGTAATGAAATGCGCGAATGCGTTTTAATTGCATTTTACATCATTGGATTTTTTTTTTTGTTTTTTTTTTTTTATTTTCTATTTTTTTTTTTTTTTTTAGTATTTTTGTGTTGCATTTATTAAAGTAATGCTTTTTTTTTCTTATTTAGTTTTTTTTTAGATTTCTAACACACACAGTGAATATTGTGCTGCATGATAATTAATCTGCTTTCTTGGATTTGTTGTGATTTCTTTTCCGTTTTTTTTCTTTTCTTCTTACTTTTCTTAGGTTAAGTGCTTTTGAGAAGAAAAACACAAACTTATACATATTTAGGTTAAGTCTTAAGCCATTAAATGTCAGAAGTGCTAAATGAAAACAAATTTAAAAGGGGCGTGCGATTCAACTTTGCGAATGAGCTTAGTTGATTAACTTTTAAAGGTTTCAGTAAATATTACGTTCTTTCATAGCCAAACATGAGACTCCAAAATTGCAATTGTATTTAAAAGAACACTGAAATATTTAAAATATTTTAGCACTTCATTATGAAGCCAGCTTTTCAATTAAGAGAACATGTTATTAATCAACATTTATCATGGTGCGCTGAAGCTTTTAGCCGGGCAAGGAGGATCGGTTTTAGAACTGAACTTTTATCAAAATGCTTAAACAAAATGGGTCTTTCCATACATTACATATGTCGCATGATTTACAGAGAGCCTGAGAAAGATTCAAAATAAGAACAAGTAACTTCCATAGAAATGTAAAAGCAAAGCTTTCTCGATTGATTACACTATGTATATATATATATATATATATATATATTGTAACGTGAATCCGTCTTTTATGATTTTACGTGATTTACTTAACTCCATTTGAAATTAAGTTCGTACCGCTGAACTGTGATTTTTAGGATAAGGATAGGTTTCATTTACATAACTACGAGATCTTTTTACAAATTGTTTATAGGAACTTCTGTCTACTACTCCTTTTACGACTTCTGCTTGTATACTCTTTTACAAGCATGTTACCATTACCCAAATTCATCGCGACATTTTTAATCCATTAACCGCTTATTCGGTTTTTCTCTTTCTTTATCAATTCCAAAAGGAGATAAGAACAGAACCAGTTCTAAACTTTAGCATGAAATCAATGGTAGCCTTTGCTCAGCTTGGATTCATCAAGGGCCAGTCTACGTCGACAAACCATGTGGAACTCATATCATGTTCAATACAACGAGCACTTTCTAATCAAATTTAAATCGATGTGATCTATGCTGAAACTTAAATTGATGGATTACCCTCCTTACGTTCTCACTTGGTTCGTTTAGTATATAACGCACCGAGTACTAAATGTGTCATTTAAGTCCGTCCTATCGGAAGATATTATTGTCTGCTCGAGAATTTCCCAAGGCAATCATCTGAGTTCTATCCCTCTTGCTTTAGATCTTAATGACTTACCATTACGCATACGACACTCACACAATCTTATATAAGCGAATCATATCGAATTGCTAGTATCCTCTTGTTTTTCTAACGTTCGCTTCGGCAATATATTCTCTCAGCCTGATCGTGGTGTCATCTTTGATTGCCGATTGCACTTTGATCGAAGCAATTAGTAAGTAATCGGTAATGTGAAGAGCGTTTAGCTTGGGTTTGTGAAACAATGGTCGATGAAATTTGTCGATCCGTACGTTACCAAGGTATTATTTAGAGCAATCCTATACTCCTTATAGAAGGTGTTATATTGACTCTATCGAATCCACCCAAAAACAGTACTCGGCTCATACTTATTAATCGACATTAGATGCGCATTCAGTTTAGAACAAGCGTTTGGTGAGTTTGTTTTGAAAATTTTATTAAATGAAATTCACTTTAACGTCTCCTGCTCCGTATCTCGTCATTTTCAACTGATGGCGATTAACGAGTGCAAAGACAATTACAAACTTCATAGTCCATATCGTATTTTTTATTATAATTTTTATGTAGTTCGATAACAAAGTTAATACGCTTTTCTACCAAAATTTTTCATACTCTCAAGCAAACAATTCGGAAACTTTTGCGCCCTTGTGTGTTCATCTTTCATTGATATAGCTTTATATTCAATTAGCTAAGGGCATTTTTTTTTTTTTTTTTTTTTACTCCAATGTAATCTTATAACATTTTACCTCACTTCTGATACAGTGTATACGACCTTTGCACGTATTTGCGTAGAACAAGCAGAACTACTTAAGATAGCGATCGATTCGCTGAATCAATTTAAGCTTGTCTATATACCCGTTCGTCTGTCTGATATGTACCTGGGCAATTTTGTATTCGAAATTGCGACCGAAATTCTAAGATGTTTTGGCGAAATGCAGTACACTGACCTGTTTTGATCTATGAACCCAAAAACAGGCACAAAATCGACATATTTTGAAAAGGCCGTTATATAAACAAATTTACAATTTTCCAAACGTCTTGAAAAAATTGCTGGCTAATAATAGTATTGCGACATATTAAATTAATGTCAAATAATCGGATGGGACGAACCAATTTTTTGAAAACCTTCCCATACAATCGTTCCTTGGAAAAGTAATCCTTTACATGACCTGAAGATCTAATTTTTGTACCCATCACGGTAGGCTGAGAGGCATGTTCGTTTTGTCAAAACATTTACACACATCACAAAGTAAATATGTATATTCTCGATCAGCATTAAATTTTAATTCGATTTAACACGTTGACCGTCATAAAATAAATGTGCAATGTTTGTTGTAGGCATTGGCATGGCCGCAGCAATTTTTTTAAGATTACGGCGATTTGTCAGTCACGATCGAATATCATTTTTTTATTTGTCAATATATTAGTTTAGGGAAAAAGAAATCCATGATTTTTATATGAACTTCAGGACTTTATTTAACATGCTTCGGATTGTCCGATTTGGGTCAAATAAGCACGGTACCGAAATGTACAGTATGTAAATGTAGAGTATCGGAAATTGTTTGATCGATACTTTACGAGAAATCTATCAGTGCAGCCAACTACCGAAAAAATAATGGATTTCTTTTTCCCCAAGCTAATATATAATGAAAATTGCTCCATAAAGTTAACTTAACATTAAAATTAAGTGTACTTTTTCGGTCCTATCTTCTATAAGCGTTTTGACAAAATGAATGGCATACTTCGATGATGGCTTAAATAATAAAATCTTTGATAACTAATTAATTTTTGAGGTTTCACGGTCGGCCATGCAAACGCTGTCTTCACGCGGGAAAGTGATATAATTTTTAGTATTTTATCACGAAATTATGCATGCATTAGGCGAAGTGATGTAATTTATTTCATGGTTAGTTATCATTTTTAAATTTTAGATACACTTTAATCCGGCTAACCAATAATATTTAGCGAAGATTCTTTGATGTGAAAGGATAAATAAGCGAATCAAAGTGTGTCCACGAAAAAAGTTCATTCTCTTTCTTACGGTCTTTTCGCAATAAGACACTTAATACAGCTTACAGGAATAAATTGAGAAGCGGTTTTTAAAATTTTTCAGTAGCATCTTCGACTCAATTTAAAAAAAAAAAAAAAAAAATTGCACTTTTTCATTTAACGAATTAATAAAGAGCAAAAAAGAATGCCTATAAGCGTTACTCTCTACATAGATTTTGCCTTAACACTTTCATATGATGCTTTCATGAATGATGAAATCATGTGTAAAAATCAAGCCATACAAACATTAGTTAGCCCAATTCAATTTCCTTCTGTTGTCTCATGTTGATGCACAAGTATAATAACAACAACTATAATAAAAATTCAGTGTTGCTGTTTCTGTTGAAAGAAATGCCATCAAAAAGCCTAAAAGCCTAAATGTATTGACATTGTGGGAAAAGGGTAAATGCTTCACACATACATATAAATAAATTTTATATACATCCCAGATAGAGGTTTGCATAGGCAAATGACATGATGCATTGATGCTTATGTGAAACACAGGTATAACCATGGACAATGTATTCAATTTCGTAATGTTTTTTTCAAATGACATTTCTAGTAACAATTGTGTCACTCAATGTTAGGCAGAATTGATATAAATATATTGGTAGGCATACATGAAAATGTATGAATGTGGTAGACAGGCAGCCAGTCAGTCAGTCAATCAGTCAATCAGTCAGTCAGTCAGTCATTCAGCCAGTCAGTCAATCGGTCGGTCGGTCGGTCGGTCAGGTGATTGATTCGTCAGTCGGCCGATATGGAAATATAGCTGTAATGCATATAACACCTGATATGATTTAAATTTAAATTGAAATTCAGGTTTTCCTCTTTTTGTTTTTTTTGTTTTTTTTTTTTTTTTGTATCTTTTATGTTGAAAAATATTCAAGAGAAATTTCGTTTAAGAATGAACAAAGAGTAATTGTATACATGTAAGCATGTATGAAGTAAAGCACATAAATTTGGTAAACTTTTAAAAGAAAATTATTTTATTTCGTTTCTTTATTTTCATGCAAGAATGCAAACTTTGCCGTAAATGCATATTTATACCGAAATGTAAATCATTTTGATTCACTAAACTTGTTGCAACGTTTGTGACGCTCAGGAGAAGACTATGTCTAAACTATATATATAAGATTGAGAAGGGCGTAAGATGTAACGGCAACTGCTTGCCTTGTATTGTATTAAAATAATGCTCGCACCCACGTAATATGAAATGGGAATAGAAAACAGATATATACATATATATATAATTAAATATATATATATATATATATATATATATGAAGTAGTTCCATAGATTTAGTGAAGAACCAACCAATCTAACCGTAAATCAATCTGAATAATAGTCAAAAGGTATTTCGATCGACTTTTTGACATGCTTGATAACGCATATCGGAAGCTCGCATATATCCCTTATGTTCATTTTTACTTAATTTTGTCATTTTTTATTTAAAAAATCAAGAACACAACGCTCGTAGTCGTCGTAAAATAGAATGTAAGTAAAAGGTTTTATGATACCTTTCCCACAATAAGTTACTTAACGATCCTAGTGAGGAGTTTGCAAACTAACAAAAATTTCACTCGAAAGCTGAAATTTGATTTACTTACGCAATTATTGCATTTCCATAACAGTATAAATGGACGCAATCTGCTTGCAACGGAAATAGGTAAAAAATTCATAACTCGTAGGTAAGAAACTCATAGATGTAAATTTAAATGATGTGCAAATTTCATATGAAAATCGCCGGAATGAACGAACGACCAAAAATTGCAAAATAATAATGCTCTTCCTATACATGTATATCTTAAATGGTGGGTATCTAAAATTCACCGCCTCAAAGTGATGATACGATTCTTTACATATGTGCTTTTTTCAAATGTCTGAATTATCTAACAAGATATATATATATATATATATATATATATGTACATGATATGTATGTGCATGTGTGTGTGTGCCTGCATATGATTGTGTTAGGCCATGTTGAAGAGAGAAGAAGAAAATAGGAATTATCTAAAGTAAAAATTCAGCTTTCCATTGGTGTGTGTTTCACGCTTTCAGTTCAGTACCTTCTTTTTTCTTTTTTTTTGCTAGTTTCAGGTTTAACCAAACTTATTACAAATTCTTATATTGAAGCAAACGAGTTTTGAATATATATTTTATATGAACAGCTAGCTAACAGTTCCCATAAGGCATACATACACATATTACGTGTGTACCTCATTTTCCTCCCTTTTTTTTTTTTCTTTTCTTTTCTTTTCCTTTTTCATTTTTCATTTTTTTCTTTCTATTTTATTAGGCAAAGCGCCTACCTACCACCCTTAAGCGCCACTTTTTGGCACGGATAGCAAAGTGAAGAAGATAAAATTAGAAAAATTGCAATTTTCTTGTAAAAATGTCTGAAATTTAATCTTTAAAAAGCTGAAGAATTAAATATGTATCTGGTCATGTCATTTTATGGCATTATTTCACTTGACTCATAGCCCATG
Source organism: Glossina fuscipes (assembly GCF_014805625.2). Classification (NCBI taxonomy): domain Eukaryota; kingdom Metazoa; phylum Arthropoda; class Insecta; order Diptera; family Glossinidae; genus Glossina; species Glossina fuscipes. The sequence goes on from NW_023998414.1 coordinate 31,141,341, forward strand.
ACAATCATATAAATACGAAAAAAGGCTGACTACAGGTAACTATGTAGAAGCATGCAACATGTTTCGCATGTAAAAGTTAAGTATTAATAATAAAAAAAGGCAAACTAATAGCGGTAGATGGAGAGAGAAAGAGAGATAATGGGAATAATAAAAAAAAAAAAAAAAAATTGACATCAGATCACTAGGGAATGGAATGAAGATATTTCAAGAATTTTATGACCTAAATAACGCATTAACCTCATGCAGGAAACAAATAAAACTGATGATAAAATTTTATGCTTCCTTCTACGCTTGTATGCTTGTTTATGCCCAACCGTATAGAACTCGTATATTTGCTTTCGCGTTGTTAAAAAGAAAATAGGTCAAATAAAAGAGTTGGCATTTTTGTGGGCACTAAATAACTACAAACATTTTTAACTATGTAACTGCATAATTTTCTCTAACAAAATTCTTAATTTATCCCTAAGGATCATTAAATCAGAACTTGCTGTTTCCGATTGCGAAAGAGATGAGAAAGGACACATAATCGCAGACATTAAATAATATGCGAGTAGATGCGGTACTTGAAGCCAATTAACACTCATGGTAGTGATAAACAGCATTGAACTAACTGCGATAAGTAAAACCAACAATTAGGAGCACATACAGTGTGTCTCAGTGATATTAAATTTTTTCGCTCGACAAAAAATGATCACTTGTTAAACGTAGTCCATTGTCCAAAGATAAAAATTTATTTTAATATAAAGAATAAATATTAAAATATAAAAAAAAAAAAAACATATCAAACCTTATTCCAGTGGACATGAAATTTAAATAACTCCAGCAACTAAAAAAAAAAAACATAGCGCCATTGATATTGGGCTTCTTTTTAATATAAGGCACGAGGACACGAAGATAAAAAACAGCATATTATTAAAAATTAATATTCCATGGGGTATCCTCTTTACTTAATATCATCTTTTAAACGTTTTGATATAATTTGCATAATTTTTCTTGTATAGGAAACAAAGAACTTACTCCGTTCTTCTTCTGGTTTATTATTCACATCTTGAATGGAAGCGATTGAGTGTTCTCGCACATGCCGCCGGTCTAATTCATCCCATATATTTTCGATGGGATTCAAGCCTGTTGATTGGGGAGGAGGATGAAACACTTTTGAGCACTGGGGGCTTGAGGTCGTTATCTTGGTAGAATTTATATGTTTCCAAAATAACAAAATTGTCCCCACTTTCTTGCAAGTTTTCCTTGAATACCCTTAAATAAGCTTCCTGTTACATTCTTGCAACAGTGTTTTTTTTTTAAATTTTGAATTCATATCCGTTAAGCCTAAATTTCATCTAGAGGTCTAGGACGAGAGATGCGTCTCGCTAACTTGATTAAGAATTTCGACAAATCCAAGAATAGTTTTCTTTTTTCTTGGCCCCCTGGGCAATATATATATATATAGTGTAACCTTCCGTATCGATTTTTAATGTCTTTTCATTTAAGAATTCATTACAGAACAGTTTCGAATCATTACACTTAAGAAGTAATTTCATAAAGTTCATTAAGGTACAATTTTCTAAAATATCGCAGAATGGCGTAATATATAGATACGAAATTTCTACTAAATTATCATTTACGTTGTCTCGCTCATCAACACATAAGGTGACTGCATTACATATTCATGTTTTCCCAAGCAAGAGTGACAAGTTCATTCTGCTTGAAATACTCTTACTGTTTGTCACCTATAGCTCCAACCGTACAATTTGAACATAATAAGCGATAATAATTTTTTTCTAATAAACTAAATGTCTACGCAAATCTTAAAATGCCTTTAAAACTCAATATTTTCTTAAAAAAAGAATCAAGTTTATTAACCTTTATCCGAAAAAAATAGAAATAAAATTTCTCTCGCATCAGCAAGTTTAAATGGAAATTAAATTAAAGTATGATATCTTAAAAACGATAGCACTTATCCCACATAAACTTGCTGTAGCAAGTTACGCATCTAATCGCATGTCCAATGCCTGAAATGGCTATAAGGGAGGGCCTGGGAATTATTTCAATTAATTGAACAATCTGTGGATGGTAAGTTATGCAAAGTGTCACAAAATTAATGCGGATTTGAGTTTTTCATGCAAAATATGGTCGCAATGGGAATATAACTTCATCAGCTGCGAAAAGATTAATGAATCCAAAATATAGGGAAATTCAGAAACGTTCTCACCGAGCCGCCGCACTTCGTGCGTGTATTGCTGAGACTCCCGGGGCATCAATTTAGCACGGTGGCCAACAACTGGACATTGCAAAAGGTTCTCTGCATCGTATTCTTACGAATGATTTGCATCGTCACGTGTACAAAGTCCAGTTGATTCAGGAACTGAAGCCTACCGCTACTAGATTATGGCAAACCGGATAAGTGGACGCTGATAATCAAGTGACTTTGTGCCGGCGCAGCCTTGGAGACTGTTGACCCGACTTGCTGTTTCATACATAACTCTCTACTGTATATTTCATGAATCAATAAAAAAATTGACAATTTTTAGTTATAGACTTAGGTTTGCTGTTGAATTTTTTACACACAGTATACTATTTTGTTTATTTTGTATTTTTTGGTTAAGGAGGATATATGCAAATTGAATGCAACCTGCGAGGGCCCCATAAGCAGGGGAAGTACAGAAAGGATCTGTGGCACAAGGGATGCCTGTTCTATACGTTAGGTTACGTTCGTCCGGTTCTACGTTAAAGGATATCCACGTGTTATTCATTTAGTTGGAACAGTCTGAGAAGTGTCAGTCAGCCGAAAAAATTTAGAACCCCTCAGCAAAACCACGTACATCGATCTCATAAGCCGCCAATCCTCCTAAGGTGACACTTTCGAATTGCCCTAAAACTTAATGCAGTTCATAGATTTCTATAGTCAGACAGGACGGGTATAGACAATATATCTTACATAAAATTGGCGTATAGTCCGGATGATTATATGTTAGTAAAGAATATTATGAGTGAGCCTGGGACTTATAAAAAGATCATGCTAAAATTTCAAAGTCTCTCTAAGACCGACAATATTCTTCTAAATGATAAAAACGTAGTAGTGACTCGCAACGAAGACTGTTGTCCTACGAAAGAATATGGCTATTATTAAGCCATGATTGGCCGCTTCAACTGCGATTCAAGGTAAAACAAAAACCATTTTAGATCAGGACGGCCAAGTTCTGGGTACCCTACACAATAAGTAAGAAACCATACGCAGCTTGTAAGTTAAAATAAATTGAGTTTAAGCGCAACGACTTCAAGAGAAAAATTCCTTACATCTTATTATGGAATTCCACGAATCTCAGCACAAACGTTCTCGGTGACAACTACGACAAACAAACAGGAAAGCATCATATCAAATTTCGTTTACTATAAAAACCTCTAGTGGAGCACTCAAATTAATCACCAGTTTCTTCACATTTTTGGAAGAGCAATCAATTTTTAAAGCACATTAGGTATTGTGTGCATGGTAATCGATTAGGAAAACGTAAAATACGAGTCGAGCCAAATCCATCAATATGCCCAGCTATCTTGGACACGATAAAGCGAAAATTGATTCATTCGATATACGTATTTTCCTTTTTTTTCCATCAAGGGCAAACTCTGGCTTCGACTTGCGTCTTCTAATTTAATTTGACAAGGACCGAGAAGAAAAGATTTTAAATTAAAATAATTTTTCCCAGACGTAGTTAAAAAGTGAATGTCATGGGACAGCGAAAAGACAAAATGATATCCCCAATATATACTTCTAAACGTTATAAAGAAACCCTGATAATGGGTGTAACGAAAATTGGAATTCAAATATTGCAAGTTATCCGAATTTAAATTTAAAGCAATTAAAGGGTACATTTTTAACAAAACAAATTGTGTTTTTTTTTTTTTTTTTTGTGAAATACTTACTGATTTAAATTCCTTTCATTTGAACCGCTTTGGCTGGTAATATTATCCGTATGGCGACGTTCTTTATGCACGATGCCCATCAGTTTCATCCATGGATTATTTTGGGAGCCATGGCCTCCTCCTCCCATACCACCGCTCTGCCACATCGTCATTTTGACTGCTATTTGATTTTAGTGGCTCGAAAATTTGTTCCTTTGAATTTTCGTCACATACACACACATACATATACAAATACACACTTACATGCACGCACACGCACTCGCAATACACAATAGTTTAATTAATAATTAAGTTTAATTCTAATAATCTAAACATTATGTTAAACATTCATTTTTCATTGGAAAAGAAAAAGATTCCTTACACAAACACGTAACGAGAACTTAAGCGGAAAACTTTTAAGCGTTTATCACGTCATTATATATAGTTTTCAATTAGTTTTGCTTTTTTTTTTTGTTTTTCATTTTTTTTTTTGATGGAAGTTATATATAAAATATGTGTGTTAAAGTTGTGTGATTTGTTTGTTTTTTTTTTTTTTTTTTTTTTGTTAAATTTTGTTAAATTATTTAAATTATGAATTAATTTTTTTATTTCAAATTCGAAAACTAACTAATTTGGCCACTTTTCATATGCATTGGATGGATTTCTCTTAATTAATTATTTATAAAAATTGAATTTGCAAGAATTCCTTTTTTTTTTTTTTTTTATTTATTTTTTTATTATTTATATATGTTTTCTACGAACGGGCGGTCGTTTATTTCGTTTCGATTTAATTGAATTTTTATAAATTTTTTAAGCTTTTGTTTTTTTATTACTGCAGGATATAATTAGCGTTTTCGTTAAATTATTATTTCATTATTATTAAGTTTGAGCTGAATTATTGCAATTGAATATATAACAATTTATTTATTTATTTATTTTTTAACTTATTCTTTAAGAATCACAATGGCCTTAGTAAAGTATTGGTTATATATATATATATATATATATATATACAGTATATATATATATACATATATATATATGTATATATATACAGTGTTTATCTCTTTCCTAATTGATTAAATTTATTTTTTAAATTATTCTCTGAAGGTCTAGCTAATGTATGTGTGTGTGTATGTGTGTGTGATCGAAAAATTATTATTATTATTTTCTTTTTATAGAATGTTAATTAATTTTTCCTTTTTTTTTTTTATGTATATTTTTTTTAAAACTTATTCATCTAATTGGTGTCATCGTTTATAAGATCCTATTAGAGCTGAAAAGAAAAGAAAAAAATTAATGTTAATTAATTATTAATTTTTTTACTAATTTTTCTAATTACCATATCCTATACAACTTTTTAAATTTGTGCAAACCTATGTAACATCCAGAAAAGCTTAACATAGATCCACGTTTTATCTAAACTTGTCTGCCGGTCTGTTCATGTACTTACTGTGTGCAACCTACAAATCGTAATTTTCAAGATATTTCAATACGACCCAAGAACGAGCGCCATTGCGAATCACTTGGATCGGTTCACTTCTCTCGCCACTCCCCATATATGGGAAAAGTTTGAAATTTTCGAAATTTTTTAACAAAACTCAGTGAGTAGTAGTAGTTGTACTTTAATATTCTAAATTGATATGAAAAATGTTATCCGATTGAGGCAATTGTTTACACCCCTTCTAATATAATCGTTCCTATGAATACTAAATCCTTATATGGTCGGTTGGTGCAATTTTGAATATTTTATGGTGAAAATTAGTTCATAAAAATAAATCGTACAAAAGTCTATCTTACCGAATTTGAATCAAGTAAGTCTATTTTTTAGACCCTAATATATATAGGGGTTATAATGGAAAGAAAAACCTTCTATGGCGAGAAAGTTCATGTTCTGAAAAATGAATACAATTTCCAGAAAGTAAATTAAGTTTGAAAACTTTGGATTGCGTCATATGATGATTCAGGCATCCTCCAATACAAGGGTATTCATGGAAAGTATGCATTTACATAAAAATAATGCATTATTTTTGATGTATCATTAAGAGAATGAGTGAATGACATTGTTAAGCGAAGTAGTGTAGAGTATCTAATGGTCGGCTTTGCCCGTTAATTTTCTTGCTTGTTTTATTTTGTACAAGAGACAAGAGCTTAATTGATAAATGAATTCAAATAAGCTCAACAGTACATTCAGTTCTAGAATCATATATGGTATCGTTGGCCACTCCTTGACGCTTGCAAAAAATGTTGATAGGTTTTTCACTTGAAAAAGGCTTTTATTGTGGAAAATTGCTTGAATATATATTAATCAAAATAGTCGCCATCATTTTGTACAACATTTTACACTATTTTTGGTAACATGGCGATAGCGTTTCAAAAGAATTTATATTAGTTTGGCAACGATCCAACCATCGATTCATTTTCTCACTTCTTCAACTTTGCGAACCAAGTTGCCAGCCAAGCCGTACTCCATCTATCTGAGCAAATGGTGATCAGGATGCGCCTTGTCTGGCTAGTACGCTATCTATGGCAGAACTTCCCATTCGAGCTGCGACCGTGTATCATGGAGCACCCTTGCAAAATAGTCTCACCACTTTTAAACCGTTGAAATCATAACCGACAATTGGAATATAATCGAGCAGCATCACCATAAACCTATGAACGTGTTTGGTAGGCTTCGACAGTAGACTGCTTCAAATAACCAACAAAAAAAGTCATGAATTTGGAAAGAGCAGAACTTTGTGTGCTCCATGACTAGGGTCGGCGAAGGCTGAATAAATTAACAATATTAGATAAAAAACTCTTATTTTATGTAGAGGAAGTTCATTATCATCAGCTGAATTCACCGTTATGTGCATTGGTGTTTCTCGTTTCTTTATAATTTTTATAAGACGTTTAAATCTGTTCAAGATGACACACCAGACGTTATAAATAATATGATTTGCGTACACTTAATAAAAAAAATTAGATTCAATATTAAACACCTGCATGCTGGTACTGGCCGATGATAGTCGTAGTAGTAGGCTGATGAAAGTACAATCATAGCTTATAGCGATACTACTACTACGATCAAAATACTAAAATGTTCGAATTGTCGAGAGCTCTTAGAAGATAAGGAGCAACTTGTTGTTCTGATCAAGATTTAAATTTGACGACCTATAGTTGCGTCTACATTTAAGATGGCAACACAATGGGCGATGTGTCTTTTCTGACGTAGAAGTCCATCCCATTGAAACGAATACTAAAGTTTAACTTACAGTATGAAAACAAAAACTTGGTGCGATCTACTCATGAGCTGATCACTTAAAATAAATCGTTAGTTATATATATATATATGTAGAATAAATTGCTGAATGTTCACAGCATTTGTTCAAATTTAGCTGCAGAGGCGACCTGCTCTGTCACATGTCTTGTGTTCAATACGATACTTGCCATTAGTATTGATTTAATGAAAACTATGGATAGGATAAAATTTTGATGAATCAATGATGATCAATGCGCTACAGTGACTAGAAAAATATTAAATAATAATAGTACTGTCTTAGGCATAACAACAGGTAAAAGGGAACGTAGCGTTACATAATCTAATAAATTTTCATAGTGTATGAAAATATCAATTAAACTTCGGGATCGTATTGTTCAATTATTTTTACCTACAAAAGGAGAACGTATCTTGACATAGCATGTAGTCGAGAAAGAGCCACATCTGAAACACTTCCATTTAATATTTCCACTTACATTTAATATTTCAGGTTTGTATACAATTCCTTCATAATATTTACGAGACAACAAAGTTTCCAAATATTGTGTGCATTAAGACAGCTATTCATGCTACGATAAAATGGATTACTGCAAACAGATAAACACAGGATGGTAAATATAGATGAATTTATTTGAAGAATCACATTGCGTTGCCTTTATAGCACAGAGAAATTGACAAATTACTATTCCCTTTACTTTACGAAAACTCAAAAGCACATAGTTGTCTACCACTTTGTTCAACATAGTCGTGCAAATGTCAAGGTGTCCTAGTTTTTTTTTTTTTTTTTTGATTATTTTCGTTTTTTTTTATTTTTATGAAATTTAAAGTTGATAGATCACTACTTTAAGAAGCAACTTTGTTCTCGCACAGCAGCCGTCACTTACCTACATATAGAAACAATGTAGCCTTTAATACTACTACTACTACTACTGCTTCTGCTACTACTACTACTACCTTACGGACAAACAATATTGAAAACTTGAGAAAAAACTATGATATATTGTGTAAAATCAGTCACGAGTAGAAAAGATGTACTATTGGGAAATATATATATATATATGTGTGTGTATGTCAGGGAATCTCCCATGAAAGCGCACATAGTTTGCTAAAAAGCAATATGAAATCGCAAGCAAAGTAAATAGGGAGTAAGGAAAAAGATTTTTAAATATTTTATGTGAAAAAAAAAATAAAAATAAAAATTCTGTTTAATAGATATTTCTGTATTTTATTTAGTTATTTAGTTGAATATATGTGCCATGCAATATGACTTTTCCATTATTTTGTTTCTCATAACAAAATCTACTGTTGCGTACTTATTACTAGCTATAGCATAAGCAATACTACTTATATGGCACATGATGGCCTTTCATTTCTCAAGTAGTCTACACATATTGTCTTTCTTCCACTACGCAAATTATCGATGAAGGTCATGTTTTACGAGCAGCAAAAGTTAAGTTTCTCGTAATTGTCTTTATTTTCCGTAAGCACTCAATGAAAATGATGCTTCTCATATATACCCATGCTTTCTTTTGATTGCCTTCGCTTCATCTAAGTGGACGGTGAACATAACGGTTAACAATAATGCAGTTGTCGTGGAATTCATTCGTCCTTTCTCGGTGACAGTGGAGAAGATGAGAGTATACACGGATTTTATCATTCATCAAGGACTACCGAGTAGAGCCCTCTCCTTCAGAATCTCGCTTAATTTTTTTTTTTTTTTTTTTTGATCGACCAGGGAATAGTTGCCAGGCACTTTGTACAGTGTTTATATTACGAAGTCATACAGTGTTCGGAGCTAATGTCGCGAAGCCTATTCCTCCGACTATCTAACTGCCTGACTGAGTTTATTGTCGCAGCTTTTGCAGTAGCAAAAACTGAGATGCAATATCAAAATGTCGAGGAAATAACACAATTTCAATCTTGTAGGTCTAATTTGAGAAAATTCTTCTTCATCGAAGGAAGCCAACATTAGATGGATTTCATTCTTCTTTTACATTTTTGTCGTTTCCTCTTTTTTCTTACTGAATAAGGAAAGCACTTTCCTAGTTATAGGAAGCATGCATGGCAGGCGTTACACAATATAGATATCCCAGATTACTCTCAAATTCCGTGTCTTTGTAATGGAATGCGTCAGTCTATTAGTATCTTCATTAGAGAAACGCTTCTCATCACATTCAATTACTTAAGAGTATTCCGTTTACAACACAAATTGCCATAAGCACAATTGCTTCTTAAATATCTCGTTCTTTACTGCCCTAACCGTAACATTTTAATTCCATTTTTACTCTATTTCCCTTCTTTCTTATAATGTACGTACGAGCAACATAACGCAATGATTTTTTCTTACCTATGGTTTTTTTTGTGCATTTCCACAATTGTTAAATACACAATGTGCGTTATGTTGCCTTTCAATAATTCAAGTGAATTTATCGTCAGTATTCAATTTACTGTTAGATTGTGATTTTTAATTACTTGTTTTCTTTTCCCCAGTAACCGACCAAACCAATAATTTCATCAATACGAAGCCGAACACAGTAATAAACAAAAGCAAAAATTTCTAACTACATTCCTGAAAATAGTACTAAGAAGAAGAAATGTAAAAATTTTTTATAAGATTAAGCAAGAGAGTCCTTGAACTCGTTTTGTGGTAAATGTAGTCAAAATAGGAAATATTTAAATAACATTTTAATGACTTTCCTTTCATCTAAAATGCAAATAAAAAAAATAAAAAATATCAAACAATTTTTCATCATAAAATTTTAAATTACGTTTGAAAGTTAAAAATAAACTTTAATTTATTTTTCTGGAAAATTCGAGAAGTTCATCATTTTTAAATTTGATCTGCAGGTAAGGAGCTCTACACTGTTTAAGTAATGATTTAATATATTCCTCTATATGAACAATCATACCGAGGATGTTCGCCATTCGCGTTATGCGGTGCTGGTCCGAAAGAACCGAAGAAATAGAAAGAGATGAACAAGACCTCGGCAGCTTAGTGGGTGTGCTTACCTACCTATACCGACTGAACACTTATTATAGCTACGATCAAAGTAAATTTTATCGTACTATTATTCCAACTTGCGAACGCTGACTTGCTGAGTATTGTTTTCAATTATTGTTTAATAGAAGACATGGTTGTCGTAACCTCTCGAAACGCAGAGATAGAAAAATGTTTTACGCAAATTCTGCTGGCGGACAGTGATCGGGTCATTAAAAGATTTTGAGCAAAAAAATTAGTTTTCTTTAACACGTATCTTGCGAAGGAAAGGTTAGGCATTTACTTGCAAGTATTGCGAATAAGTTTTCTTCTCTAAATCCAGAAATCTAAAACGATCGATTGGTGTTTATTTTTAAGTTCCTATGCCATTTGCAAATGCAAGCAATCCTTGTTTCGCTTTGCTTTGGACAGATATTAAGTTGTTTTAATTCTGTTATTCACAAAACTGTTTCACAACTAGGAACGTTTGAAATCCAAGGATGCTTGAATCACATTATAAATCTCATGAAGATTTTGCTTCCTCGATGCTCTCTGGCACATGCTCTCTGATTGTGGACGCCTGCCTTCACAACAGGGCTACCTGTATCTTAATATATAAAGCTAGGGCTTTTTACGTGATTGCCAAACTGAAGGTAGATAGATAGCTTTTTTAAAATATTTGTATTGCGTTATACGTATTGTCGGCATGTTTGCGAAATAATTAAACTAATTTTTTAATCGTGTGTTCTTAACCACAAAAGTGTGTTGAATTGACTCACTTTAGTGTATATAGATAAAAACCTAAACAAATACAAAAAAGTTGAATAGACTTTTTTCAAAAGGTCTTATCGTATGAATGCAAATAATTCGGAAGATAACAATCGCTCGGTACAAATTAATAAAGTCTAAATTCTTAAGACAAACTGTTTCCAAACTTGTTGAAATTAAATATCAATAAAACATTATGATGAAATCTTTCATTAAGATAGGCTTATGTACAAATCGTATTTTGTATATATGCCGTAAATTGAATTTTTGCAATAGACTAAGGCAGCTTTTAAGCTTCAGCTAAGTAGAAAGCTTATTTAGAATAGCGACAAGCTATTAAGATATTAAAATCTGGCGACGAATGATTGACTACTCTAAACTAAGGTGAATTGAGCCCTAATTGATCACTAATCCCTCATCACCCAGTATATTAAATTTAGTTACAAAATATAGATGCAAGAAACCGTTTTAATTGTTATTGCAGACCTATCCTATCTAATTCTAAATGTAAACATAATTATATGCTCATAAGCAATAAAAATGACAACATTTCTATTTAATAAATAGCTAGTTATTAACACTTCGACGGCTCACTTCATTTATTCAATTAATATTGGTTAAATAAAAAACGGAACAAATATAACACACTTAGTCGCTAAAACGAAAGGCGTCATATAAATAAAAAAAAAAAAAAACAAAACTCGTTATTGTTGCATAGAATGTGTACATAATTGTGCGCATTGCCATTCAGCACACTATATTATTGTATACATATAAATTTTCAACACATCGGTCCGTAATTGCCGGGACAAAAAATTCATTTTACACTTTATTGTGCAAGGCAAGTAAGACGCCCTAAACATATTTTGGATAACTTGAATAAAACTTGAACTGAAAATATCTGAACTGAAGGTATCCCTTCAAAATGTGTTCATTGTTCATTCTCTGCAAAACCATTCCGGCCAATTATAAACATTGTTTTATATACCAAAAGTTTCTTGATAAGAAACCTCAATACTCTATGCCACACGGATTAACGCAAGACAAGCATTGTAACAATTATACCTTCAATCAAGAACAATTCCCTTTGCTTCATAGACAATCAATTCAATCACACACAATATTGATATTGCTAATGATAGGTTGAAAGGTTATTTTCAATCATTAGTATGCTGATAAATTAAAAAATACCAAATCATTTTGAAGAATTGAGGACTTGATCACAAAACCGCTTAAGACGATAAACAATCTCAATCAGTATGATGACAGATACTCTTAGTCTCTGAAAAATGCAAATGAATTTCCGAATCGTTATATGAAATGCCAATGCCCTTCCCAATCACATCCATAAAGTAGAAAATCACCTTTATGAGCATTTTATTGATGATGATAGAGCGCATGCTAGTTACGCATTTCTACACAAATTCGAAAAATCTTTAGAAAATCATTTTTACAATCTTCTTGTATTAAAGTGAATTTCAATTCGATTTGTGTACTTTTTAAATGTAATAGTAATTAATAATAATGATTGCGTCAAGCAAGCACAATTGCAGGCACAAATTTATTGCATCCAATTGCCAACTACATTAGCATATACGAAAGGAAGGAAGCTTTGCAAATTCATTTCTATTCTTGGTTTGACCACTGGCATATCCACATACTGGCTATGCGATCTAAGGAAAATTTCTCACATTCGCCAGCTCGCTAGCTAGTATTCTCGCTAATTTACCTCGCATCTATGATAATGAAGAGCCCAGGTCTGATCACTCTCCATTGACTGTCAACTTCAACACAATTCTCTACAACCTTTTAGTTAAGTCTTGACTTTTAAAGACTGGATCAAGGGCAATTTATATCTTAATCTATGTTTTGGGATAAAAGATTTATAAATCTTATGCCCCAAACGGGTTTTATATATATTCTCCCAGAAATTCACTTATAGATATGCAGAAAGCTGAAAAGTTAGCTCATTTTGCTCTTAAAAGAAACTTTTCAATCTCATAGCCTTTACGGCCCTTTCGAACACGGAAAAAATGTAGAAATTTGTATATAAATACCCCTATTAAACATATATCAGTTGATAAAAATAGTCAAAGATGAGGTCAACGGAGATAATTTTAAAAAATATCCCAGATATGATTGCATAAGCTTTCTCGCTTAAGGCTCGCGCTTTGTTAACATTAATTTGTAACAATATGTTAAGATTGATTCATTTAATTCCGGGAATTATTGATCGGCATACATATGCACACAATATTCTGAAAATTATAACAATCGATGCACAAACGTGCTCGGTAGGCAGCTGAAAGAACCCATAAACAATTTCATTCGTTCACTAAAATTGTACACACATTGCCGAATTGTATAACGATTGTATAACAGGACAAATACACACGCACACTTCAAATTACCAATCCACATATAAAAACGTACGTAAGTTTGCGTTACAAACGCACGCGACGTATTGAAAAAAAAAAAAAAAAATTTGCTTTTATGTTAATACTACGGTATATGTGGCTGCACTTATGGGTATAAAACGTAAGCCCACTCTTGCGCTATAACTTCGACTAAAATTCAAATTCATATAGTCAACTAAAGCGCAACTAGAATACAAAATAACAACAGCGTATACTTTTATTTGATACGAGAAATGTTTTCCCTCCGGGCAATTCTATGATTACTACCTTAACTGGTTTACTTTCGGCCGTAAAGCTTTTAAGGCGATTTTTATTACCGTATAACTAAAAGAAAAAAAAAAAAAAAAAAAAAAAAAAA
>NW_023998414.1:31155119-31195901 GCF_014805625.2 Glossina fuscipes
AAAAAAAAAACTTGAATAGTTTGCATTTACAAAATAAAATATCAAAAGAATGTAAAACACAAATGCCAACATATATAATCTTCGGAGGACAAAGGAGAACGAGAGAGGGCATAATTGCAAAACTCGTGAAATCTCAAGCATGTTTTGTGCTCGGCAAGCTGGCATGTTTGCCGTTTATACATATGTCTCGATATGTGTGTGTCTATATGTCTAGGATTAGTTCGTCACCTTAACACTGGTAGCAAACTACCCTTGCATATGGTATTAAAAGATTATCATTTTAAATTGCAGGTGCGTTCTCATTTTACAAAGGGGAACATCTCGTCCGATTCGTTTTGGGTTTGCCATGACAAACTGAAATAAAGTCTATGAAAATGAATGTTAAAACTTGTCTCTGGGCGAATGTTGGACATTCTTTTAACTTTATATTCAATCATATAAGCATATATATATATATATATATATATATATATATATATGTATATGTACATATGAATATGTATTATTTTTAACATAAAAGAATTCAAACAAAAATTTCACGCTATATGTATACATATATATACGTATATGCATATAAATATATTGTACATGCTTTTATTGTGTATAGCTTAAGGAGAATTCCACTCGACCTGTGTAAGACTTTTAAGATAAAAAGGAAATAACGCATATACACACGCAATTAAATCAAAAAAAAAAAAAAATGTATTATAAATACAAGGAGATCAAAAATTATATTGAAATTTTTTGATGCCCATCAGGCGTGTATGTAACAAGAGTAGGAAAACCTTTTCACCAAGTAATAATATCGTATACGCCACTTTTCATTGACTATTATAATCAATATCGTGATGTATTCGTTTTAAACTATCTTTTCCTGTTTAGTGCTATCACGAATGTCTTTGCACATTTTGTCTGCACTCAAGGTCATCACGAAAAATATGTATCAATTTCAGTTTAGCCATGTGAGCACTTGCTATTGTAAGCAGTGGCAACTTTTCCATGGAGAACTTTATTTAGGACTTTAGAAGAATTGCACATTAATAATAATAATAAATAAGAAAATTTGTCAATGATATAATTCATAAAATGTGGAATGGAATTTATGGAATGTGGAAGTTAGATTTATCTAATTTGGGTCTTCCGATCGATAGATCTGCGACAATAGAAAACAAAAATAAATGAACTTAAGAACTAATTCTCGCTTGCAATGCCAAAAAAAGAGCCCTTATAGATATGAGTTTAATACTTTGAGCGAAGCAATTACTAAGACTACAATTTCAATACGGGTGTGAGAGAGTTCCGAAACCTTCACAATAATAGGCAAAATGTTTCAATGTACAATCCATCATAGATATCGAATAAACAGTCAGTGCAAGCGTGTCTTATGGCTTTTTGCTTAGCCAGTGCGACAGAAATTCAACCGCAATCGATAAAAATAGTCTACAGTTTGTTAGGTGTAGTTTTGAAATAATACGTGCCACTGATTCAGCGTAAGTATAACATATAGGGGTTTTGTTCTATCATTTTCATAACAGATATGTAATTTTTTATGAAAAACTTTTTTGATTTTTTAGAAAACCTAGTGTACAAACATGCGAAGGATGGATGGTGTACTTATTTTGTCATAGTGTTTGCAACATCCAAGACCAGGGGCCTTAAAATGTATGCATAGTTGTTGTAGGCGCCACTTCCTGAATGAATCTAACCGCCGGTCCGTTTGCCTGTGTCGGTATGTCCTTGTGAATGTGTGCAGTGTTAACACTCTTCCAAAAACTGAAATATCGGCTGGAAAATTGGCAGAAATACTGAAAGCTCTTGTATGCAAGTTGATATTGATCAAAGGACTTGTCCTCTGTATAGCGCGTCTGTTTCCCTAAGCGATAATTTTGGTGGTTCTTGTTCATTACTCGTAAATTATGGGGGACAATAGGCAGAAATTTCCCGAATCTATTTCATGGATGACCTTACTAATCATGTTTAAAAAGCAGAAAAAATCCGAAAGTTATTAGTGAGCGAATTTTCAATCATTTATTTTTTACTTTTTTGACATTTTCTACTCAATAGCCAGCCATAAGGTGAATAAGACACGGTCTTGAAAATCGTTCTGAATATTTTTCATTATCATTCTGCCGTAGGCTAAAATTTGTATAGATATGACAGAATGGATGATGGTAATGGGTTTATAAGATGCGGGCTTGCTTGTCACATGACAGTTTGTGAACTAATGGGACAAGTAAAAAAACTAAGAGAAACCAAGACCCACCGTTAAATACCCTACATCACTTAGGTTAATACAGTTAATCATTTAAAAACTTTTTAAAATGAGGCGTTATATGCGAATTGATTGACAAAGTGATCCCATCCGAACCATTCACAATAGCGTTTGGCTTTGTGCCGAAACACGTCAATAGTTAAAAAATTGTCGCCTATGGATTGAAGACAAGAAAACGAGGCCGACAGACGGAGAGACATACTGAAATCGATTTAGAAAGTGATTCTAGCTCGATTGGTGCAGGAGAAAATGGGCCTATCTCAAATCCTTTTAATTATTTCATATCCCATGTGATGCAAGATATGATGAAGGAATTCCAACACTTTCAAATATGAGATCATTTAATTGTTGGATAAAATTTATAGGTAAGTTTGTACGTTGATAAAATCATATTTAGAGGATACTAGCAACGGATACGACCTCTACGGAGGTAGATTGACTAAAAATTTCGCACTAAGAGCGTACTTCGCAGGATACCTGCCTGAAGACTTTAATATATCCCAAAAGTTTAGCTGTCTGTTATGAAAACCAAATTATTTCTGTAAGAGAAGGAAATTGACCAGAGGAAATAATACTGATGACAAGTCTATTCAATTGAAAGGATTGAAGGATAAAAATAAATTACAAAAAAATGATATTCCTCAATAACGAGCCTTTTTATTAAATTAAGATGATACATAAGGCGTTAAAAGTTTTGCTTTTTGGATTTGGAAAACGAAGAAGAAAGGCAAAACAAAAATCGTATGAAGAGGTTCGCAACTAATCATGTGCGGCTATAAAGGATATTTGGCTAACAACGCAAAGTTCAAATTTTATCTATCAGTTTATTTCAAATATCTTTTATTTATTTATTTTTTTTTTGTTTTATTAACCGCTCTCTACTTTATTACTTCCTCCCTCATTTTACTCTCTTAGTGGGTGCACATAAAACCAAAGATATTCCTTTATTTTTCCTTCTTTTTTTTTTTTTTGTAGTTAATAGCAACTTAAAGTTGGATCAATAAACAACAGAAATCGCAGTCGAAATCTTCGCTCTCTATAAAAGGATATAAAAATTAATTATTTAAAAAAATGGTAAAATATATGGACTACGTTTATTCATTTATTTATTTATTTATTTTGTTAACAAACAATTTTGTTTACTAATAAAAAAAAAAAAATAAAAATTTGTTTTCAACTCAACGGTGCAGCCACCAAAGAAGAAGTTAACTAAGAAAGAAAAGGCTCGTTTAGAGGCCGAACAGGCTGAATTATTGCGCATAGAAATGGAACGAGAAAAGTAAGTTAATAAATAAGAAAGAGAAGCAGTCCACGTTGAACTTAATTAAACTAAAATTGAAACCATATGTTTTATCCAAACTTTAGCCCATCATATTCCAAGTGATTTTGTTAGCGTCGCGATACCACATCATCATATAAATGAATTATAAACTTATCTTATTACCGCAAATAATACTCCAAGCAATGCTATGCCCAGCATTATGTGCTACATAATGTGGCGTGTGAATAATTCGGATACAATAAGAAAACAGTTGTGTAGAAAGAATTTCATCTCCCTGCTTACTAATGTTGTGCTGCAATTATTTTTATCATTTAGCGAGCATGATTATTGCAGGATTGATTGCAATTAAGTTCCAATTTTCGTACTTGATTATTCCATTGGCGGAGATTAGAGACGAATACTTTGTCTCAGATATGTAGCCATATTCTGAGTAAAATCATAGAGAGATTACAAGGCACAAGTTATTTTTTTGTGATTTTATATGTGATTTTTTTGTAAAGGATAGGCTTCTCATAACTGATCAATCCAGCGGTATACGAGAAAATTGCTACAAAATTCCAAAAACCATGGGACGAATAGATATGGTTTTGTTCTATGACTATTGATCGTTCATAGCGCTAGAATACAACGCATAGAGAAGGACTTTGATACCATTTGCCAGAAATGCAATGACAAAACAATAATTATGATTATGCTAGACATGCAATTCAAACAAAAGAAATCATTGCTTACGTCTATCTGTCCGTCCGCCATTGTCTTGGCTGTCGTTTTTTTTTTAAAGTTTCATTATACCACCAATAATAAGTCTTCAACGTAATTTATATATTTTTGATGGATACCTGAAGATCAAGTTTATGAATGGGGGCAGTCCTGCTCTCTCTCTCTCTATCTCTCTCTCTCTCTCTGATGATGATGATGAAAGATGAAGTTTGTAGCCTTTAGTGGATGTTAATTAAAAACTGATTATAAATATTTGCAAGCATCGTCGAAAATCGTTGAAATTAATTATTAAGAAGTCTCACATCAGACACAATCAGTCCGATAGTCTGGAGGAAAGATAGTCTGGACGAAAGTTTTAAATTTTTCATCCATTCGAGAGAAAGAAGAAACTTTAAAAAACAATTATCAAAGCTTTTGATTATTAAATATTCCACCAGAACTTTGCATTCTACGAAGAAGCAGATGTGAATTTAAATGTTAAACAGTTTAAAATTTTTAAATTTAAAGCTGCAAAGGTAATCGTTAAAAATGTTATGTTATCTGCGCTATATTTGTAATGTAAATTAACCACAAATAGGTATCAGAATTCGTAAACTGCATAAGACCTTTTTGACTTGCATCCACTTCATTATAGCTGAGGTAAAACGTGATCGTAAACATATTGAACGGATAAGGAATTACTGTATTTTTAGTTTTACGAATGGTTTCTTAAAATTATTTGTACTCTTACCCAGTTATGTTAACTAAGCATGTGAACGCGTGTCCAACTGATAAGCGGTCTGTTCACTTACTTCTTCCGTGCATAATTTTGCTCTGAATATAGAGCAAAAGGAACTATTGCTACAGTTGATGTAGAAAGGACATTAAGCAGCCATAGAGAGACACAAAACATAGATATGTCTTTCTATGGAAACAATTCCATCACATAACAACATCACACAAATCTTTTGAACTAATGAAAATCAAAAATTTGTATTTGAAAATTTTTATATTTTCAAAAAAAAAAAAAAATTACTCAACTAAATGCACAATTGTATTATATATTATTCTTGTATTGCTTTCAGATTGAAAAAGGTGGAAGAGGCTCGTCATAAGCGGAAAGTTGAACGTGAACAAGCTAAACGGCGCCTGCAATTGGAAATACAGGAAAATAGGGAAAGACGGACACAGCTTAAGGAAAGTATTGCATTTTTTGAGCAAATTCAACAAACAATCGATGCCATTAGATCGGTGGACAATGAACAAAACGATTGGGAGAAGTATATGCGTTGCAATGGATTACCGAACACAAATTGTCCCGGTGACTTGCGTAAGTACATACATCAATGGCAAAGTGATATTGAAAAAAGAAAGCGTGAAGCACGTAATTGGCTCTTGCGGACCGACGAAAGATC
Organism: Glossina fuscipes; assembly: GCF_014805625.2. Lineage (NCBI taxonomy): Eukaryota > Metazoa > Arthropoda > Insecta > Diptera > Glossinidae > Glossina > Glossina fuscipes. The sequence goes on from NW_023998414.1 coordinate 31,160,788, forward strand.
CCTATTAACCCAAGACATTGGCGCTGCAGACTTGACTAAAGCCACGCTCCGGAAACAGCAAGGAAATGCAGGCGATATTTATGCCGCCAGAACCAAAGAAGTATTAGGGGTACGTATATTTATAATTGAAAGGATATAACAAAGTTATCAAATTATATTTAATTACGTTTAACTAGATTTTAAAGGAACTTGATGACTCTCTAAAGGATAAAAAGAAACCCTCTTACATTTATAATGATTTGGAGAAATTGAAAACTGAAATACGGGTATTCCTTAAAGATTACTTAGATGATTTCACCTACAAGATTATGTCGCATATAGAACGTGATATGGAGTAAGTCTATCTTAGTTTTTTCTTTTTGCCCGCCACAGGAAAACTGAATTCGATTTAGGAAATATTTGTAAATTTTACGTTTACACATTTGTGGATTGTATGAACAATGGAACTCACATAAGGTTAAATGCTTATCAGTTAATTCAAATCCAAATCGACGCCGCAACTTGATTGTGTCTGAAAACAAATTATGCTTGGAACTCTCCAAATTAACTTTACGCAGCTTTGGTTCAATAATCAATTAAGCTAATGCATGAGTTTGCTGCTTATACCCTACAGCACTTATGGCACAAGGGTATATTAAGTGTGAGCGGATGTGTCCTTCTGTCTGTGTTGTTTTTTTTTTTTTGTGTTCAATTCGTGATTCACGTCACAATTTTGGAAACATTTTGATAAAATATGACATACCGACATGTTTCAGCACAAGAACGAGCGCTATTGCGACTGTTTCGGATCGCATATAAGACCTTATTTTGAAAGATCGTTACATAGGTAAAGCGACATACGATTTTTACAGTTGGCGCATAGCCCACTAAACTTTTGTTACTTGTTTTTGTTTGAAGCTTTGCTTAGCACGTTAAACTTGATCTTTTAGGTGGAAGCAAAAATGCCACGATCAAGTTCGAAAGAGAAATTTTTGCGGGAATTCGGAGGATCATATATAAATGCAATAGTGCTTAAAGTTTGTATGTCTAACTGTATGTTTGTTTGTATGTCACTTATATTTCGGTATGATTCCAAATATTATATGTATATATGACGTTATTAATATCTTTTATATATTTGTTCACGACAGATATCCATTTTGATTTTATTTTAATATCAATAATACCTACATAGATACATATGATATATATATATATATATATATATATATATGTATGTAACAAAAATATATAAGATCATAACAATAATTTGTTGAAGGCACGCAAGCGACTTCCCTTAATTGCGAAGTCAGCTCACAGATGGTTATAAAAAAAAAAAGTCGATGCTAATCTAACATTCATTATATTTTTTGTTTCTTTTCTTTTCTTTCAAGACTTGATCGCCTGGCAGTGTCCAAACATGTTTATACATCAGAGGTTTTTAAAAATTTCCTTTGGACCTTTTCCAAAGATGCTCAAATGTTAGCAGGCCTTTTATTTTCATAAGAAGACTTGAACTAATCATAATTTCTTTTTAACACATACCTCTAGTTCGTTGAATTCAAAGTCACGCATAGGTGATCAAAATCAACACAATGAAATTGATTTTCCAATAATGGAAATGCAATTATCTTTGCCTCCAACGGTGTCACTCTACGATTCAGCTCTGAGAGGATTATGGTTAAACTATGATCATCTTAGCGATTATTGTCCAAGTTTTACTCTAAAGAAACCAAGGCCTGATAACATAAGTAAATAAATGCAATAAAATTTATTATGCAGTGTTTTACTTTATTTTCGACAATAATATCCATCCAGATATATTAACTCAAACCAAAAGAGAATGGCGCAAACGTAAAGAGATTTTGCAAGAAATGTTAGCCGAATTTGATAAAGAAGTGCCTCTCTCCGAATTGGAGCAATATGAAGTAGAAAAAAATATATTAGAAAAAGAGAAACGCAAAGATGTTGACAAATTGTATTTGGAATACGAAGATGAAATAAATAAGCTTCGAAGAAGAGCAATAGGTCCAGAAGCCTACAATCTACTCGATACCGATGTGAATTTAAGAAAGTATCGTATTATTGGTGGCGTATATTGTCTCGATTATTTAGAGACACCACGACAGGATAAACAATTAAATGCACGTTCATTTATAAGGATAAGTAAGTAATGAAGAGAAATGCAATCGATTTTAATTGAAATGGAATGCGTTTTAGTTGTAACACCTAATAAACTGAGTCATAAGATTTATTATCAAACCTATAAGCCACCACCCGCACCTCAACCCGGTGTAAGGCGCCTTCCCGAAGAAATTGAAACTGAAATGCGTATGATTGAGAAAGCCTTAGATAAGTTAGCTTTAGTTACCGTACAGTGCGTTATTTGGAGAATAAAAAGTTTTCATCCATTTAAAAACGAACTTTTTCCCATTTTCAGATTACCCGAAAGTGTTATTTGGTTTGAACCGCCAATTGTCTGTCGCTGGGAGACGCGTTTGGAAACTTTAGAATCTGATTTAACAGAGGGCATTAAAAAGGCAACCTCTCACACTTCAAGCGGCAGCCAAGACGGGTGCACACCTCTATCATCGACTACCACAAATCCTAGTCCTTTGAAAAGTCTCTCACCTCGTTTGCCGACCTCTAAGTTACATAAACGAAGCTCGCAAAAATCTTCACGATTGCCTACGAAAGAAGTTAGGGATTTCGACTTACACAACATACCCGAAAATATTGATATGTTAAGTTTATTGCATGACTTTGTTATACCAAGACTACCATCAGGTTTCACAATACGCTTAGACAAGAGAGTTAAAGGACAAGAGCATAAACAAAAATATATTTTTAAGCGTAAAAAACTGAAAAAAGCTAAACTACCACCGAGACTATTGTTTCTAGCAAGACTTGACGAAACCAACAATGCAACGTTTTTGCCATCAGTAGACAATAAGACAATGGTCGATGATATAACCGTCAGTCAGCAACAATTGCATATAACACGTATAACAAAGAATTTTCTTGATTTAGATGAGCCTCGAGAGTTTTTTGTTCAACCACATATCAGAAAAGTATTAAAAATACAACAACAAACACTGTCATTGTCATTACCAACAACATCACAACGGCAATTGCTGCCCGAGGTATCAACAAGGAAAGCACGAGATCAAGCAAATAAATTGCTTTCAAATACAATGGATTTGAGGAAAGAGCCTTTAAACAAGCTGACTAAGTTCAATAATGGCGGATTACAATGCGATGATAGCATAACTGGTCTTATGGGCAATGGTAACAAAGGACATGAACAAAACGATTCAAGACATTCGGTATTACCAAGACAAGATGCAGGATTAGCCAAAGAGTATATGTTCTCGCAGTTGATTGAGGTAAAAAGGAAAAACAATTTAAATACGAGAGCTGTACGATAAGTCTTCCTATTGAAATAATGGGTAGAAAAACTCGACTTTTTTGACCCGGATAATACATACAATTCTCGGAAACTTTAAACCTTCGATTACCATGAATAGCCTAATCTGAAACATTTGTTATTAAGCTCTGGCTGCATTTGACTAAAGTTAGGCCGTGTTACCTATTAAGGAAAATCGATAATTTATTCGCGACACGAGCATCACAGTTCTTCGCCTTATTACTTCAAACTAATTTTTTAACCTGTTTGAATACGAACAATATATATATATATATATATATATATATTTGCCAAAATCTTGTCAAGCATAATAAGAAAGCTCGAATCTGTCAATATTCAGACAAACAAGAAATCTTTTTCCCGTTTATAACGAGTCTTTCATATTTCTAGGCGTATATTGGGAATATAGCTGTGAGTCGACTAATATATATATTTTTATTATTCTGAATGATTCAACTTAATTTGACATCAATTTGAAGAAAGCGAAGAATGTGATGGATCGGTGGAGTTATATCGCAACTTAGTCCTGCAAAAGTTTTTTTTAATTATATTAAATTACTAACGAAGTGGACAAGGAAATGATCTTTGAGATCATTTTTTGCCACAGTGCCACAGTGATCTAAATATGAAGTTATAGTTGCCATTATCAAATATTATATATATTCAGTGTCCCACTTCATTTCAACAATTTCTACTTGTTACAGTCTTTAACTTCTCCATTGACATCTCACATAGATCTCTAGTTATTAACAAGTATAAGTATAGCAAGGGCTATTGACCTTCAGCTGAAAAAGGGAATCGCGATGAGTCAGACACGATTAGATGGAGTTAAAGTTCTGCTCTGACCAAAAATATATAATTTTATGTAACAGAAAAATGTTTTTTTTTTTTTTTTTTTTTTCATCTAGAAATAATATTTTATATTAGGACAATCAAAACGTTACATTCGGACGGTCATACGTTGGAACGGACAAACGCACGGGATATTGTAAAGCTACCTAGTTTGGTAGCAATTAGAGGGAGGGGATACAACAAACAGTCCACAGACGGTTACATCCAAGAAGTACACGCGCACAAACCCTCACCGAGACGGACGGAAAATCGAAACTTTCTTACCGGACAGGCTGATGTTATGCCGTGGGCTATTCTTCACCCTGTCCTTACTATCGTTTCCTTCGGACAAACATCATGTGTGAAAGAATGCGAATTCAATCCTTTAAATTTGCTTTTCTATACTTTTTTGCACCGATCTTGTGATAGTTCCGCCTTCTTGGACCGTAACATTTTAAAACTAAACTTTTACAGAACGCATTACAATAAAAAAAAAAATGATGATATGAGAAATGTCTTTGTTCATCTCAACTATGTACATGTATACATTTATATAGCACTAGTACAATTTCCCTTATATATTGATCTTTTCTTTTTTTGTTTGGTTTTTTTAAATGATGGAATCAATCTTAAAAGGGAAAAATCTTTTTACGAACTCTTCGAGAAATGCAATAGATATATCAGTTTTATAAAAACATGGAAAGTGAAGCATGCAGTGTTCTTGTATGAATTTTGAAATTAAATAGCATTCTATAAATTATTTTCCTTTTTCTTTTTCTCTTTTATAATAAGCAAAAAACAAAAAACAAAAACAAGAAAAAAAAAAAAAACGATATAACCAACATTTCTTACGCTCCATTTCAAATTTTCTTTTACTTTTTCCTGAACAATGCAATGAATAAATGTGAATATATTTAATGTGAAAATATAAAATACACAAGGACTTGGATCGTTTATGTGAATTGCAAATGCCGCTACAAGGGGAATTGTTGCAAGAAATTTCAGCAAATCTAATGGAAAATAATTTTCGTTGTTTGCACGACGCGAACGAAGTTGAAGAGAAAATTGAAAATAACGGTAAACGTACTGAACCAACAACTATGGTAGAGGCATTAAAATCCGAACAAGACTTTGAATTGACGGATGTCATGCCGCCGCCGCAGCAGCAGCAGCAGCAGCAACAGCAATAGCAGCTGGAGCAGCAACAGCAACAGCCATCACCAACATTTGCCCATTATTCAAATATAGCTTTAATACGTGAGACAGACCTAAGCGAGGGTAACAATACATATGAAAGGGAAAACGAACAAAAAGAGAATGTGTTAGAATATGCTGATAGTAGTAGTACAGATGATGACGAAGACGATTACGACGGCGAGGAATGGTACTATAATGCCCTAGTAGATAACGAAGCCAAAGCAGAGGAAGAAAATTTTACACAACGCAGCTTAGAAGGTGTTGCTGAAGGCAGTGGGCCAGCAAGTGTTTATGATTATTTAAGCAAACACAGTCAAAGCGATAGTGATAGTACAAGCGCTACTATAGACGGGTAAGTCATAATAATAAAAGCAACAAGACACAAATTCATTCTCTGCATACCGAAGCAGACAGGTAAATTGACAAACTGTCAATTACACTCAAAGGAAGAAAGAAAAATTGTCTAAGTAGGAGAAATTTGAAGAAGAAATTGTGTGAGTAAAAAAAAATGTCCTTCCCTTAATGCACAGACGGACGCATTTATATGCAAAACATAGGTGTTGCCTTGTTGAGATTTTATTTCCATAAATTGTTGTTGCTCTTGTCAAAGAATTCGAGGGTTGTCTTGCCTACATATAAACACTCGTATATATACAGAAAGACCAAAAAAAAAAAAAAAAAACATTCTCTAACTGAAAACCTATGTTAAGTTGTTTTTGCAAAGGAACAAAACGTGAAGTGATTTTTGATTTCATTTTTACTTGTTTTATGATTTTTGTTGCTTTTTTATCTTCTTCTTTTTTTGCCTTTTCTCTTCCCAACTACATGACTCTTACATTTCGAGCAAACAACACTTAACAATTGATGTCAATTGATTTTATTTCTTTAAATTTTTCTTTTGTTTTCCCTTCTCATAACCATCATATTTCAATCATACTACGCTTGGTTTATAATTTCTTTCGTAACACTCGTATCCCCAGTTGAAAAGTCAGTTCAATCGGTCAGAGAATCATATCAAAATAGATTGAAATTTTAAAAGTTATATAGGTTCTCTTGCAGAGCTCTTGCTTGATTCTAAACTTTCGCTTAATAGTATGTATTCGTTAAGTCCGCAATTCATCGAATCCTGATCCTGACATCTAAATATAAATTTTTATGCGGCTTGCCTCACTAACTTATATGATATATTTGATTGTAAGCTAAACCAAATATCCAATCGCCGACATACATATATCTTAGCCCGTGCACTGCAACCTATTATATTACACGATTTTATACAGTTTGACAAAATCCTCTAAATAAGTGGAGAAACCAAAAAATGCATATATATCTGCTGCGATCTGTACACATATATATATTATATACATAATCTGGTATACACGCTGTGCTTAGCACAGTAAGTACACAATATTATAGCGACTTTTAAGCGAATATTTGCAAACAATTGTAAATTTCTGCGGCTTGTCGGTCCTTTCCCAAATATTGTTGACGTGTAAAATTTGAGCTGCAGAATTAATAGATAACCGCATGTTGCACATTTCCATTTCAACTTTTGCTTTTGACAGCTTGAACATAAAAATGTTGTATACATGAAGTTCCTCGATAAAAATACATACAAATTAATCACAATTTAAAAACTATAGGTGCTTGCATGTATTTTGATCATTGTTTTACTTTCAAAAAGCCATTTATGGAGAAATATTGGTATCATAACCATTCCTGTGTTTTACCTTTCTGGTGACATGGTGATACAATGTCGAAACAACGACATTGGTTTGGCAGAGATCCAATCGACTAATTTTTTCACTTTTTCCCCATTTCGAAATCGCATGCCAGCCAAGCCATGCAGCGGCAAAGTGTGTTCACATGAAAGGGAATGACTTTGTCGTCTGTTAACCGCTATTGCTTATCTTCTTTGCAACAATACATCGTTCAATTGGTTCAATTGACGTCGGTAGATATTTGCAGTAACAGTTTCATTTAGCAGCTCGTCATATATATACTGCACCTTACTTGTAATCCCACCACATGCATAGTAAAACTTTGTAGTTTGTCGCTCTTCTCCTCTCCACGTCTAGAAACAATTAATTGATCCACTGCTAAGTTGGAATGTGCGATTCTCTCTCTTCCGATTCATTGTCTTTGAATTCTTTATTTTTTTTGTCCTCCAGGCAGATCTTTGTCATTGATATATATTAAAATCAGCACTTTTAATCCGTTAAAACCAAAACTGAGGCGCTTGTAAAAGTATTTCATGGGCTTCATCGGCACATTTCTTCAAATCAAATAACAAAGGTAATGAACGTCGAAAATGTAATTTTCAGCATTGAATGATTAGACTCTGTATACGTTGAATAACTCAATAATATTAACTGGGAAATTGTTATTTCGTATAGACGAAAATCGCATTGGTCGAGTTGAACCATAATTCGCATTTTCATCGACTGATGTCAATGATGTCAAAATACATGCAAGCACCTAATTAAATCTAAAAGAGCTAAAGGAAAATTGAATATGTAAATGTTCCTTTCGTTTATTTAATTAAGAACGATGCGAAACGATTTGCGAAATTTTTAATCGCGAAAGCTGAAAGATTGAATTCTAATCTCATAAAATATTCTTCTTTCCGGGAAGAAAGATCGGTTAAAAAAACGGGGATTTAATTTGCCTATACGAAGAAATAAAATGTCTTAATACTGATCATTAGAGGGATTATATTATGCATTCTTATTAGAGAAAAGATTACCTAACTTGCACCGGCGAAAAGCATTAAACATTTCTCTATTGAGCTATTCAAGTCTGAATTGAGAAAACACGTTCTTTATTAAGAGAATACTTAACTTAAATAACATTTAAGGAAAGATGTATATATAATAGTATGAGTAATGAAAATATTTTATTTTTTATATAAATCGTTCTTGCACGTGTGACACTATTTGTTTCCTTTTTAGTACACGGAACGATAACAACTGACCGCGCTTTCAATTGCCTTCTGCTCAGCGTAAAGTGCTAACAATATACTGTCAATGACAATCAGGCTTACTATATAAAATAGTAAACAAGAAGCATTTCGACACGGAGACCGACATGAAACGTACAAATTGCCGCGAACCTATAAAACAAATAGAAGCAGCATTAAATGGGGCAACTACTTCTTTACGTGACGTTTCAATTGCAAAAACGAATGCGCCTGTAGCGAAGGGCGGTAAACATTAGAAACTTTGATTATATTCACGTTGCAGTGAGTACAGCAACGACTGATGAATTATAATTAAAATCGGAGAATGCCAGAAGATTGGATGAAATAAACGAAAAATTAAGTGAAACAATTAGTGAAGAAGAAAACAAAATTCGTAACGACACAGGCATGCAGTAACGGTAATGGCTAGTGAAATGATTGCTATTAAATTAATTCAAACAAGTGAAACACTATAGGGGGTCATGGTCTACCATCAATCACCCTACATCCCCGTACATGTATTCCAGTGGTCAGGAAAGTGTTCCGATTCGAATCATTTGCATGAGAATTTGATGGTTGAACACAAGAAAACAAAACGGACCGAAGGCCAGACAAGAAAGTAATTGTAAATTGATCGATAAAATAAAAGGAGGGTTTTTCTCAAGTACTGCTGGGTTTTGTACGCATCCGCACAAACTTAACGCATTATGTACGAGAAAAAAAATATGTGCCAGCTTAAGATAAATCTTCGTTTGATATGAAATCAAAAATGACAAAAACTCTTTTAGTGACAAGATTCATTCTCTGACCGCAATCCTTCCTACTATGAAATGTGATATAACTTGAAAGAAAAAAATTAACTTGTTCCTAACTTTAATCAATAATTCAATCAACTAACGACGCTTATAGTGATAGTAACTTTCGCCACTTCGTCGCAAGGGCCCGATGGAAAAGAAAAAGCTAACGTCAAATTTCATCTCATGTTTGACAAAATTTGATGAAACAGATAAAAGCTATTAACGCTAATTATAAGCGATTTGGCAATGGTGCTTATACTTTGGAAGACAACCCAAATCCAAGTTAAAAAAAAAAAAAAACAAAAATATCAAATATTCGGCCGAGAAAGTACATGAAATGGTTGCCTCTACGAACCGAATTTCCCTTTGAGATAGAAAGCATAGAAATTGGATACATGCATGTGACAAAATTTTGACTAAAAATTTAGACAAAAGCAAAGTCAAGACTTGAGTCATTTCTCATGACTTAAATGCGAAAGTAAGGAATTCCTCTTGTCGGGCGTAGGCAGGATTTTACTGAAGCAGCTAAACAGAACTACCGATGGAATTTGTTACTTCAAACATTTTACGCAAACTAAAGCAATGCAGTGCTGTGCAGATTACCGAAGTTTGCCGAAATTGAAAATAATTTTAGTAATCACGTCAGAAAATAATTCCGTTTTCTTTTTATAAGGTTTTGTTTAACTTACCGATTATGGTAACTTTCATAAGCATTTCGAATGCTTTCGTGCAAACGTTCAATTATGCTGAAATTTTGCACACATCTTTTCCCCCGATCGCAATGCAATGTAGTAGAGTCGAATTTTCTGCATTTTCGAAATGGCGGCCTAAAAATGCCCCTGCTATATGACGAAAACCACGATATGTTGAATTATCTTTTTCTTAGCGATTCTCTGAATGTTTCTATCGAATTAAAGGATATTTGCAGAGAGAGCAAATGTTGTGAACTTCGAGAGTCGAGTATGAATTTTAATCGTTATAGAAAAACTTTTAGATAAACTTGTATTTAACCGTTTGAGTACCAAGCAGCGCGATCGCGCTGCTCAGATATCATGTCGAGAAATACCAGACAGTTTTGGAAAAACACTGTCGAAGAATCCCAAGCAGCGCAATTGCCCTGTTAAGGCACCGTCAGTTGTCGACAATGCTCGAAATGTGCTCGGGTTTTCTCGACATAAAATCTAAACAGCGCGATCGCGCTGCTTGGGATTTTTCGACAGTATTTTTTCAAAACCGTCTCGTACTCAAACCGTTAAGTGAGCTAAATGGCGCAACATAAATGTACATTTTGTCGCCATATAAAAGCTTATGGTTGATAAGAACGCCTATATATAGTGGTGTTGAGTCAAGTTTTGTCATAAATCACTCTTATGAACTTAAGGTGTTTTTGCATACCGAATTGATGTGAAAAAATTTGTATCGGAAGGGTCAATTTTTTGAACTCCATTCCATCTGGACCCCTCTTACGAAAAGTAAACTTTTGCACGCCAAAATGATCTAACTTTTAGTACTTCATACTGAAAATCGGTTCATAATAATAATTTTAATAGAAATTAATTTGTACGAAATTTGATCTACATAGGTCTAATTTAGGTATCCGCCTTTTCAAAGAAAACCGTTCGCTATGCTGCGAAACGCATTCAATCATATGGTTAAAGAAACTAATTTTCAATATTTCATACGGAAAATAGCTATGTGACATCAAACTTAGCTTTAACGAATTTGGACCACTTAAGTCTAAGCCCAGTACTACTATTATAATGAAGAGTATGCCCTTACGTGGCAAAATTATCCGATTTTTAAAATTTTATGATCCACATTAATCCATAATAGTAATTCGAATCATGTATTGTCCGTGTATTGCATCGAGGCCACTTTACATGTACAGTATGACCGTAGATGGACACAAAATTGGACTTTTGTAATTTTTTCGCAAAGATAAATAAACAATTGAATTAGGTGAAGTGGTGTACAGCCTTGTTCGACTATAATGTTTATTTATCCTTTGTTTTTCTTATGTCTTGTAAATTCACTTTACCGAAAAATGAGCGCACATTTTCCCACGGATTGATGCCTGTACACTTTCGTTTTCTTGTGCACTCTTCGAAAGAAAATGCAATTTATAGTACGCCCTTTAACATATAAATTGCAAAAAATATGACGTTTTTTATAAACGAGATGTAATTGCATTAAACTCTTGTGATACTATATATGCATATATTTTACGTTGTTTTCTTATTTGTCTTGTTTAACGTGTATTGCAGCAAAAAATTCAAATTAACGAGTCCGGCCACCTTCACTCATGGCAAATGGAGTATACGTGATGTACATGATACAAAATTCAATGAGGACAAACTGTCAATACAATTTCGTACTGGACGTCTAGGTGAGTTCGATTATATGAGATTTTTCTCTTTTTTTCTCTTTTTTCTTTTTTGTTTTTTTTTCTTAATTCGTCAAAGCGGAGAGTAAAGGCTTCTCATCTTATTTTTTTCTTTTCTTTTCGTTCCATAAATTTATCTCTGAAGGGTTAGAAATAGACATCAAAGACATTTGAAAAGCATGTATTCTTAATCAAAAGTGACGCCTTGAACTAATTTACATTTATTAAATTTTTCAATTCAGTTCAGTCAAAATGGCCGAATTGAATTTGAAATTGGATCTTAAGACATAGCGGTAAAAGTTCAAATTAATCCCGATGAGAAAACCTAATTGTTTTATATATTTTTAGTTATCAATGATCTGAAATTTGAATAAAACATTTATAAAGACGGCGCCTTGTAAAAGTTGGTCCTCTTAAATAAAACCGAAACTGAACTGATATTTATGTAAGGTGTAAAAAAAATCTATTGTGCTCAGTAGTGCCCGTAGAGCCCCAGCCCTCATGAATCCCATCACTTTCTTGGGTTCAGAACGCCATACGATGATCGGCGTTACAAAGTGTTTGCCAAGCACTTGGCATCTGATCCTGCGCCTGATGGGGGCGCATTCGCACAGTAAAAGAGTTGTGACCCGTGTAGAGGCCACTTATAAGACATATATCGCTCATTGGTAGTTCCAATAGCTTTTGTGCTATGCCAGAGGATTTAAAGAACTGCTTTAGCTTTCCATTGTCCTACACTGTGCTTCACATGGCTTCAAATTTTTCTTTCAATATATTTTCCGGACTTTACCATTATTTGTGGAATACAATATGTACTTTTACTTATTACGAAAACAATAAACCCACGATTACGTTTCGTATATGTAAGATGGAGCTTATATTTGGTTAAATGATTTCGTCAGTAAGGATTATTGTCTCTTACGTGTAAAGAGGACACATCCGATGTTCCTAAGAGATGTTTACTTGCACAAGAGAAATTTTTATTTTGGGTTTATGTTTGAACATGAAAATGACATTGCAGTTGTTCCCCATGGAGAACGTTACAGAAACATGATATATATATATATATATATGTATATGTATATATGTATAAGAATATCATACTAATGAAGAAAGATTGAAAACAAAACTCGCATTGTCGGATGGAAAGCATATAAATTTTTTCGTTATATATTTACTATAGAAACTACGTATATAGATATATATATAACTATAAACCATATACCTATACACGTAATGCAGATAAGCGTGATTTTGCTTTGGGCGAACGATACCCTTTTCAAGCTAAACAAAATAATTAAGAATAAATAACTTTGGTATCTTCGGTATATTTCTCAAAAGTAAAAAAAAAAAATTCCCTTTACACAAATTGACACCCAAACCCTACCTTGCATGAAAAATTAAGGTAATTGACTTGTTGTTGTTGTTGTTGTTGTTGTTTACATTCATCTAGCATCTTTTATATTTTATCGGAACGAGTTAATCTCAAATCAATTTAAAATCGAATAAAGCTCTCTTCGCAAATTCAAATCCCTATAACATGTTATGCTATATAATTATGTTGAACTTTTATTATCTAGGAACGTTCGGTTTTGCCTTAAATCGTTACAGCAATATGCCATATCAGACATGGGAATTGAAACCGGATTTCAAAAAGTAAGTAATTTAACAATTATGGCTAGATTGAAATGGGAATTGTTGTTTGTGGTTTATGATGTTGTTATTGTTTTTCTTATGGCTGTCGTTTTCACTGTTTTTCTCAAATGAGTGCATGTAGGGCAAAGTTGTTTAAATTAATGAGCTTTTACGCTGGTTTGTGTGCTTATGTAAATAGAAATGTATTGTGCAGTAGTTGATGGTGGTAAATTGTCAAAACTGTCTGTTCGATTGTTCACACACCCAGCACACTGCTTGTTATTATATAAACTATATATATATATATATATCTAACTGAAATGTGTCTGCACTCAATTGCTTATGTAATAACAATTAGTCAAATAACATATGTAAAGACCACACGTAAATGAATACAATAAAAAAAAAAATAAAAAAAAAATACAAGCATATACTTGCACTTAGATGTGGCAAGCAAACGAATGTCTGAAATTGTTTAGTACAAATTGAATGACGGTATATGACAAAAGCTCAACGATAGTCGCGTAATTAGTTAATTTTTTGGAGAAATCTATTAATTTCTCTATCCACCATCGAACGATGAGAGAAAACTCATTTCGTGAAAACGTTTGCAGCCTCCAGAACAAAGTCTTACATTACGATTTTATAAAATATATACGTATGCTTGATCAATTTGAATCCATGATTTAAGCATGTCCGTCTGCCTGTCTATACAACTATCTGTACGCCTATGCCAATGGTGGGGCAGATACTGGAAAAAGCCTCTATTATGTGGTCTCCTTCGTAAAGGATTTATATCGATGCTATACCATGCGTAGAATTTCGAATGAAATCCGATAGTCTCTTTGCCACCTATATGAAAATAGATTGCTACCATTAGCACTTGCCTCACTTGAGGGATATCCTTCCCAGCTAAGCTGATATATGGCGGTATTGACTTTGCTCAATCATTTCATTTTCATAAAGCTTGACATAATTATGAGCTTATTAACCCGCATTGAGTTCTCTTTAAATAAAGCTAGGTCCGCGCTTAGTGCCATTAAAAGGTGATCCACAAAATTTAAAGATCGTCATATTACAAAAAAGCTATACATGTACTTAGTTAGACCAATACTTGAGTATGCCTCTATTGTATGGTCGATCTCCTTCCTATAGATAGATAGATCTGGTCTCCTTCCTATAGATAGATAGATGTAACTAAATAGATTCAATTGAATCCGTTTAAAAGCAATTCTTGTGGTTTGCCCTCAGGAATTTGGTTTGGGGCCCCCTTGTCTCTCTTCCTTCTTATCCTTACCGTCACTTGAGAATCTTATATTTATTCTTGGTGTTTCCTTCCTAATTAAGTTAATTAATGGTACTATCGATTCGTTCGCATCATTTCCCCAATCTCCTTCCTCTTCTCTAGGCAACTTATTTCCGTTAAGCCGAGTAAATGTAAATATAATTATGGGCCGTTTAATCAGAGTTTAGAGTTGTTTGCAGAAACCTAAATCATGTCTATCACATAATCTCAGTATCGGACTTTTTAAAGTTTATCAAAACAACTTTGCTTAATAGGCGTGATTTGCCTATGTCGTGTTTAAATTAATTTGCCATAAGATTTACTTCTAAGGGTCAACTGAATTCGGCTGTTAATTTATTTCAGTTTTGAGTTTCATGCGTAAGTAAACAAATAAATAAATAAATGAATAATTCTCCTCAATATGCACAATCTGCTGATATCGTATTTGAATGAAATTAACGAATAGGTTTAGAATACTTTTCGTTTTGCAAACTAAAGGAACTATGGCTAGTATCGGTCGCCAAGTGGCTAATGGAAAGCTTTGCCCTAACAGTTTAGTAGAAGAGTTTTATAAGATTTTCATATATATTGTTTGCACTATGTTCGCATGTGTTTATGTAAGTTAGCTGAACACGCTACATCAGCTATTTTTTTTTTTTACCTTAAATTAATTTGTATTTCACATAGATCTTTATGTACTACGCAGATATTATAAGTTTTGCTTTGAAAATTCTACATACGTTTTTATGCGATCATTGGTCGAAGTGTTTGTAATCAAGTTGAAATTATTGGAAATTCTTGCCTGCATGTTAGTATTGATACGCCGAAAATAGAACATAAATTGAGAACACATTTGTTGTAAAAGTAAAAATAAATTGGATTTTCTTGCTCATTACTCATAGGCCATAACAAATGTAATGAGAATAATTTTTAGGGATTATTATATGGATGATCCTATAATACTTGTAAAAAAATAGAAAACATCACCTATACGTACTCAATATCATAAATTATCAAAATTTCATTTCCTTCGAGTAATGCGCCTTAAAGGCGTACATACAAAAGATTCGGTAATAGCTGAATGCATTTTGTTTTTTGTTTTTTTTTTTTTTCATTTTTTTGATTTCAGTTTTGATACCATACTGTTCAGTTTTACTGCGTCACTAGTGAGCGTGGATATGACGATTACAGAGGACGGTTATAGCGTTAACAATTTTCAAGGTGGCTCAACTGAAAGTATTAGCGAAATGGTGGGGAAAACATTACCATTGGACGTAATAAAGCAAATTTTAATACAATCCGGTGTTGATATATTTCCTGAGGAGGACACATTCTGCTATACGGAAGGATCATGCGAAAAGAATTACATAATGGAGATGCATTTATATGCGTGTATGTCAACATTAGCATTATCACATAATTTCAGTTGGTCGCGTTGGAATCTCTTGGCCGGCAGTCGTACAGCTGTCTTGTTAATGCGTGAACTAATCGAGGGCAAAAAGATGGTAAATCGATGGGAATGATTAGAAATAAACAATTAATTTACTTATTATTATTATTATTATTATTATTTCATATGGTTTCGAGAAAAGCCAAATCATTCAACTCTCCTGGTGACGCCTTTGAAAACGGCAATCATTGATTGCACTGAAGTATCAGCGAGTTTTAATTCATTGGGCATACCTGGCATGGAATATTATGCTGATTTATATCAATTAGCTAAAGTGCATGCTCATCCATCCAGTTGGGAAAAACAACACCGAATGAATCCTGTCTTACGCGATAATGTAACGACGCTATTAATGGCTATAAGGCCTTTAAGTTTTTGTTGAAATTTTTTTCTCTTTTATAAAAGTTTTTCATTTCATAAAAGGCAAGCAACCCAAAGTAAATATTTTCATATGAAAAACTTTTAAAGATTTGTTTCTTTAAAAAAACATGTTCAAGTTTTACTAAAATACAAGAAAAAAAAAAAAACTTTAGCCTAAAGCACAAAGAAGAGCCTTTTTGAAGCAAAAAAAAAAAAAATAAAAAAAAAAAATAAAAAATAGTTGGTTGTGTGTGTAAACAAGCGAATATAATTAATTTATGCTGTAAACAGATTAATCTCACACTCGGGAATAATGTCAAACTCGCACACATACCTTATAACATCTGTAAATGAAGAGCAATTGTGTGATAATAAAGATAATGAAGCGTAAATAGCAATCCAGATGTAGGCAGTAGGCAGTACTGAAGGTGAAATGCATTTCAACGAAAAAGAAAATGATAATTAAGTTGAAAAGAGCTTCCATTCACTCATTCTCTCTCGTAAATTTCTGCAAATATCGAATTTAAACATCACGCCATAGACTGCCGTAATGTATTACATTGTCCTGAGTGTAAAATTTTTCAATTTATTGTTTAGATTAATCAGTAATTAAATGCAATCAATGCATTAACTAAAGATTATTCAGATAGATGCACTTTATCGACTCGTCTACGTACTTCGTTTAGTTACTCAAACAAAAAAAGTGCAAAAAAATTTTACTTAAAACGCAATTGAAAAAATTTCACTATTTAAGTTAAAGAGACTAAATAATAGGACTAAGACGTTTTCTACTAGTAGTAGAAAGTATTTACCTCTTTTAGAATAAATTTAATTCTACTGAAAAGTTCTTCATTAAAAGTTTATGTGCAGCATTTTTCCCGCTGAGATAATACCTCTTTCCCGAAGCCACTATGGCCTTTAAATCCGCCTGCTACCTAAACAGTTATGATCCACTTATGATTCAATAATAGGCACAGTAACCTGAAGAGATTGAAAAAAAAAAGAAACGAGTCTGTGCTATGTAGTGCATCTATGTAGGCCTTTGAAGATTTATACAGGCTGGCGTGGGGCATACGCACAATATTGTATCATATCTACTGCGAATGCGTTTCCATTATTGCCGGTTAAAATCCGACTACTTTCCAATGGTATATGACCCGGTTCATCGCTAAGCGTGACGGAAACAAATCCTGCACTATCCTCTGCTTATTCCACCTAACGGAACGCGTAGTCTCTAACTAACGCGTAGTCGCAACTAATACATACGCTATATACGCACTGATATATATCGCAAGATTTACAACTCTACGCGCGCGCGCTATGATCGCACTTTTTACTTTGTGTGTAGAAATTTTGTAGTTCGTTTTTTATTTTACTGCTGTATGTGCACGATTTTAAGGCCTAAGTAATTATGAAGGTGAATAAATTTATTGAAATGTATTCAACAATTTGTGTTGATATCATTTTCGTTTCTACGATGAGCGGCTTGCTTTGCGGCGTTTACAGTTTGCGTGCTTATCGAAGAGGTCATTTTTGGCTACTTCTTCCTCACACTCTATTGTGTCTGTTGCTTTCTGACATGGAGTGTTCGTTTACATCATGTGGAACCAAAACAGGCTCTAACTGCGAGCGACTCATATACTTGTTGGCTTTGCGAGCGTAGCTGTCATACGAAATGTGCAGATATTATTAGCTGTGTTGCAGACGCAGTCCTTGATCACGACCGTACGAAGCGGCACATTGAATGATTTTTCTAAATTAAGTAAAACTCTCGTGACATTGTGGAGAAAGTTTAAAAAATATTAAAACAATACTCGATGAGTGCCCTCCATTCTGTAAGAGAACAACTCGTAGTGCAGCGTGCAGTATTTCACCGCCGTCTACGCATAAATCTCTCGCAAGTCGATCGATGTTGTTTGTCACCATTCCTCTTCGTCCTCGATGCAATAGGAGAATGTAGTGAATAGAATAAGCAAAACAAAAGTTAATATACTTGACTGCAAAAAATATATTAAAATAATTGGAGAAAGAGGAAAACATAATTATCTACCAATTTTTGAAAATTTCTAGTAAAAATCACAGCAACTCTAACTTCGGTATCAGAGTCTGATTTACATAAAGTTAAGTGAAACTTTATTTTGACGCATTAATGTCGAACCCAATAAAAACGGAAAGGTGTACCGCACTACGACATCTTATTGTCCTTCCGAAGCATAAAGTCCTTGTTGTATATCATCTTCTTGGGACTTTCCCTGCCCAAGCCAACTTGTACTACACCAGTATTAGGCTCTAAATTTCTCATTTCTTTGCAACAGTTCAAGTCCAAGTTTTTAACGCCTTTAACTTAATATACTGTAGCATATCGAACCCAATAAATTGCGCCACCAATTAAATTTCTGATTATCCCTTGTCGACGGTATGCATGGACCATACTATAAGGAAAGATTATTAAAAATCAAATCTGAGAAAATTTTGATGGTCTTAACAGTGACATCAACGAGCAGGTATGCAGATATGGCTAAAGAAAGTTTAATATAGAAAATGATGAAGAATACTTCGTATAGATCCTTTGATATATTTTCTGGGCGTTACGTACATTTGACAAGCCCAACATATTGTTAAGAAATTCACTTTTCTAAGATAGTACTCGTACCGCTAGCTCGTGAATATTCTTTTCAAAGAAAATTCTTTTATATTCCTTAACCGTAGGATTATTCACATTTTATTTTGGTAGTACTCTCGACTCAAATGTTCTTGTCCGACTCACTCTGCCTCCCGCAAATAGTCTATTTTTACACATTTTTGCAAGCTTATTATTATTACCTAAGTTCATGGCTTCATTTTTAATCCGTTAACCTGATTTTCCGTTACTCGTTTCCCTCAGACGACGCAGCTGCATGACGCGTCTGCGAATGTGCATTTGGTTTTTTTCTCTCTAGGGAAAATTATTATTTGGAAAAATTAATTATCCAGAATGAGCTGGATTTAGGATTTCCGTAACAATATTTTCAAGTGGTACTTTTCCATGTCGTGAACCAATATATCCCAGAGAATTTTATTAAAAATTTATTGAACTTATTTATCTAACTACACTGTACTTTAAACAATGCTAAGCAAAAGATACAAATTTCAATTTCTAGAAATAGAGTAAAGGGCAAAAAAAAAAAAAATAATAAAACACAGATTAAAATTTTTTGTTGTTATAATCGAGTTACGAAATTTACGACTAAGCAAATAACGGACTCGAATAGAAATTTAGAAAGAGAAATAAACAATTCAATCATTGCATTTAGCAAAACGCCCGCATACAAGAAAAATTTAATTTAATTCGTTTCAAATGAATGAAATAAGAAGAAGAGGAGAAAAAATTATTAATATTTTTTTTCCATACTGATAGCTGTAAACGCTGACTATCATTATTTGCATAGTATAGTAAAAAATGAAAATTATTTGCGCTTTTTTTTTGAAAACAACTTCGAAGGCATTCTTTTTTTTAATATTTTTTTCTAGCCTAAGTTTTGATCTTACCCAATTAGGTATGTGATTGAAATTCTTCAAAATGGGGAAAGAAAACAAAAAGAATTCAATTCAACTTAAACTGTTGGCACTGAACGACAATATCACACAAAATAACTGCAATAAAACTTTATTATTGTACTGTAAGATCAATGATGCGAAAATGAAAATAATTCATTTGGAAGCTAATCAAATAAACTTTATTTGCAAGACAATTTTCGTACAATAATACTAAAAAAAAAAAACTTGTAGTACGTGGCATGCAGCACATCATTTGACACCCTCTTCCTATGATGAAAAAAAAAAATAAAAATAAAAATCTATACTACAACTACATCAACTACATCAGACTCTGTTGTAGATTTTTCTTTCCATAGCATACTCTAGTCCTACTTTAGGCTAATTCAAGAATTCGCATATTCACGAGGAAAATTCTAATGCATTCGGAAAGTGCATTGCAAATGAGTCAACGGATTATTCCACAAGATCGCCTTAAGAGTACTCTATAGAAGTCAAGATGATGTTACTTCTCCTATATTAAATCATCCATACAAAGCTTGTCATTTAACATACCGTACACTTATTTTCCGATGCTCTTCCAATTGCAAAATATACAAATATCTTAAGTTATAATATCACCTTTCGATTATTTTTTACGCCTCCTTTTTAAGCTTAGTATCATCTCAAGTAAGTAGAACAACGGCCACTACCCACCATTAAGCAACCTACACCAACTCGCAACTATTCGTATAACAACTATTGAAAGTAAGGCGTGGCAAGTGGTTAAAAAAGTGATTCAATCCAGAGCATTTTCAATACTGTTGGCCGTTGGGCAAAAACACGTCGGTCTAGCAAAGGTCTTAACAATATCTCAAGCATTGCGCCCTCTAGATTGAACACAAGAAAACAAGAGAGACATATAAGCAAGCAGATGACAGATAGACAAGCTTTAATCGGTTCAGAGAATGATGCTAAGGCCTTCACAAGGCCTACACAAGACTTATCATACCCTTGTACCACAAGTTGTGTAGAGTTGTGTAGGTTATGAAGTTATTGCTTTCAACTGCTTTGGGTCCGCTTCCCAATAAATTCATCTTAATCCGGTATGATATACGGCAGCTAAGTCAAGACATATTCGCCCAGTTTTACTTTTCTGTCTAAGATTTTGAGACTTAAATAATCCTATAAAAAAAGAGAGAAACTTTGAGTTATGATCATAGTCTCGCATACTAATCAAAAATATATATTTTACACGGAACTCCTAAACATGTTTTTTTTAGGTTTATTCCAAAACAAAAGTAGACATAGTGCATACTTTATTTAAGCTTTTGATTGCAAAAAGGCAAAAAAAAAATAAAAATAAATAAATGAATAAATAAAATAGTGAAGAAATGCAATGCAATGCAACAGAAACAAATAAGAAGATTATACCCAGTTGTGAATGAATCTTCTACACCCGTCATCGTCACTATGGAAAAAACTAAAGCAGTCTATTTTCATACGCTATAATATTGCGTGGGCGCAGCTGATTTTTTCTACTTTCAGAATAAAAGCGAGAACTTTATATAGAGTATGTGTTGCACTTTATAAGTAACAAGCAACAAACAGTGGAGAGCAAAGGTGTTCGCAATTTCTGTTGCATGGGCATGCGGGCATTGTGTATGTGCCCTTTGACCGATTTGCGTCATTCTCAAATTCGTTTGTGACGTTATAGGCGATATCTTCATTTATTTCTACGGACCGCAGACCACAAAGTTTTTTAAAGTTTGCTGCCGCGCGTCGCAAAAGTGTTCAAAAAAAAAAATTTTAATTTTGGTACACTACAACATTGGGTAGGAGCGATCAATTTCTCCGTTTTTATATAGATACTACAATCGCGCCCATAAAAAAAAAAAAATAAATATAACTTTTGCAGACCTGATCTGTGATAGTTTATGATGCAAATGATGCCATAAACAATTTTTTATTCCTTTTGAAAAATAGCGGTGTTGTCAGTTTACAAAGTACCGTAGGCGTGTCCTTCGACCAATATGCCGCATTTTCAAAACCAATTTGAGTGCAAGAACTTCCTTTGTTTCGCGCCAAATTTCATGTCGATCCTTGTTTTTTGCGGCCAGTGAAATATTTACAACAAGCATTAGACGGACAGACAAGCGAATATACTTAAGTCGATTCAAAATTTGAGTTTATCAATCTTGTTGTTGCAAACATTTTGACAAACTGAATATACCCTCATCCTTCTGGGATGGATATAAAAATATGATGTAATAATCATACGGTGAAGTGTATGTGGATACTTGTGCTGGCATGGAATAATTTTTTTTTTTTTTTGTAATTATACCCTCGTACACTTGTTTACAAGCACTTATTCAATATATTTATATAAATAATTATTAATTATGCAATTGTTTGAATTTATATATATATATATATATTTTTGTTATTTATAACTACATTATTTTAGATACATTGTTTCTTTATTTTGTTATTTTTCCCACGTAATGAAAAAATTCAAAAAAAAAAAAGGAAAGATTACAACGTAATTTCCGTTTCCGACTTGACACTTCATTAATCACCTAATTCGGCAAGACAATTATCATGTATTTAAAAACAGGTTATGAACGAATAATAAATGATTATATAAAAAAACCAAATAACGATTGTATTAAAAACGTTTGGTAATATGAAGAAATGTGGTCGGAAATCCAATTCTGGAATAGTAATATTGCCTTGGAAAGACGGGTTTGATGAGTCGCACCTCATAACTAATCCGTTCCATTCCATCCGTTCTACAGCAAGTCCAAGCATTGATGATAAGTTCGAACACGAGAAACTTTCCATTGGATTGTTAACAAAAGTCATGATAGCAGAAATGAAGCAATAGCTATAAGTAAAAAGTTGAGCAAAAAGTTGACTGACTTTCTTGTTAAGGAAATTATTATTATATCAACTGTTTGACTCATAAAATATATATAGGATTACTTTTCTGTTCCTTATATGAAAGGGATGCCGAAAAATGGATATATTCGAAACTCCGATCCAACCTTAGGATAGTACAGCGAAATGTCTAAGCACGAATTCGATTTATCTAAAAAATACTGCAAATTAAACTTTGCTGTCATATAAAGATCGCTTCCACATCCATAAAGTATACCCAGTATAAGCTACTTTCAACCGATTTGTGGTAAGGCATAATAAAAATTGTTAGTATTTTTCTCATATGGCAATTTTTTTTATGCTAAAGCTTCCGAATGATTGGTTCAGTTCGATCCTTTTCAATTTTCGCCCTTTAAAAAACTGTTTACAAGGCATATATAAAACATTTCTTGCGACTTTTATATAATCATTAGGTTTTCGAGAAGGCGATGACCTCTACCTAATTCCACCAAAACGATTTATTTTGGCTCATAATTTTTGCTGAATTGCGACAGTTTTTCATATTTTCGTTAACAATTTTTCGTTCCGAGCAGATATTTCCAAAAACCTCTTAATCACATGTTCGGCACGAATGCTTACCTAACTGGTTCACAAAATTGTACCAATCGAATGGTAAGTACGCCTAAAGTGAACGGTTCAATAATTGGCTTTGCATATGGACCTCGACTTACAACTTTTGGATAACTTTCGACGCTAACACTATTTGTACTCTCTTTTGCCATATGAAATATGAATGAATTAATACAAATTTTTTTGCATAGTATGATGTTCGTATGTATCTTCCTATCATAACTAGAATTATGATGAACAAGTTTTACAAAAACGCTTCTTGCAGCTAGAGAAACATGTTTCATGAATCGTTTTTATTCCATATAATGCATTTGTATAGGACGTCGTCTTTCTTGTACACAATAGAATATAGAAATGTTTGCTTCCACAAGCATTCTCTTCGGCGTTTTAGAAAGCGATTTAAGTTCTACTGTTACTATATTCGTTATCATGTTCTTCGTTCAATTAGATATAAATTAGATATAAATTAGAATAAAAATATTTTTGTTAGCTGTGAGCGTATTAGCAAACAAAACATGCGAACACGCGAACGCGATAACGAATAAGTAACGATAAGTGTTTTTCGAAAATATTATATCTTCTCAGGTGTGACACGTTATCTATATATAAAAATATGAAAAAATTTTCGGTATCTTTTAGATGGTGTTTGAATTTTTTCTCTATTGAGGGCGTGCATGCAGGTTAGGCAGGTAGTGCCTTGGGCTTTCAATCAATCAAAGAACGTTTACGCTAAAATAAACAGTTTCGGTAGATATTGGTTTACGCACAACGTCTGTAGTTCGGATGTTAAACTGATGGCGTAAAAATAATACAATCCAAACCATTGTTACAACCGTTAATCCTCCTGGATCAAAACAGGGCAGTGCAAGATTCAAAAAAATGATCCTGAATCGGTCACATTAACTTAATAGGTGTCTATATGAAATGCTTTTGGGTGTTGCATACATTCGCACAAGCTTAACATATCCTTAATTCAAGTTATGTATATTATAGCCAGACGTATATGAATTCTATCATGAATATTATGAATGCTTATAAGCCGGTTAAAAAATTATTGCAAATATGGATGAGTTGCTTTTGCTTTTTTTAATAACATTGAATGTGTATACTAACACAAACACAATATAAATTCCCCACGAGAAACGCAACTACTTAGTAGGGGCTGTGCACAAAAAAACGCCATACATTGCATATCGTTATATAAAGAGAAGCCATACTTGAGCAGATTAGGACCCATTGATTGCGGCCGATGTTAACACTTGAGGTAAGAGTAGCGCATCTCCGATTAGTGCTGATAACGTTTCATTTGCCCATGCAAACGGAAGATATAAGATATTTTTAATTAGCTTGATGGCTTGAGGGAAGGATTTTATTTGTTGGAAGAAGCTAATCTCCCAGAAATGGAGCCGCCATGAACGCTCAGCTTTATCGTCGGTGTTAAGGATTCTAGCCTAGCTTGCATCAATGTTATTTGGATAACGTAGTGCATACATTGTTCTTGACCGGCAAGAATCCATCAACATTATGATTCGAATTAAGGAGAAAGAGAGAGACGTTGCTTGACAAACAATTCGAGCTATTCAAAAAATCCCAAAAATTATATTGTATGCGCTTTCCGAGATAGCTTATTCTATTGCGTTAAGCTTAAAGATCAGTATACACGTACTCATATGTTAACTTGTTAAACTTATTTGCTCCCCTATACTTTTTTAGTGGCAACAAGAAATTATTCAATGCCCCATTATTATTAAGCATTTTCTTCTTTTTTTTTTTTTTTTTTTATTTAGCAAGTCACTCGTGCTTGATATTTTATGCATACATACGGTAACTTTTTTTTAATATATTTTGTTATATTCTTTAAAATTTGTTTTCTAAAAAGGATTTTTACACTATTTTTAACTGCAAAACATCTGTTATTCCCCGAACAAATTATATTGAAAGTAATGTTAGTCTTTGAAAAGCCTTGTTCTAATATTTTCATGATTAATTAGTGTGTTGCCACCTATATATAGTATTTTCGTCTCCTTCTTTTGACGACATCTACATAGGTGCTTGCGTGCCTATAAAAGGGAAAATGAGAGCAACCCAAACAGTTGACATGATTTTGCACTTTTATTCTCTTTGTATAAAATTTAAAAATAAACTCAAAAATAAAAAATCTTATACAGAAGAAAAAAAAAATATATATATATATATATATATATATATATATATATTTTTTTTTTTTTTTTTTCTTAATATGTACTGCACGTAAACACGTTCATATGTATATATAATATGTAAGTTTTTGATATGAAAGCTAATGCAAGCGAATTAAGGTATGCTTAATAGTATATGGTTCTAGGTAGGAAACGAAAAAGGATTAGGGAGACATGCAGCGCGAGATATTCTTTCATGTTGTCATACATTCACTCAATCACTTGCAGAAGCACATATATAATAAAAAAAAAATATAAAAAAAAAAAAAAAAAAAATTATCAAACTAAAACCGATTTACAAAACCAAATAAATAAATAAAAGCCGCATGTGGTGGCTGCATGGTACATACACGTACACTGCCAATCAATTGAATAAGGCAAACATATTTCTCTCATTTATATCGATTAAAACTGCGAAAACTAATCTTAGTTTAACAGATATATAAATATATATATATATATATATATATATATATATATATAGAATATATATAGAATCTCTTGCCAGATTCAAAGCATGATAAAATTTCTGAGTGGAGAAAAGCTTTATATGTTTATATGTTTTAGTAGTAAAGCAGCTAAAAAGGATAAAGCGAATAACGATTCGAGATAATCGGAATTTATTGCTATATTGCATAATTAATTATTATAGGGATCTTCTCGCAATTCCTTCCCATCGTTTGCCACTGGTACGATATGCACATTTAAAGTACCTTGTCATGGGAGCCCTATTTGATTTAAATTCATTAAGTTGAGAATTTCGGCGCAAGCAAAACTAGAATTTAGTCGTGAACACTCTCGCTCGAAAATTTATTGCGATATTCAGTGAGCATTAATCAAACGATAATACCACAATGTAAGATTGCTTCAATATTGGGTTGACCAATCATTATGTGCGTAATGATTTTCTCTCATCGCTCTAATGAAATTGAATTTCAAGCCCCGTCCCCAAGCATTGATATCACGTGTGGAATCCTAAATAAAAACATGATGAAACTGAGACAATGCCATATCGAGCCATTTCTTTAGACGAATAGATGCATGTTATACTTGTCATAAATTGAACAAATAAAGCGGATATAGTCCGTAAAGACCGTGCATACTTTACAATAACTTTTTCAATCTGCTTGCATATATAAGGAGCTGCTTATAGAACTCATCCTTGAAACAAAAGATACAAGTGCATCCAACTTAATGCTATATGTTGCAAATTTCTTCTCGTACGCTGAACGCAAATAGCAATGGGCTTTAGTCTGGCAAAATACCTTGAAGAGATTTAAAACATGTTGCGTTTGATGTAATTGAAGGTAGATTCACTCGCGTCGTGCACAAACCCAATCTACCTTTGCATTACAAGTGGCGTAAGGGCGCCTCGATCAGTTGACGAAAAACCCTCAAGATCCTACTATCAAGTATACTTGATAAGTGCGGATAAAATCCCAAGTCGTGAATTTATAGATATGGCTCCGAAAATAGCCATCAGTTCATAAAATACAACTTGCAACAATTACGCGATAAACGAAACCTTAGAAAAATCATTTCGCGGGACCTTTTCGAAAAACATGAACCGGTTCTGGAAGCAACTTGAGACAATTGCAAAAGAATGAATTCTGTTTAGCACGTAATCTTTGGCTGTTGGAAACTGTCTGAGAAATAAAAACACATTACTTGATGTCTTGCGCAAAGGTCTCATTCGAATAACAAATGCGTCGAATAGACATGTGACATTTATTCCTTTTATTATAGTGGCAACGATTTTCATTTGCTCTCAGTGATTTATGTATTCAAGTCTCATGTTTAGGAAATAACTCATTGCTTTGGAAGAGAGTGCCATGAAAATACGTTCCAGACTGTATTTTCAAAAAACAATAAAACCGAATAATGTGTATTTTTTTTTTTTCTTTTTTTTCATTTTCATATCGAATCAGTATTAGGCTTAAAAAAAAATTATATATATGCAGCGAGTCGTCTCACTATTTAGATCTCCATTAATGTATTAAAAAATATCGCTTACATGACAAATGGTTTAAGTTGGTTTCACTCGGATTCCAGTTCGGGTCATTCTCAAAAACTCTCTTTTGAGCACATATTAGTATTGCATATAAATAACATAAATCGATCAATATAGAAATTCATTCTTGCATTCCTTATTTAGCTGCATGGTAGTGTAGTCTCTTCTTCACTCAAATGTATGCATAAATATTCTGAGCCTTCTATTATACACTCTCTGCTCTGTAAAAATAAATGTTAATATCAACGACCGACAAGGTTTTGAGCAAACATTCCGTTCAAAAGTGTAGATAACGTTTAAATTACAATTCTTACACATGCAGGCATATATTTGTTTGTATACTTTGTACTTGCATCCAACGGCGTGACATGTGCTTAGGCACATGTATGTACATACTCGCAAAACGTATGTATGTAATACTTGTGTAAAGGAATTCGAAATGAAGTCAAGTATAGCATATAGCATAGATAGATATATATATAGCATATATTGCATATAGATAACATATACTATATACATATATATATATATATATATATATATATATATATATATACTGTATATATAATATGCGCGTATTTATCTAGATAAAGAATAAACAGTATCTCAAATGGAAAGGCAGTCAAAATAGAAGAATGGCCATATAAACCAAAATGCGGATGTTTTGGTGTAATTGTCTAGTATATAGTCCTGGTAAATATTTCCTCGCCTAAATTTCAACTTTCCAAAGTTCTAAAGTTTCGCAATCGCAAGCCCTACGACAATAGATAACAAAGAAACGGACAGACAGACGAACGTACAAACGATTATGAAAAGAAAACAAAAGAAAACTTTTGTTGAGTCGAGCTCCAGTATTCCTGAAACGTCATGGTTTTTTACAAAGAAGATAATCACACATCCTTTCGAATGAATTTTGAATCTTGCCCATCCTCTCAGGGATATTTTCAAAGATAGCATAGCTTTACGCCTATAGTTCAGGATGTTTGAACGAACGAGATATTTCGCTGAACTTATTTAATATTTGAAATATTTTCATGTAAAGACCTGATATCAGTTATAAATTGCTGATGACAATACACTCATACACTGTCATCTTTTAAAAAGTTTTCGTAGATTTTTGCCAATTATAGGAATTTATCCCCAATGTAAAACTTAGCTTTCAATCTTAATGTTTGCGATCATAAAGATTCGAGCAATGAAGTGAACAGAACAGCGCCGACGTTTACATAGGTGGCTTAAGGTATTCACACTCTTAGGTTGGTCGAAAATATAAATGCTTTATAAAATTTTTGCTGCTTCTTCTTATTTGTTTTTTTTCTTTTTTGGTTGGGGGCGGAGGGCATTACGAACGTATCGAAAAGCGCATACGCCCAACGTTTCAAGTATGCATATGAGAGAGTGTGTGAAAAATTTTAATACTTTTCTATTATATAGGATTTATTGAAGAGATCGTAATAATAATGTAATTATTTCTCTTTTTTTTCAAATTTTTAATCCTTTATTTATTCCCTATTTGACTTGTTCTTAATCGTAACGCATTCACATTGACCGACAACCTGAGCTTTCACACATATGCATTTCAATTGTCACTGTTAACTTATGACGATAATGAAAACACTTGTGTCTCAGTTTCAATGATTTATTTATCATTGCAACGAACACACACTTATACATATCTACGAATCATATATTTTACTTTCATTTTTTGTAGATGTTTTTTGCCTCTTACGAATAAATAAACCTTTGCGTAATCCAAGTAAGTGCAGTCAATAGTAGTATATAGCAATATATATATATATATATATATATATATATATATATATATATGCATGCATCTATGTATTCGCTTACAAACTCGTACACATGAGTGCACTAGTTAACATTTATAACAGGGTATATACAATATGTAATTGCACATACCGTTGAGTATTTATACACATGTAAATACCTGCGTATACAGGTTACTGTGTTCGACTCTTGTCGTACCGTATTGCAAGGTGTTCCTTTTGTTCTTTCAGCGTAGCGACGTTTGCAACAAGGGAGAGAGACGTATTGTATTTTATTTTTTTTTTTTATTTTTTTTTTGTTTATAATACATTAAGCTTTCGTGTTTTAAAGAAGATTTTAAACAAAACAACTAAGAAAATTGTATTCGCCTTGAAAATCCTGCTCGTGGACGTGCCAATAGTCCGATTCAAGCCGTTTTTGCAAACAACATCCTTGCAATTTCTATATATATATGTATGTATGTTGGTATTTTGTGTGCAAAGACACTTCGCAACAAAGTTTGCTAATTTCACGCTTTATGAAGTAGTTTGTTAGTAAGCCACATCCATTTTCCAAATTAATTTATAAAAACGAATTATAGGTATTTGTGATCAAACATCGGTTTTCTCGCCAAAAAATTTGTTTCTTCGAAAATACTAATAATGAGCACCCAGGCAAGCACGCTAATCAAGAAAGTACGTTTTTAACGAAGTACGTAACACGTATTCATTGTTATCACGAATAGTATTATATAACTATTATAAGCTGATTTTATTTTCTTTTAATTAATTATAAAATTCCATAAAATCAGGAAAATGATTAAAGAAGATTTTCATATTGATTGAAATTGTTAAAAAAATGTAAACTGCCTTTAAACCAAATTATGAGAATCATAAAAGCGCAAAGTATTTACATCTTCCATTAAATACCCAAAATCCCCCCTCCCCCCACCAAACACAATTGTTCATGTTAGAGCTTTTCAAAATAAATAGTTAGATGGGCACCGGCCGGAAAAGTGATCCTATCCGAAACGTTTTCAGTACGCATCAGTTTCATCTACCTATCTTTAGAATTGAGACCTGTAGGTTGAACACGAAAGATAAGCTCAAGTCGATTTGGAAAGTGATTCTGACTCGATCGGCATAAGAGATTGATCTACCTCAAATCCTTCTGGCCATAGAACCCAAACGAACTTAATATACCTTTGCACCACCAAATTTGTGAGATATAACCATTTGAGTGTCATTAAGCTCCATTAATTTGGACTAAAGTGAAGAGAAGTAAGTTAAACCCAACCCGAAATTGAGTTTAACAGATGTGAAAAAAACTGAGCGGAATCAAAATTTAATTGGAATAACAAAAATCCTATCAAATAATTCTAAACCATATTGAGCTGATCTGAACAGAATGGAAGAGAATGAAGTAGATTGGAACAGTGCTGGATTAGGATTGGATAGATTGAAACAGACTGGAACAAATGTGAACGGAACCGAACACGGAACTGAATAAAATCAACTTAAGTCGAAACAAGTTCACATAAATTAAACGATACTTTTACCGAAACCGAATTTAGTTTAAATTAACTTATTTATTATTTTATTTTTTTTTTAAAACTTAATTTACTTGTCTATCCTCGATTCCATTTGTGTCTAAAATTTAAGACATAAATGTAAAAGCAAATTTTCTCTCAATATATAAAAAATAATAAAGCACTTCAGGCTGCTTTTACGCCAAATTAACCTCATAGCGAAACCTTACATAAGAAAAAAATTCAACTATGAATTATTAATCTTTCATAAGCAATTTGCAATATTTTTCATTCCAGCCTTTTTTAGCAGATATTTATTTAAACCTTTTAGACGGTAATGGCAATAATTGCCTTATGCCAAATCTCTGATCTTTATCATTTTTTATTTCTTCTTTTTTTTTTTTTTTTTTTTGCTTATTTAACAAATACATTTTGGAATTCCAAGTACGAGCAAATATAGGGCAGTAAGCTGAATGCAACATGTTGTGAAAAAAACCGAAAATGATGCAAGGGAAACG
Organism: Glossina fuscipes; assembly: GCF_014805625.2. Classification (NCBI taxonomy): domain Eukaryota; kingdom Metazoa; phylum Arthropoda; class Insecta; order Diptera; family Glossinidae; genus Glossina; species Glossina fuscipes. The sequence goes on from NW_023998414.1 coordinate 31,192,136, forward strand.
TTCGTATGTAAGCGAAATTAATTTGAACTGACGAGAATGTAGCATGCTAAGCAGCTCAAAGGGCTCTTAACGTTATCTGACTAGCTCGCCGCAATTGGGGGGGTTCAAGAAAGTGATTTTGCCCTATAGAATCTTTATAAATTTTTAAGATGTATGTGGTTGTGTAGTGAATGTGAGTGTGTTAAGTGTTCACTTACTTCGCCAGCCTACTGAAATATTGTGACCGTATTACCAGCGGGTGGAATCTTAACAAAAGTGCCCTCCTTGAAACTGTATACTACAACATTGATAACCACATTAGTATTGGTGGGCGTTAGAACTTTGGTTATTTCTTCGCCAAGTTCAGCTTCTGTCAGCTCTAGTTGATCGTCCGGTTTAAGTAGTTGACGCGATTTAATCCAGGCATCAAGGTCATCAGCATCACCAGCTCCTTCAGCTCCCGTTTTCGCCAACTTTGCAGCAGATTTGCCCTTAGGCGTTAGTTTGTCACCACCGGCAATCTTTACAGTTTTGTCAGCGATTGTGGTTTTTGAAGATTTATCGTTCGGTAGAGTGATTTTGGCTTTCTTTTCCGTCTTTTCCATTTTTGATAATTGACGTAGTGTTTTAATTTGATGACAAACTTATATTCAATGGCGTTGGATTCTTTTAGTGAAGATGATTAAAAAAACAAACTCAAAACCAAATAGTTGCGATAGCAGTCTTGCTGGGTTAAGTTAAAAATTTTTGCAATAGTCTTCCAAAAAACTTTTCTTTTTTCCTTTTTTGAATTTACGCGAATTCAAAAAAATTTTACAATTTATCGAAAATTTTGTTTCAAAAAAATTCGTAAATCAAATTAACACAGTTTTTATTCCAACTTAAAAAGAGTCTTTCTTTATATTGTTATACACATTTTTTTTTTTAAATTTTTAAATTTACTTTTTTTCATTTTATTTATTTTTACTGAACTGAACAAAATCCAAAAGTTGAATCATCAAAAAAACGTTCCCAACCAAAAATGAAAAATTGACATCCAAAAAAAATAAAACCAACGCCTACTTGTTTTCCTACAAGAATAAGAGGCAAAGATCATTGTGCGGGGCAGAGTTTGTAATGTAAAAAAAAAAAAAAAAAAAAAAACAGATAAAGATACATTTACACTATGCATTTCTATCCAATTACTTAATACTTAATCCCTACGGTGGATATGGAAACTATATTTTGCCAGTCACTCAGAAGATGTCTTTTATACGCACACAAGCACTTTGATAGCCCGAGGAAGAAAGAGGAGTCGCGTGCTAGGCATGCTAGGTAAGCACTATACCTTTGCCGATCAAGCACTCACACTTTAGTTGCGGGCACATGTTACTCGCAATTAAAATGCCGCGATCTACCCGCATTGGGATTGCATAAATCCATGATAGTGCTTTTTACCTATTATGCCACGGTGTTAACGCACGTATTCAATTTCCATTAGTATATCGTTTCTGATTTATATTGTTTACGTATTCCTTTTAATTTATTATAGCAATAATATTTTATCCTCAATAGTAAATTTCATCCATATTTTACGTTGTTAAATATTAGTTTTTCTTAACATTATTTTTTAATATTTTTCCCCTGCTTTTATATCAATAAGTGCATAAGAAAATAATAATAATTTATATAACAATATCGTCCTTTTTTATTTACTTATTTATTTATTTATTTTTTTTTTTTTTGTAACTTTAATAGAACTGTTACTATGTGAAATTGAAGCAGAACAACGGAACCATTTGCGGAGAACGTGACATCAGGTAAAGCAAACGGATTAATTACACATCTCGCATTTTATTTATTACTATTATTTTCCTCTTTTCGCTACTATTTGTCAATTTATTTATTTGATTTTAAAAATGTAAGGAAATTTATTGCATCAACCACTGAACGCTGTCAATATGGTAAATCAATCATTTATTTATAATATTGAAAATATCTTAACGCCTTTAATTACTTATAATAATAAAAGGGAAAATGTCGTCCATCCATTTATTTCTAGTGGTTAGTGTGTTAAAAGGAGTGTGTATAGCAACGATATAGTGAGATAACACCTATAAATTTATAAGGAATACTGAACAAATTTGGGCAAAAACATTTCTCGAGCGATTGAGAACAAATCAATTCTAGATTCAACTAAACCGAAAAAGCTGATACAACAATTTACATTCCTGCTTCCCTACTGTATCCACCAGCTAAATTCGAAGGAACTTAAATTATTTAGACTGAGTTTGACTCGATTCAATTTATTTTGTTTTCGTTCAATTTAAATCCATCCAATGCAATCCGTTTAATTCAATTCAATTGCGTTCCGTTAAATTTCACTCAATTTAGTACAATTCAATTTCATTTCTTTCAATTCAAGTCAATTCCAATTCCATTCAATTCAATGCAATACAATTTCATTCAGTTTAATCAAATTCAATTTAAAAGATAGAAAGAATGAAAAATAGATGCGTCGAACCGTTTAGGGAAAGAGACCGTTACTCGAAATAAATTTTGTTATTCAGCCGCTCCGAAAGGGCTACGGGGGTCATATGAATTCCTGGTAGTAGATTGCCGCGTGAAAGTACTTAGGTTTACTTGGAAACTTTTCCATGCAAACCAACCCTAATCGAGATGACCGTTGTATTAAAGTAACACTAAGAGCAATTTGAAAGCTTTTAACCCAGAGCTTGCCTTCTGCCAAGAAATTAAAAGTTTGAGGCAAAATTTTTTAAAAATATATTTATTATGAATTCTGTGCTTTTTTCAAAAGCGGCCAGGGCTCGCATGAAATCTCCCAGGAGGGAGAATGGAGATGTATATTTATATCTAGAAAGGCATTTTTATGGTCCAAAGAAATTGCAGGCTAACGAAGAAAAATAATAAAAAATTTATTATTCTAATAGAAAAACATTTCTGCAGCGGATTCCAAAATTTCAAAACTGTTTTTCTCGAAACATATTTTACGAATGGTATGCAGATTATTTATATATAACTTTTCTACCGTTGCTGTACAATAACATTTGAAAAAGCAAAAGAAGGCGTAGTCCATTTCCGATAAATGAATTTAAAAATTAATTATAAGAAAAGACGTCCGCTTTTTTCGGTCAAATGTTGTATTTTTCCATCCATATACTCGTCACTCATTTAAAAAACAATATTTCTAAAAAATGCAATGTCCTTGTCTAGCTACGGAAATGATACTTTTTTGTGTTTTTTTTTTTTTTTTTTTTTCTTAAATCCAAATTTACATCAGCTGTAGTCCGCACTGCAAAGCCTCACCCATTAAATAGGTCTCCGGTCTTATTATAATTCAAACAAAAGTTTTTTCTTTCAACATTCAAATATACGGCTAAGAACCTCTTCGGACATAACTGTTCTATACTTTTACGTTCATTTAAAAAAAAAAAATTGCAAATGTTGGCCCTTAATACAATTCAATTCAATTCCGTTCAATTCAAACGCCGCAATTTCAATTTAGCTTAATTCAATTCAACTGCACATTTTTTAGCTGGTTTTCGAATTCGAATATAATTGAAAATTGAACAGAAACTGAGAGTTAGTTAAGAGCGATATTATAAAACGATTTCAAATAGTTGATTCGAAACTAAAAAATACGAAAAATACTAAGGCGGCCAATTACCTACTTGTACCGACCTGCACCTGTGTACCTTCAAGATGGCTATGAGCTAATCTTACAAAAAAACTTACATGTTTCTGATTACAAAAAAAAAAAAAAAAAAAAAAAAAAAAAAAAAAAAAA
>NW_023998414.1:31196001-31232200 GCF_014805625.2 Glossina fuscipes
AAAAAAAAAAAAAAAAAAAAAAAAAAAAAAAAAAAACGAACGATTTTCATTTATTCTTTGAAGGTACTTTGCAGTCAAGATTCTTATAGCTTTTCAACTACAAGTGTTATGTTTGCTGGTAAATATCTCCTCGTTTTAAAGGATCACTCACTTAAGAGTCAAGGGACACCTGTCATTGTAGATACAAATTTCCTTTATATGCTATGTGAGCAAATTATGTCATTTCGTTTTATGGTTGTTGCACGAAATTCTTCAATTTTATACATAGTTGAATAAAGAACTTGAAAGCAAAACTTTAAAGCATGAATAATTTGTCATAGTTGCTGACAACTTTTTTGCATGAGTAAAAAGAAAGAAAAGCCAAAAAGGTATTTTCTTTACATTTTTGCCTTTATGTACTAGATTTTCTGCTACCTTTTTCATACATTTTTACGATTCATAATAGTGGTCATGTTTAAATTTGTTTGATCCATTACCAGGTATAGTGTCAATTCTCTTTGCAAAATTTAATTAAACACAATTACTTTCTTAACAACATTCATTACACATAACAACACTTGATTATTACGATGTTAATGAGAACAATACTTAATTAATTGCACAAATATTATGTGCAATATATATATATATATATATATGTATAGAAGAAATTTCTGAACAATATATATCGCGTCTTACATGCATATGAATATGAATACATCTTCAATCTCAATATGACATCGAAATATATTGAATTTTCATTACAAGTTTTTCATAATATTTGCTTGAAAAATACAATCAAATCAAGTCAGGTATGTGTGTGTATGCATGTGTGTGTGTGTCTGTGTGTGTGTGGGTGTGTGTGGGTGCAAATGCTTTTAACTCAAAAACCAACATTTCATAATGAGGTGCTTGTGCGGTTAATAAGTAGTATAAGAGAAAGGAAAAACAAAATGAGGTTAAAAAGAGAAAAATTCTAAAATTACATTGCATTGATGGATTAATTAAATGCTAACTGATAGTGACCTTTGGTGTAACAGAAGGACAACATATTAATTACTATGTAAATGATTGCAAAAAAAAAAATGAAAAAAATGTGTAAATATACGTTTTGTTATTCCTATGATTCCTAAACTATTTATTAATATTGCGAGAGGCTCTGAACCTATTTAATGATGTTTCGCCTTCGGCCTCTTACAATCAATCAAATTTAATCTCGCTACGACTTTGAAAAATTTTCTGGCTAAATTTATTTTTCGATTTCCCGCGAAGGTTGACAATCTCTCTCTCTCTCTCTCTCCCTCTCTCTCTCTCTCTCAGTCTATATGGGGTCGCGTGTGATTAATCGTTTCCTGGTAATGAAAAGGAAAATATAAACGTCAAGCTAAGCAAAAATATTGGAAGTTCTAACGCGTACGCTGCTATTGAAAATGTGCCCAATAGATCAAAACAATTGCCCACAGTATAACCTAAATGGGGAACAATATGTGAAGAACACCGTACATCCCATATCTCACGTACGTTTAACATTGTGTTTTTGTACAGCTTGGTAGAGCTCAATAGATAATAGTGTAGACTAAAATTACATCTTCATCCATATCGGGTATAGGGTTTTTTCGATAATTCTGTGTCAAGCTTGTTCTTCTACTCACGACTTTGAGCAGACAAACGATTAGATTGATACGGTTAAATCCAATCCGCTGTTCACTCAGATAAAAGCTATGTACCAGAGATAAGAATGTTAGTTAGTTCGTTAATTAGTTATGCGGAAAATTTGTTCACGTTACCAATGCCTGATGGACTAGTAAACTTATACTTTCGATGAAAAATTTCGGTTTTTTTTTCTGTGATATTTAGAGACAAGCTTCCTGATCACACAGATTTAACAACGTATTTTAGAACCGTACTTTTTAGCATCTTGTGTATACGCATTATCTCGGGAGAACATTTGATAATTCTATTATCACACCTACGATAGCTGCTATAAGGTAAGCAATTATATATGGCTTGGTCTAGGACTTGTGAAGGGCATTATTTATTTTTCAAATCATTTTTTTACCCAATTAGACAACACCTCAAGGTGAATTGCAAAAACTAAAAATGGTATATAATTACTTGCATATTGCCGCTCATATATATACTTTCATGGCAAAGTCCGGTCTCTAGCAACCTTTGGATGACGTCAAAAGGGAGAAAAACATAATTATTTTTATTTTCTGCCTAAGGCAGCTAACTAGTAAATAGCAGGTTTAGTGCTATAACTATCCCGATACCGTAGGAAAGAAATTTTAAGTTGAGTAAGTTAAGATTTTAAAGTCAATTATCTTCATATTGGATCTTTTTAACGAATTAGAAGCATTTTCTATGCTTTGAACTAATTGCAATATCATAGTTGCTTTGAAATCATCAAAAGTTCTGCTTATAACAACTAATTATAGACAATTTATAGGCCGTCAACGAAGCATTTATTCATGTCATGTTTGTAAAGTGAACTTTGGAAAATTGAAATTTTAAAAAAATAAAAGAAAAGAAATAGAAAATGGAGCACTCACATGGAAAGGTCTTTATTTTAGTCGCTTCAGTGCAAATTAATTGGTCACAATTTTATTTAAAAAAAAAAAACTAAATAAACGTTTTATTTAAAGAATTGTTCCTCCCCCTTTTTCTTCTCCGTACTTGTACGTTTTCGTTCCAGCTATTCAAGTGATTTATTTCAGGTTTCCCACATATGAGTTTGACAGTTTCTTGTGCGTTAGACTGGAATATATGTTCATGGACCATGCTATAGAAACTTGCATATCTATACACACTCATATTCATCTTCAATATCCATCAGTAATATTTACGTAAATTTTAGTGAGTTATATTTACTGTGTAGTCTATATTTATTTATTTATTTTTTGTTTTGTTTTTTTTTTTTTTTGCTTTTTCTCACTTACACTCTCAACCGCATTTTCCGCACACTTAAATATTCAACACACTGCCTGTGTGGTTGTTCGAAATGCCTGAGCTTAGTTTTGCGAAACCGCACAAGACCCAAATTCACTACCACGAAATATAATCCATATGTACATTTGTACATATAGAGATGGTCGTATGTGCTTGCCATTCTATGTGCTATAAATGTCAGAGTGTGTAAGTTTATCGCAATTTATGTGCAGCCAAAGATAGGTTCCACAAATTCTCATTTTATCTTCTTTTTTTTTTCCCCCACCATCACTTCAAATTATTGCACACAAGTGTAAGTAAAAGGGGCAGCATATGTTGGTTAAATGAGAGGTGTGCGTATATATACATTTTTATTTGTATAACACATATGCATATACATATTTATATTTGCTCGGTAGTGTTAAAGTCAAAAGGCTTGTAACATGTCAAGTGATCGCAATAATTTCCTTAAGCAATTCTATCTTTTCAAAAAAAAAAGAAGCGAACTTTCATTTATAGTAAGGAGTTGACAAACTCCGGGCAGAACTTTTCTAACTTGAACTTAATTTATCACAGTTTAAAGTTTAATGTAACTGAAAGTTCTATCATTTTTTGTTTTTTTTTTTTTTTTTACAGTATTTTTTAAATTCATAGAAGTCAAATAGAAAAAATATCGTCGAGCATCGAAACAAATGTGTAAACGAATCATAGACTACATAATGAATATCTACACATATAAAGTCTTAATCAAACTGAGATTTTAATTGACTCGATTTATTCATTTATTATATATATTATAATTGAGTAAAATTTGAAACATAATTGATTTATTTTTCAAAACACATTACCGCCAGCGACAAAGATGATGAGATGAGCTCGCAAAAAAATCAAAATACTAAACTGAAATTTGAAACATGATACCTACAAAACGCAACATATCGATCGAAAATAAGTACAAAACTCTGCTTGTAAGCAAGCCTAACAACACACCTCCTCTTAGAGAGCATAAAATTTTGTTACTATATAGAGTTAAGTTCACGGTCATTAATTTGTGTACGTTTAGGACTCGAATTCTTAGAATTTTGTGTTTATTACTCATCGACTATAGCAGATAAATCTACAAAAATTTGACCGTTTGCTCTACGGATAATGCTGCAGTGCTTGTACAAAAATTAAATAAAGTGACCAAGCCTGCTCAATACTATACTTTGCTAAATATACACACAATAAAGCGCGTGAAAGCAAACTTTCAAAAAACTCAATAAATTCATGGCCAGTTTCGAATTCGGAAGACGTCTAAGCGTGTCCGTCTGTTCGTTTGCCCACCTGTCTGGCCGACCAACTCTTTAGTATTTGTGGCAAACATATTCCCGTTAGCGAAAATCAAAACGTCGCCTGCAAATTTGCGAAAGAAAATGAAAATGAGCCAAGCTGGTGAAAGCTGGCACGTCTGTAACACCCGCATGGTTATGCAACAAAAACTGTGAACACTTCTGCTTTCCGCATTTATTGCGTGTTAATCATAATATACATACATACATACATACATACATATATGCATAATATAAAATGCCAAAAAATCATCCGCATCCATATAAAATATAAAAATTAAGTTCTTTTCCAAGATAGGTTTAAAAGATTCCGTCACGACCGAATAAAATTTGTTAATAAGGACAATGTAATTAACATACTGGTATGAAGATTTTACTAAATAAAAATTTTAAATTCAACTCCAGGATTCGTATACCAAGTAACATCACAGACATGTCACAAGTCAGTCATAAGCATGTTTTCTGCGGTCTGCATAACTTAGGCAAACTTTTTTCATAACAAAATTGATATTATAAAATAGGATTGTGACTATTGCTTCGGAATACCATTTTATGAATACACTCAATAGAACTATCATGGGAAAACAGTCACAAGCTTTTATGACCAGTGGACTTAATTTATTTCAAGTTTAAAGTTTTGGTTACTGTAACCATTTTGCTGATTTTCTAATTTAACCTGGTTTGTAAAAGTGCTAAGAAAAATATTAAGAACAAATTTCATAGCTCATTTACAGAGAGGAGTAAATTGTTTCCACTATTGTATGATAAACGTTTTTTTTATCCGTGCAAAACGTTGGCAAATCTAAAGCAAATCCTGTGACGAATAGAAATACTACCAAATTCAACATTGAACAAGTAATAGCACCACCTTACGCCAGTGCCTTCAAAATAAGGCTTTGTATAGGAAATGCTCTGAAAGTGATTCGATTCAAAACATTTTCAATACGGACACAGACAGATGAACTGATGGACAAACGCACACAGAGTGATTTTGAGTCCTTCTAGTTGTCGCATAAATCGGGACAAACCTAATATATCCTTTCACTACACATAGTATAGGGTAAAAAAAAACGAAAAATAAATATCAAGTGAATGATAAAGAAAATGTTTAAAAAAGGCGACACGACTTCTTCACAGATGGCCTGGATTTAAGGTGAAAAATTTATGCAACATTATGTGTAAATATAAAGATATGCTTTTGCACGCATTGACCATTCTGCTTGCGTTGGATTTTCGCATTTCGTATGCCATTGCAAATTACACGTTCGCGACGAACACTCTGCGTTCTCATCAATAATCGATGATAAACCCATTCATCACAAGTAAGCACTGATGCAATCATTATTAATAAAAATATTTTAATATGAAGGATATGCGAAGCTTGCCATGTTCTTCATTATTATTGGTTTTTTTTTTTTTTTTTTTTTTTTTTTTTATTATTCAGTCGTCAATAATGAATATTACTTTCGAGGGTAATTCTGCGAAATGGAATTTCCATAAGACAATTCGGAAATGTATAATGACTTTTGCAATACAGATTTCGCAGAGACAGACAGCATTAAATTAATCTAAAAAAAAAAAAAAAAAAACTTTACAACGGTCAAGTATTGCATAGGAATATTTTTAAAACGTACGTACTTCCAAGTAAAATGAGAAAATTACTATATATTTTCTCGGGATGCACATAAAATTTCATTTATTTTTTACTTGAAATCATTGAATCGGACAACGAATGCAATAATATATCACAAGGTTACCCATCTCGCTATAAAAAACAAAAAAATAATTTACGCAAAATAATGCTTATTAAGTGTTTTGTGATCACAATCAACTTGTTTCAACTATTCAGTGTAAAAAAAAAATATTTATTTACTTTAAAGTAACCATAAACAAGAAATAAAACAAGAATAACAACCATAGAGCACACCCTCACATTTGTTTATTTTCTTATTCTCATTTCCTCTTGTGTGTTTACATTAACCAGATCCGTTAATTTTTATTTAAATATCGTGAATATTGTGACATTGTTGATGTAATAAATAACAGATAAAAATACCAGACATTGCGGCGGCAACAAATGTGGGAAATGAAAGAAAAATGGAAATGTATATATATGCATGTATGTATATATATGAGTGAATGTGTGATGTTAAAAAAAAAGCAAAAGTGTAATGAATTAATACAAACAACTCTTACTCGTTTCTTATAAGCAAATAAATAAACTGACAACGTCCGCGGAATTGAACAAAGAACACTTATTAGCCTATATACGATTATGAGACACATTTAGCGCATTTTAGTATGATTTGTTCCTCAGATCTTAGAATATTTTATTTGTACATTGATAGTGACCTTAGTAGCTGATAACAGATCTCGTATAAGAAGTACAATATTCATTTAAAGGAATACATCTAATCAGCTTAGTTTATATCCATGCAGAAGTGTTTATATGGCGTAGGAACACTTCATAAAACATCTTATATACTACATGAACTCCTCATTAATATATACAATCGAATATGTTTTTCAATATTCTTTGTAAAGCGTATACATATTTCTGATCACTATCAAATGCTGAGTCCATCTAGCCATATGTTGTGTTTGTTGGTCTGTGCGGATATATATGATAAACATTCTCATATTCACAAAAACGCATATATATATATATATATATATATATATCTTGAAATTAGGTTGATATTGAAAGTGATCCAAATCAATTAAAAGACACACCTACAGTACAATATAACTTAAGTTGTCTTAAAAAGAGTAAGAAGAGAGAAGAGTTCAGAGTGAAAGTGACAAGAAAGAAACACGGAATGTAAAAGTATTCACAGCTTTTGTTGCACAGGAGTGTGGACGTTGTAGACGTGTCGTTTGATCAGCTTGGATCATTTTCATTTTCTTTCGCAAATTCGCAAGCGATATTTTCATTTCTGCGAACCGGAAAAAATTTACTACATATACTCCACAGTTTCGCTGTTGGACAGGTGGACAGACAAACAGACGGACATACTTAGATACAACCCAAATTTGAATTTTATGAGTAACGAGCAGAAAATCAATTTTTCAATCCTTTTGACAAAAAAGAGATGTCTTAAATTACATGGTACTGCCCATGTGTCCTTTGAACGATTTGCAACATTTTCTATAAGAGCCTGCGCGCAAGAACTTTCAATGTTGCTGCCAAATTTGAAATAGATGGCTTAACAAGTTTACCATAGACATTACGCATGCGGACAGACGGACATGCTTAAATCGATTCGGAATTTGATGCTACTCAGGAATATATATATATAAATATATATATATATATATATACTTTGCGGGGTTCCTAAAGTTGCCTTCCGGACGTTACAAATGTTTTGACTGATGTCAAAACACAGTTCTCAAGAACAAAAAAATTATAAGTTTCGCTGAGTAATAACTCACAAACTCATAAACAGACGTAATGATAAAAATTCTTACATATATTCTATGGATTGTTCTGCAATATTTGCATAGAAAATGAAAGAAATTGGTCAAGCCCGGCTAGTATTAGTATGAGTATGAAAGTTTTATTGTTTTGTCAAAATTTTTTGTTTTTTCAAAGCGTATGGCGAAGGAAGTGTAAGTTTTTAAAAACACTTTCCTCTCGAATTATTTACATAACAATTGAGTTATCTGCGTCGCTTCGGCTGGCAGGCGACTTTTAAAAACACAACTTGACGCATTGCCAAGCAAGTTTTCTACAATCGAAATAAAAACAGAGAGGCACAGCTTTACTTTTTGTTTTTTATATCTGGTGCCTTTGAGAATTTCGAAAGTGATTAGGTGAATGTATATCAACAGAGCTTGGGGTGTATTTGCATGTAACATGTCACATCATGCATAATGCTTTATATCTTTGTGTCGAAATTATGAAAAAAAAGCTAAAAAGAAATTAAATCTTTGGAATTTTTACCATAGTACGGTAGCAAATAAAGCATTCAACGATTTATGCGAATGGGAATTGTGTTAAATAAAATCGCTTGTCTATGCTATGTGAGTTAACGTCGTATGCGTCCTACATTTCATCGTTCGAGTCAAATTTCTCTAGATACGTTTAATCAGCGATCTATTAAGATTGAATACCACATTTATTATAGCAAACGGTTCGTTAAAAATTTTAAATATGAAAATGTTGTGTGTGTGTGTGTGTGTGTGTGATGCACGTTGACATGATCGGCTTTGCAAAATATACGATGAATAAGTTAGACGCTTCTTCTAAACGATAAGTGGGCAAAGACAAAAGCGTCTGAATATAAAAGAAACAGTTATGTTATCTTTTTGAAATACAAATACACACACGCCATACTTTGAATTCGTTCTCTCTTTTTTTCCTTTAGAAAATAAAAATAGAGTAGCACTTGAGATATTTTTTAAGCACGCCTACTATTTATTTGAACATTGAATGACTTTTATTATTACTATAGAATTTTCTTCTTCTTACTTTAATTTCAATGGGAATAGCGTTTATTTATTTATAGATGCTAAAGCAATTAAATGCAATTTATAGCGAATTCAATGACAATACAACAATTGACGAGACATGTTGTTGCTGTTGCAATGTATCAACTGATAATAAAATGATAGTTTTTAAAATTCAGGGAGGAAGACCGATGAACAAGCTATCAAAAGCTGAACAAAAGAACGGACAAACTAATTGACGGACACACAGATGAATGAAAGATTTACAGTCAATTTATTCGCATAACACTTAAATTAACCAATTCTCTGATGCGTATTTCTGCACGCTAAAAATGTAATGAGAAAAACAACACGCGTCGAACGCGCGTCAAACGGATATCCATCATTTCAATTTGTTTTTATTATTATAATTAATAAGTGCTTAGTGTAAACATTAGTACATTGTCTGCAGACTATTAATCCCGATCTTCGTATCCTACACTTCTTGCGACGTAGGATATGTCAAGTTGCTGCGAATGTATAGAAAGCCCGAGAAGACTTCGACCCTGCCTTTATTTACAACCATTATTTGAATCGATTTAAACTGCTTTGCCTATGCAGATATAAACCCATCTTATTTAATGCAAAAATCGCTGAATAATAGTAATCGACATTATAAAATTGATGTCCAAACTATATATCTGATGGTTTAGTGATTTTAACACAACCCTATAAGACCCTTCCTACAAAAAGTAAACCTTTATATGGCAAAAAAAAGTACAATTTTCAATACTTGGCCCATAAAAAATATTTAATATAAAAATTAATTACACCAAATTCAAATCACGTAGATATATTTTTTTGGACATCACTCCAATACGCTCAAATTTTCTATACTCTATGATGAAAGTAGTAAAACATTTGACAAGAGATTCCGGTCCACATCAGTTCATGTTTTACGATCGTTTCACGTAAGGACCGTGATGAAAGATTTGCCTTTACAAGGTGCAATTTTTGATGATTTATTATTACATTAAGCGAAATGATATAAATTATGTTACGGTCTTAAGGATTTGCTCGTATATAAATAATGCATTTTCTCGGTCTTACTAAGATTATTTTAATTTTGAACGTGCGCAGCATGCTGGTAGATGATCGCTGGACATGACGTAAGAAAGCAATTGCAGAGCTTTAGCTTTCTAAGATTATCTTAGCTTTGCCTAAGCCTGGCAATACCAACATGTAACAGTTCTTCGACGTTCTCAACTAAATATAAAACACATACGAACTAAAACACATGCATTATCAAGGGCATGCATACAAGTTTATTAGATTAGGCTTAGAATACAAAACGTGAGAAAATCGTGATCCATGCGCATTATTCAGACTTGAGCCTTAATTTCCTTATTTTAACTTGAACCGATGGACCTCACTGACTGAAGAAACAAATTTAGGGATCCATCGTTTGTGTTAATCTTCGTCTAGACTATGCATTCTACATTTACGCGAATGTTTATATTTCGTTTTATGTAATGCGCAGTGTACTCTGCTATCTTAACTGCACAGTACAATGGAAAAGTTGATTTCCACTTTTAAAAGTGAAATTTGGCCAGTGAACCGTTAAAAATCGCACTAGAAACGATAAAGACGTGTATTATACGAGTGCAAGATAACTTTATCTATCTATTAAAATAAGCAAATTCCTTTTCCGACAATCCAATAAAAGAAAAATCTACATATAAGTAAAGCATGTATTTATTTATTCTATGTAATGGTAGCTAAAAATAGTTGAAAAAATTAGAAAAAAAAAAAAAAATCCATAATTTCTTACGATAATATATGCATATATATATATATACACATATTCTATGAATTCATTTATAAATTTGGAACAGTCAACATGTTGCGCCTCTTTCATTTTTTTTTTTTTTTTTTAGTTAACTATTTACATCAACACAACGTTTGCATAGAAGTTTATCATGCACAGACATTGCATGATGTGTTTTAAAAATAAATATAATAAAATAAAGCAAAAAGAAAGAAAACAATATTTTACGTTTACATACACATACGCGTATACCACATTCTCCGGTTCACATATATATATATATATATATATATATGGTAAATAGAATTTTTATGACAATTTTACGCGTGATTTTCTATATTTCCTCCTTCTTCGTTGGGAAAAGATATTATTTGAAGCATAAATTTATACATTCGACTTCAAAGAGATTGGAAATAGAGTAAATTTTTCATAGCACTTGCAACAGCCACCGATACGTAACGCAAATTCCAAAGAGTATATAAATTTTAAATCAATATGAAATTTTATGTCGTGTCGGCCGCATTTTCCTATTCTCATAAAGGGAATTGCGACGGATTAAAAATGTATTAAATTCGTGCAGAGTTCATTATTCGAAGTCAATTATAAACGGTTCGGTTCTACATTGTTACATAACGAAAACTAAAGTCACCGTATTTTAGGATAAGAGATAAATCTCAGTTTATTTAAACGGAATCTTTACCGTATAATTCATTGCTTTCAACATGTGTTCTAAATTTGTTAGTTTAATATGACCGCCAAGCGCCTTAATAATGCATTCGTAAACTTTCGATTTTTAAACGATTAAGTCATATTGAAAACTGGTTTGTTTGGCCTGCAAAAACTTAAGTACGAAAAAACTTAAATAAATAAATCGAAAGCAAAAAAAAAAAAACAAGAAAGAGGTGAAAAGGTGTGTACTCGGGAAAGATCGATAAGTATCAACAAAGTACCCGGCGAAAGCTTTACGTAATACGTTTCTTCATTTTTTTATATCCTAAAACAATTGCGGCCCAAAGTGTATTACATTTTTGCGAACCTAAGTAAAATCCAGAGGAGCTTAAGATAGACCCATCTTTTATTATATGATTCTAAATATTATCTACGCTTGCCCGTCCGTCTGATGTCTGCACATGTAAATTTTTGTTCAACCTATAGGTCACAATCCGTGAAAAATGTTGACGATATTTTGAATACCGTCATGCCTTGATCCAAGGACGAACACTATTGAGAATGGTCCGGACTGGTCCACTTTTTCAACCACTCAGCATATACTGTCATTATATGGAGAAAAAAATTCAATTTTCAAAATTTGTTGACAAAAGTCGCTGGGTAATAGTATTTCGGCTTTCTAGATTGATGTAAACATTTTTGGTTTGACCGGGCCAATTTTTTGAACCCCTCTCATATAACCGTTCCCACGAAAACTGAACCTTTATACGGTAAAATTATCTAATTTTCAATATTTCATGGTGAAAATTGATTTATGATTTTAAATTGACAAAAAAATTAACCTTGCCGAATTCGGACCACGTAAGTCCATTTTTTAGACTCCAGAAAATATAGGGATTATCATGAAAAGCAAATCCTTAGTCCGAAGTAAAGACTAATTTCTAGTTTTTTATAACGGAAGCTGAGAAATAATAGAAATAATGACGTCATACGATGCTTTGGACACCCCCCAATATGTGGGCTTTTACGAAAAGTATGTCTTTGCACGAAAAAATGCAAAATGAATCAATAATTATACTAAGAAAATTTATGTAAAATATGCAATGATCGGCGTTCTTCTTGCTTGCAAACCCTCGAACTTGAACTGCAGTGGTCCAAGTTGAACAGAACTCCAAGACCTTCTTATTATTTATTTGTTCTCATTACGAAGTATGCAAAATGTGATATCTTGTCATAAACAAAACGTTCCAGTATTTAGTCGTTCTTAAAATTTCGGCTCTATACCTTCAACTTTAAACGTTTCGGCCAAGACTAGTAGTGATATAAACTGATGTTAAAATTTTGAAAAGATGTGCACATAATCTTGATATTTTATCAGTTATATTTGGAATAGTGGATTAAAGTAACACTTAGAAGTAGAAAAATTTGAAAATAAGGATAAAACATACAGTGGCGAGCAAAATTGGGTACATAACATTAAAAAATATATAAAAAAATCATGCAATTCTTGACATTGTCGCAGTAGAGAAAAAATGTTAAATAAAACATTGTTTCCTATCCATCATTTAGTTAACTTTAAAAAATGCAAACAACCAAAAAAATAGTAATTATTGCAAAAAGAAGCCAAAGATCTTCAAAAATAACGCTACTTCAAAAACATACGAATAAAACGCGGAAAACCGACCAAACCGAAACATTTCATTACCTTGTTTTTATTTATTTTCTTATGAATCGCATTTTGTCATCTCTACATATACATATATATATATATATATATATATTTTTTTTTTTTTTTGTTTTTGTTGATATCTGCTTTAGATCTTCTAGAATACATGAAAAAGCTTGACGTAACCTAAAGGAAGTTTTTCTCCGAAAAGCCTACCAGACCCTAAGGGATCCCTTTCATTCAAAGAGTCGCCAAACAAATAAAAAATCCACATTGAATACAAAAATATCCTGCGCGACTCTGTCTATCCATAGATACGTAAGTTTAAATGAATTTTTTTATTTTTTTAATTCAAATTTTCGCCGGTCACTCTGCTCGCCATAAAACCGTTCCGTTATGTATAGACTTAATTCAATTTATTAATATAAATATTTTTAATTTTTCGAAATTAGGATACTAAGCGTCCAAATTTCATGCAAAATTTATTTAAATTATTTTCATATCACCAATCAAAACAAGAATTATTCGTGTCCATAGAAGCGAGCATCTCTGACAAAGGCAACTCGTTAAAAATAACCTAAAATGGAAAACACACAAACATTGTGTCATCATTTATAGGATACATGCCTTCACACGCATTCGCACACTTACACATATATAAATACATATATGCCAATATATACATATATACAATCAAGCGCATTTGAAGCGATCCTCTCAACCGTTTTTTTTTTTTTTTTTTTTTTTTTTAGTAAACTGGGTGCAATATTGTCATGTTATCGCACTATTGTATGCGCGGCATTGTGTTAAAATTGTGTGTGCAATGAAGAATGCTCATTTTAGTTGAACACCCGACCATACTGACAGGCATGCACATGTACATAAACCTAAATACCTTAAACGAATTTATAGCGAACTATAGTTTGCGAGCGCAAATTTTATGAATTTCATACAAATACAATTACAGACTACCATTTTACAGCCAACACCGTGAAATGAGGACATATTCGATTTGTTCGTTTGATTGTAAAGCGTGGAAATGCGCATCCAGGATCTCGTAAAGTTTACATAACATTTATTAGCCTAAGATATCAAATCATTTTGGTTTTGTTCATTTCTCTGTTTGTGTCTCAGCCTACCGTTGAAACGCCTACGATTGCTGAATTGAGAGTTTTCGGTGAGGAAATTTTAATGCCTATATCGCGGCCAACATTCACCTGATTGTCTCAGTGAACGTATATCTCAAAGGTGACATTTCATCTTATATATCTTGTGAAAATAGTTTTCTAGCCCTTTGCTTTGTCTAAAACGTTCCGTTGATTCGAAAACGAGTGAAATATCTGATGTGTGCCTGACCGGCATCCAAGCTGTCAAGTAATAGCAGATGCAGTAGACATGTACTTATATGACAGTTTGGATTCATTTAAAATAGCAGGCTACAAAAGAAGAGGTCTCGCAACCGCCGAAACTTTTCAATATGATTCATTATATGTGCTTGACTTCAACAACTATGCATATATATATACAAGTTTAATATAAAATGTAAAGTAAATCTCTGTCAGGACAATTTAGAGCATCGGCGCACACAAAGTCGAAATACTATGTCTTAGCATTCAGAACTGATTGATGTTTGTCAGTTTGTCACTTTGTACAACAGTTTATTAGAATTATTTTAAACTTCAGTAAGAAAAACAAAAATATATCTACAAACATACGTGTCGTACACAAAAAAAAACGAAAAGGAATGTACGTGAGATGTTAATCGAGAACCTGGTGCCAATATCCCTTATGACCTATATTTAGCAGATTAGTTTGCAATTTTTATTAGTGAATAATATTTTGTGACTCGATTATACCCATCAACTAAGTAAGAGGTTCACATTCATTTGCCACGCCCAGAAGAAAGCTTCGGAGATTCGTGATCATCATCAAATTTAAAAACAATTTAAGCATGACCATCTGTCCATGAGCATAACTCCTGATCGCAATGAAAATGAGCCAAATCGGTTGAAGGACACGCTCACAGCACCACATAAACTGAGAACACCTCTGTTTGGCAGAAAGGAATAAAAAATTCGTGTTTTACTCAACAGAAAAATTTACAAAGATTTAAAGGCACATTCTATGGTCGATGCTGTAGTAGCTATACAAAGATGGAAAAATTTGAGCCCGCCTACCTAAATATTATAGGGTATCAAAGTTTAATTTTTTTTTTTTTCTTCAATATCTTTAGAAGGCGCACAAAACAAGCTTCAAAAATCTCCATAAATTTGAAAAGAATTCTAAAGTGTTGTAAGCTTTTTCCAAGGACACGCCTACGATGCCCACACGCTTATGAGGCAAACACTTTTATTTTAAAAATAGAAAAAACCAAGCGCCTCCAATCCATATTATAGGGGCATGAAAATTTACTTCTTTTACCTTTTCACCTTTTTTCGAATAACGGTGATGGGGATAAGTGATTCGATCATGACCGAAAATAAATTTGCTTACTTGTTTTTTAAGCCTTTTTTTTTTTTTTTTTTTTAGGATTATTTATGTATAGTGGAGAGTTTCGTAAGATTTATTTTATACGAAATATAAAAATGTATTTAATGGAATATGAAAAATGTAAAAATGGTTTTAATAAAAATAGTTGGCTCAGAGGCAAAGAGAGTGTGCAGAAAAAATTAACTTTATCGAAAAAAAAAACAATTTGGAGTCCTACAATTAACCCAACTTTATCATTCATGTAGCTGCAATAAAAAGGAAGCAAAGCGCGAAAACAAATGCATTTAAATGACTTTGATTATATCGCGTGGAAAAACATTCGGAAAGGACCATTTCGAAAGATATGAATTCATATTCACCCAAAAGTTATACTCTAAAAATTCGTCTAAATTAAAAGCCAGTTTATGCACTTGTAGACTTTTTATTAAACAAAACCAAGCGGTCCACTTAATTGTCAATGTGTTTCAATCGAACAATTTGAACGAAAAGTAAAAGAAACAGATATGCTGACTATAACCGTATAAAGTGAACTATATATGGAAAGACAGAGACAAAATATTGTTTTTATAGCCACTTCACTACTCCATTTTATGGAAATTTATTTTTTAAAGAGCAAAATAATTGATAATAATCAAGAATCATAGAAAGCTATCTCTATCTTCGTTAAGCCTATTTTCTATCATCATTTTATCGCGATTTTAGCATCGTTATTGGACAAATAAGTTTGCTAAGTTCCTTTTCTATTGAAGAAAGTCTACCATTATTATTAAATTGATATCTGAACCCGCAAGCAAATTCCAATTCACATCGTTCACGTTTGTGTTTCCGCATTGTTCTATGAATTCGTATGCCAAGCATGTGGTATTTTGTCAATTAAGTGAAGTGAAGTCTCAATATTCTAATGATATATTTTTACGAATTCATCATGAATGGGGAAATCGTTTGATTATAAAAAGTAAGAAAATTATATTCGATTTTGAACGAAATTTTTACAACCAGCACACCCGTGATCCTAAGAAAAAGGAAAAAGGAAGGATGTATTATAGAGTAGAAAAACTCGAGAGCAGTTGGATTTCGCTATTGCAAAAGAAGAATGGAAATTTATATGGTGTACTTGTTGTATTTTATGAGTAACAAGGAAATAACACGGAAAGCAAAAGTGTTCACTGCTTTTGTCATATACGCATGTTCTTTAAAAAAGTCTTTTGCAACTTTATACGCGATATCCTCACCTTTGCGGTCAGGAGAGCGTTTGCAACAGACATTGCGCAGATAGACAGACAGACATGCTTAAATCGATTCACAATTTGATGCTGATAGAGAATATCTATGCTTTATAAGGTCTCTGAAGCTTCCTTCTGGACGTTACAAACATTTTGACAAAATGAATATACCCCTAATCCTTCGGTGATGGGTATAGAAATAAGAAATAAAACGCATGCACTTTTGATAAATTTTTGTTTCTTCATTTCTGAAAGGCATAATTAAAAATGAATCGTGAGCTCATGTTTCGCAAATAAATTGAAGGAGTTGCTGTTGTACATGTTGTTCATAATGATTGAATATAATCTTAACTTTGACCAAACAACTATCTGCATGTAAGCGTAACGTTTTTCCAAACTAATTTATCGTCACTCTCTGAGGATAGTACGAAAAAAGTGCCAACAAGAAGTGCAACTAAATAACATGCGATAAACAAAATGAGAGACTAACACCTGTTTACATGCCTTCTCATCGCAGAGTAAAAATAAAAGCAAAGATACACGTAGAAGACATTTTGAGAAAATCCACAGAAAAAAAATCTAATAAATCCATATAAATATAAACTCAAGGTCCGGTATGAATCAACACTTGGGTCAATTTACTTACCCAGTACTATCAGGCAAAGTTAACTAATTCTACCGTAAATTGAGTCTTACCAAGAGTTTGCTTCGAACACAAGAAGTGAACTTTTAAATAAATAACTAATGGCAAAACTCTCTGACACGGACAGGATACGTACTTTGGAATAAGAAACATTCAGTTGTCGTTCGGTACGCAAACTAAATTAAAACTAAGACCAAAACTAAACTAAAATAGACTAAATTATACAATGACAAACAAATGCAAAACAAGAAAGAAAAGGATAAAGTGAAAGTAGTGCGTTAGTAATACCTTACCAAAGCTGTTTCGCCAACAACTATACAGAAATTTTCCCACATACTACAATAAATTCAATGTTGTTACTTTATCCAACGATCACTTTAGCAGCAAGGTCCATTGTACGTAGAGCTGGGGTTTAAAGAATTAGCTAACTTTGAATTGAAATTAACTTTTTCGATAAATAGCAAATAACTGGCACACTCCTGGGCCTGGACATAAGCATTCAATTCCCTGCGAATGTAGAAGACCACACCTATAATCACCCGTTATAAACTTCCATTTAATTATCTTGATCAATTCGGAATCATTTTTTGAATAAATTTAAGTTTGTCCGTCCGTCTGTCTTATGTCGATTAATGTATACTTATATTCAAAAAACAGATCGCGAATTTTCAAGATATTTTGATTAGCTTTAGTACACTGGCATAAGTGCGTCATGGACGGGACCTTGTTCGTTCGATTGATCTCATTTTCTTGATCTCATTTAGAAAAATATATCAAAAAAAAAAAAAAAAATGTAATTTTTAATATTTGACTACAAAAACTAGTGAGAGCAACTATTTTAGCATTTATGATAAATTTGAAAAACTTGAAAGGCGTAGGACCATTGCTTGAAACGGATTTCCTATAAATATTCTTACAGTAAATAAGAAAATAAGTTCTTAAATAAAATAAAGTGGGACTGGGACTGGAACTGGGACTATGCAAGAGCACTGGTAATGGAATACGGATATACTGATTTGATAGTCATATTTCCTATCTGCCTATTCGGCAACAGGCAAAAAAAGATTTCTATCTTCAGCTTGATGTACTCGGTATACCTGCAAAATGGCTAACGCACTTACTAATACTCTTAACGTCTATTCATAAATGAAACAAGCATTTCCAACTTTCTCCATTTTTTTTTTTTTTTTTTATTAATATTTCTTCAGTTGTCGGTTTGCGTATTAATAAAGGATAAAGGTCTCATACTGCAGCACAATTATTGCGGTTGCAAAATTGAGATAAGATATCTTTATCGTTTTCAATTTATTTTGTGGTTTTCCTATTAATATGAACATTTGTGTATATCACTGTTTGCGAAGTATCGTCTAAATAATTTGCGTATGTCCTTTAAATTGTAACAAAAATACTGTAAAATATAAATGTATGTATAAAGTGCATTTGTTTGGTTTAATAATTTTCATAGGCCGATTTATCAATCTAACGTCCACTTTTATCGATTTGTGAAGAAAACACTCTTACACGTGAATAAGTTTCATCTTTGAACAGAGATATATGAAGAAATACATAGATAGAACTGAATCGCTTTAAATATTACGTATATACATCTAGACGTGTACAAAAGAAGAATTGATTCACTCATGATTTTTGGTGTATTCATTATACTAATGAAATCGGAAATGAAACGTTTATCTTGATCAATAAATACTGTCGTCAGAATAAGATGATACTTGGGCGTAAGGATAAAATATTCGGCAAATTGTGTACGCAATGTACATTTCTGCACTATAAATTCTCTTACGCTAAGTAAATAAGGTCTGTATATAATTAATTAGATATTATATGCTACACCTACATCAGTCCTGAACTCGCATATTTGTCTTTAAGTGGTGACGCTTGTACAAGTCTCTTGTAAAATAGGATTTTTTTTATTGCTTTAAGTAATTAGTCAAATAATTAAGAACCATATTAAACAACAAGTGAAAACACTATAGTTGGTCGTGGTAAAGCTTTAAATACCCTACATCACTTCGTTTAATATGGTTATTTATACAACGACTTTTCAAAATAAGACTTCATAAGCGAAGTGGTTCGAAAAAATGGTCCAATTCGAACCATTACGATAGCGTTTGTACTTGGGCCGAACCAAATCGGTGTTTAATTTTCCATCACAATATCTGAAAAATTACGAGCTGTAGATTGCACAAAAGGAAACAAAGCGAACGAATAGGCAGGCAGATGGACAGACGGACAGACAAGCTTAGATCTGCACAAAAAGTGAATCTACCTCAAGTTCTCCCTTTACACAAACAAACATAGCCTTTTATCATAACTAATGTGAAATATACTATCAAAAAGTAGCAAAATATTTAAGATATAAAAACTTAAAAGGGAGTATAACTCCATAAGTGATGGTCTATATGGTCACGATAAATATTACTTAAACCATAACTAAGATACAATCGTACATTGAATTTAAAGCGGGATTCACACTGAGAATCTTTTTGCTCTCTACAACTTGACCATGTAAATAAATGCAAAGAAGATGAAAAAATGTATGTGTGTATGTAATAGTCGACCGTTTCAAAATCATTTTCTGCATCGATTTAGGCTTGTCTACCTATCCGTTTCACCGTCTGATCTTTGTCCGCATGTGTTTGTATTGACCCTAACGTATTTTTGAAAATATATTGGATCGGATCATTTTTACCATAGAACGCCTCAGCTTGAACAAATCGTTAGATGGAAAAATTGCAGTTTTCAAAATTTCGCGACAAAAAAAAGGCTGAATAATAATATCTCGGCGTAATAAATGGACGTGAAAAGTTTAGATCGGTTGAATCAATGGACCCGCTCTCAAGTCTTATATAAAGGCTATAATAAAAAGTATTTCTTGCAATAAAAAGGACATGTGTATTGAAAGCTCCAAATGTTACTCCATATCGACAAGTATTCTCTTTTCTTTTTTTTTTTTCATATATCGTGTCAGACAATGTTCTCTATACGTGCGGACGCGATGATGATCAAGAAAGGAGAATTTTTTTC
Organism: Glossina fuscipes; assembly: GCF_014805625.2. NCBI lineage: Eukaryota > Metazoa > Arthropoda > Insecta > Diptera > Glossinidae > Glossina > Glossina fuscipes. The sequence goes on from NW_023998414.1 coordinate 31,216,232, forward strand.
TATCGGCAGATTGAAGCATATGTCGTCCGTTTGCTGATAGCTTTTACGTGTATTTATGGAAAAATTTTTTTCGCAACATCAGCAAAAGTTGACAGATTAGCTTTGTTAACGTTGAGAAACCTCTCGATCTCGTCGATCTTCTGAACGTTCATGTTACTCGAACTTATAGCTGAGAGATGCTTTAACATTCGATCGATATACACAAAAAAATACTTATTAAGAAGAAGCCTAGTGCAAGCAATTGTCTATTTGTTGCATTTGGAACGTAGGTGTAACTTGGGGGATACTTTACGTGTATATGAACCACGTCCTAAATTTGATATCATAGTGCACTCTAACTGTTAACGCTTTCATAAAACCAGAAATTGTGCCGACAATATGTTACGTTATACGAATATCTTTTCTGCCATATTTGTTATTCTTATGTTGATAAGATGTTTTACATATCTCTTTAATGTCATCTTTACACTTACATACCATGCTATGCTTAAGATAAGCTTAGTATTTTTTTAACGACGCATATTGTCGTTATTATGAGAAGCACGCGCGAAACTCTTTTCAAGCGAATATTCTTGCACTAATGTGGATTTACATAACACACTAATTTAAAAAGCGATTTTCTCCTGCGAATTTCATGCATTTTATGCGACTAAGAGGAAGACGAAAAAAAAAAGAAACATTTTTATATTTCAACAAACTGCAAAAGTTCTGACATTGTACTTCTTCCTTCTTAAGAAGTTGAGAGTTTTTTCTTTAATTTGAAACTTATTCATATGACAGGAATGATTACAAATGAACAAACTTGGTAGGGTTTAAGTGCATTTTCGCGCGGAATTCAATTTGTGTATCATCTTGAAAAATCTAAAAGTTTCAAATAAACAATTCATCAAAAAAAATTAAAAATCGAACAAATCGATCTAAACTAAGCAAGGCTTCTTCTTATTTCTCTATTTATTGTATCTGAATTTAATTTACTTACGTCCTTATATCCTATGCGATATTAAAATTGTACGAACGTATGCAATACCGTGAAGGACTTGAAATAGACCCGCGTTCTAGTTTATTTTATCAAAAAAATGATTCTGAATAGGTCTAAACTTGTCTGTCCGTCCGAAATTTAATACACTAACAAGTTTTTGGGTCAAGGGCGAGCGCTATCGAAAATGGTCCACATCGCATCGCTTTTCCGAACCTTCTGAATGCAACGCCCTATTTTAAAAAATGTTATCTGGATAACTGTAGGTTCGTGTAGCGTTGTTAACGATGAATCGTGCCCACTATAGTTTTTTTACTTGCCTTCAATTTACTGCAAAAAAAAAATGTTTTTAAAAACTACAACATTAATTAACATTTTTGAATAAAAAAAATTTTCAGATAAATTTGAACAAGTAAAAAAGTTATATTCGACAGCGACCGAACCTCATTTACCCGCTACGATGCTTTTCCTTTCGCCTTCTACTCAGCAAGTTCTTTTATTTGATATCCATATAGCTGTTATTATTAACAAAAAATTAATCCACCGGGGCGCAGTGTATTAGCCCATTTTTATGCAGATAATATATCCGCATTTGAGGAGTATATAAAATAGTTTGAAGCAATCGGTCTTGTTTGCCTTATGGTAAATAAGCGTAAAACCTCAGTGAAAAGTGAAAAACAATAAATTTTTATTTATTGTAACTTTGTGTGGCCATGACCAATTGTTTCCATTTTTGGAGCTTGGAGGCTTCGTAAAGTAAACATGGAAAATTTCAGCCTTCTAACTTCAATAATTTCCGAGTAACGAGCAAATATTCAAACATTTTTGTTAACAAAAATCGAGCTGTGCACAGTTTACGCTCCACTGCGCGCTTCCGCTCCGACCAATTTCGCACGTTTCCAACAGCAATCTGCGTGCAGAAACTTCCAATGTCTCTACCAAATTTGAAATCGATATCTTCAGTTTTGCGATAAGCAAAAATAAGCCAAAAACATCCATCACTTAAGCGCAGAGACGGACAGACATGGTTAATTCAATTTAGAATTTTACGCTGATCAAGAATATGTATACTTTGTAGGGGCTCTGAAGCTTCCTTTTCGGTTTTACATACACATTATGTAAATAAAATAAAATTAGTGTACTTCCATCTTACAGTGGTGGGTATAAAAGGAAACAGAATACAAATGTATTCTTCACTCAACTTCAACGATATATATTTCTATACATATATATATAGTTATATACATAAATAATAAACCAAAGGAAAAAGAACAAACTGAATAAATTTATAATTTAAATTAGGCTATGATTAAAATGTTTCTACAATGGAACGGAATTGCAGTAAAAACGTTAAATCCAGAAGGATAACAACCGAAATAACGCAATAGTAATTTACAATGGACCGTTTCGTTTTTTTCAGGGTGGAAAAAACTAAGCAAATAAAATAACAATTGCATCAGTATATCACAAATATTCACATACACATATACTTGTACACAAGCACAGGCACATGTATGTCTACATGAACGTACAATTACTGCATCCACTTCGATAACTATTGCTATTCTGCTCGAAGAATTTGTCAATGCCATTCTCTGCTATATGAATCGCATTGTCTAGTGTTCCATAAGTTAACATATACGATTAATATATTTTGTTATTTTAAAAAAGATAAAAAAAAGAATTTCATCTTGTAATTTATTAGTTACATATTAATAAAAAAAAGTGTCAAGATTTTCTATTCGTAAATATTCTGGCGCGATGGATACAAATACATTTGTTTTACGTATATATATATATATATATATATATATATATAGTAGTAGGCAGTAACTTATCAAGTTAGCAAGCATTTAGATATTTTCATGGAATCTTTTTTTGTCTACACTAAGCGTGATTTCAATAATTTTGTTCACATACGTGATTTAAGCCTAAAAAGATCGACTGAACTTAATTATCAAAGAAACTCAATTTCATTAAAATTTTCGTTCGATTTTGAAGCGATATTACAAAACCCATTGGCCTTTCTCATCATCTAAGTGAAATCGCAAACGTAAGCGGAGGAAGAAGTTCTTTATTTTCTATATGGTAAATAATTCCTTTCGCATCTTTTTTCAGCTCTTCTTTGCATATTTGATAGGTACATAAGAGATGATATTAAAGCTTAGAACAGACTGCCGCAACTCTTAGTACTCCTAGCGCGCCTGGTTGTTAGCTGTAAGCCAAATTGTCCATCTTCAGCAGTTGAACATAGAAACAAGTTCAAAAATTTTCGCCCACAGCTTAATCACTCTACGGATTAAAAAGCAACTACGAGTATTCCCGATCAAAAAATTTTCAATTCTATTAACTATGAAGAAAGACATATTTACAAAATATTTTATAAAATTAATATTTATCGCTCGATCAATCGATTAATTTTCAGGCCAAGATCTTTTACAGATAGAAGCCTCTCTTATAGATAGAAGCCTTCTCGATATCCTACACAAATTTATGCGGATATACGCGAATTAGTTTTCCGAATCAGATTCACTTTCTGAATCGATTTAAGCTTGTCTGTCCGTCTTCCCCTTTCCTTTTCTAGTGTTCAACCTCGAAATCGCAAATTTCGAGATATGTTGATCAACTTTGGTACACTGACGATCACTATTGAGAATGATTCGGATCGGACCATTTTTTCTCTCACTTCCAATGTAAGATCTTATTTTGAAAAGTCAGCACATTAAGCGAAGTGGTGTAGAGCGTTTAATAGTGGGACGTGTCTCACTATAACTTTTTTAATTTTTGTTTTTTTCTCAATGAAAAGATCTACCCTATAGCGCTACGAGATATAGAAGGTTGCCGAAGAAAAAAGTGATTATTTTACGAGAGCTACCATCTCTACATTTCGTCTTTAGAAATTGAAAAAATTTTATATTTTCAAGAAAACTTGCACTTTTGTATGTAAACATTCAAATATTAATAAAATTTCTTTTAAGTTTTTTTTCAAACAAATTTTGCAAAAATTACACATATTTTTAAGTGATCACAAGATGATACTGTTTATTAAATGCGATTAAAGCCGGCTAAAACGTATCAATGTATTAAAAAACCCTAAGCAATATAATCATAAAATACAAACTTTTTAAAGCTATATATATTAACATTGTGAGTTATGTTATGATGAGAAATTTCTTTGAGAATTTTTTGCAAATACTTTCTTCATTGTCTGATTCAAGCATTTATTCGAAAGGAAATTCTGTGGGTATGAATTGAAAAACCAACTATAAACATCGTAAAGAGAGAGAAGTTCTAAAAGAAGTTTGAATTCAAGCATTTTTTCATTTATTTGGCCTTTTTTCTTACACAAACTCAGAGGTAATACGTATATAATGTAAAGGGGCTTTCTTCTTCTTCTTTAGCGCTTTTGGTTTTCTTTCTTTTTCTTTTAACACTTTTTTCAAAATACCTTTATAACTTTTATAACACACACTCACTATGAGTATTTTGTTAACTGACTATCTATCGTAAGTTTCAGATCTTTTTTCAAATACAAGATATTTTTTCTCCTTATATCGTACCCTCATTGTATAGGGTAAAAGTGTAAAAAAGAGGAACACCGTTGTCATTCTTTTCAACAAAAAGAATACTTTTTTTTGTTTTCTTTTTGCTTAACCTTCTAGACTGTGTGGAAGAAAATTGATTGCACGAAAGAATTTTATTTCTCGAAATTTCGTGCGTGTTATGGAAGAGGCCATCTCCGTGCTACGACCAGCTGCTGGCTGAAAAGATTCAGCCTAATATTTTACCCGTTAACTTGAAGATATTTAATTAATAAAAAAAATGCTTTTTTTTTTAATCAAAAATTCATTCAGTTTTCATCCAAAAGCTCTCCAATGGCACAAGTATCCATATTTTTCATAGCCTCTATGTACGTATATGTATATGTACATATAAATGTAGACTAAGTGAATTTTTGAAATCAAATTTGGACTGGATACGCCACTCCCGTAAAAGCCCTTCGCTTGATAGTGCGTCGCGAGAATAATTTTTTTTTTGTCCACACTTAAATATGTACCTAATCATCTGCCCGAATATTATTATTGTCTTATTTTTCCATCCATCTAAAAAAATTCGAAAAATCTCCAATTCTAGTTAGTAGAATTAATTCTCTACTATGATGGTAGAAAAAGCAAAAAAAATTTGAGAAAAAAAGCGTTCGCAGGAGATTCGCTATGATGGCATATTTCAAGAGTTTTTAACTAGAATTCTCGATTATCTTTGCAGTGCAAAATTTCATATTTGCTACGATGTTATGACTTAATTGAAAGAAAAGCATAACAATGGATTCAATCATTTTGTCTGCATTTTTAGAGGTAAATAAATATCGAAAAGTTATTTCTCAAATCCGCATATTTGCACCCACTCAATAGAACACTGCTTAACAGATAAGCCGAAGTGTACTTCAAACGAATGTTCACAATGCCGCAACATACTGTTTTAAATCGAATAACTATTTTAGTAGCAAAAATTTTTTGTTTACTTTCTTTATTCACTTTTGCCTTCTTTTATTTAGTTATTTATTTATTTATTTTTTTTTTTTGCTCGTTGCACATATTTTGTGTTTCTATTTTATTTATGTATATAGCATATTTGACATTTAGTGCATTATTAAGACTTTCTAGTAAAAATATCTTCTACAAGAATTCTTTGCAGTCTACTATCCAAGATAATATATCTGCAGAGAATTTAATTTTTTTTTTTTTTTATACGCTACACCACTTATGGTACAAGGTATATTAAGTTAATGTGATCGTATGTAGCACACAGGAGGACTTAAGATATACTCCACGCTTTATTATACCGATCGATTCCGAATCATAATATGAATTGATCTAAGTCTGTCAGTCCATCTGATTTCTGTCCGCAATTTTTGAGAGATTTTGATTTGAAATTTGCTTCATGCGACATATTTTGACCCAAGGACGAATGTTATTGAAACACTTGGGATTGCGCAACTATTTCGACTGTTTCCTATACAATGCCTTATTTTGAAAAATTGTTATATGAGCAACGATAGAGTGTATACGTATTTACATTATACGCTATGAATACATCACTGTGATAAAATTAATGCAACTGTGTTTTCGATTGACGATTACGAGGAAGCAAATTGAAAATTAAGAGAGATAAAGGAAAAGACATAAAATCAAAGAGATTAGTTGTTTTTCTGAAAATTTGTGTGTCCTAAATAAGCTTCTATAGATTTTTTCTTTTTGTTTTTTTCATTTCTCATTGCATGAATTCTTCATTTTAATATTAGGCAAAATTCAAAATTGTATAAGTTGTGTGCGCTTTAGCCTTGCTTCGCCTTTGCCTGTGTTGTGTTGTTGAAAACTTGAATGAACAATCGAATAGAATTGCATTGAGTAGCGATAACGAACAGGACTCATCATCATACTCTTCATCAATATCGGTTATGGAAGAAGTTGATTAGGTCGTAATGGTGCGAAGTGCTTCTAAGCAATTTGTGCCCAAAAACCGATCAAATCAATGCTGAAGAAAAGCAAAGACTTTAAAATCGTACATTGTAAAGCCGCGAACTGTCAATCAGACCCGAAATTGTATTCAGCTTCCACCTCATTATGCTCGCATTCGTCGCATTTACTATAAAAATCGTGCGGATACCTAGTTATACGAACGATTTAAATGATGGACGCAAAGTTGTTTCCTTGATTTCGAATTTCGAAAAAGTTCACTTTCATGTCACCAAATTTTGAGTTTCCCAGAATGATAATATTATTGCCTTAAAGCGAACCATTGCCGAAGACAACATCTACATCGATTGCGCAAATTTCGTACAAATAATAATGCAAAACTACTACTAATGCAAAAAATGCTATCGCAGTACAGTGTCTCAATTGCATCCTGTTTGCAAATTAGAATTGACTTGTTATAGATATCGTCTCTATGGAAAAGGAATTTTTAGGTTTTTCGACGGTTGCGATGATAATATTGATATTAACGTTAGTGTCATAAGACTGAATAACAAATCGGCGAAATTAGTTCATGATTGGATTATAATTTTGTTATATGAATAACTGGGTTAGCGATATTCAATGTTTGAAGGTGGCTTGGCAATTCCACCTCGATGATAATAAGACCAACGAAATGCGCACTAAAAACGAAACTCTAAAGATTTGTAAGAGAAGCGTAGTATAGACCTGCTTAGACCTGGTCATTATCGTAAAAAGTTCACTGTGCACACTAAGGCTTAACGCTTAAGGTTTTGATTTCTCGCCGTTTCCTCTACGCCAGGACACCGAAGATAAAAACGATCATTTTCGCGGCCTAATTTGTGTAACCATGACCGCTAACCATCTGCGTAAGAAAGCAGTCAGTACTACCCTGGTGCCTTGTAACCCATCTTTTCACGTCATCATATACGATCTCATGTATCCAACGCACCTGCATAAACTCGTCCCATCTCCTCTGTCGTATGGATATGCTTTCTTCGGCAACACGTTTCTTTTCTTCTGCCATGAACCTTTCCCCAAGCTACCATCTTCTCTGATAAAATTTTGTTACCTACTTAGCCTTTGTATCTGTTGGTGGCAAGTATGATGTGACGCACGCTGCATCAACCGATATTATGCAAAAACCACAACATATCCTTAGTGCTATTGTTCGTATTAACTTTGCGACGATTTTGACATAGCTTGCCTTCGGAAACTGTGACCCCGTACTGGCACCGCCTCGATTATGACTGCTAGTATCAGCTTGCCCAAAAGCTTGAAAAAAGCATTGGCTTGACTCCCCGATATTTACCACGATGCGGACAAGTGCTGCATGTAATTATGCAGCCTTAACACACACGGAATGTGTTGTGTAAGTATTTTATTGCCAATGTAATGGCTATTTCATGGCCATCTTGCTTTAAAACGATCGTTACTCTTCTTTTTCTGCTGGTTACTAACGCAGCTCCAGTTTTGTACGGAGCTGAAAACAGTTTCTTACTCGTAAGCCATGCGTTCATGTCACTTGTGACCGCTATAACATCGACTTGCATTTAATGCAGTTGCTTGACGCCAGAAAAAATGGCCATATCTTCAGCATATCCTATTGCCTTAACGCGTCTTGGTAGTGGTAGTCCTAATCGCCCGCCATACAGTGTATCCCAAAGAACTGACCGAAATATGGAGCCTTGTGAAACGCTTATTTCCATTTTATAGAGCGATACCCTATCAGATAATTAGTTCCTAATTATGCTGATCAGATATAACGGCACATGTAAATTTTCGATCAACTGCATGATGTGCGCATAGCTTGCCGCGTTGCAAGCGTTCTTCATGTCCAGAGTGATGACAGTATAGTACTCTTTGCTACTGTTTTGCCACCTGGTGCCTTTTATAGCGTCTTCGGCAAGAATTTTCACCTGGACTATAGCGTCGGCAGCTGACCGAAGCCGTACTTATTATTCGAGATTACACGTATTTGCTCGATATGATCTGCCGGGCGCATGCAAATAATCTTCCCTAGCGTCTCAATCATACTTAAAGGGCGATACGAGTACAGTTCATCAGCTAAGTTTTTTGCTAAGTTTTTATGACAGCACTAACTATTGCTTTGTCCATATCTTTGGGAATACTGCAACGTGTAGTTAATTATTACAATCTTGCGAAAATGTGTGGCCATTTTATACCAAGGCCAGTTTTAGGGCTTCATTTGGGATGCCATTCGGACTTGGTATTCTATTGTATTTTAGTTCTCACATTGCATCATTTATTTCCTCAATAGCGATGTCTGCGTAAGGATAAATTTTGTTCACTTCACGGACAATACGCTTCGAGAAAAGGGTTTCAACTACTGATGTACTTTAACATGGCCATTACGACTTTGTATACACCGCCCCATAGGTTTCACTCCTCGCATAGCTATTTAAAGCACTTATTTTTGGTTTTCTTTATTGCACGCTTGCCTGTGCTGCGGTACTCCTCTTTATAGCTGCCACAGTTGTGTCCATTGCAATTTCGCGACAGCTTACCCCTTGCTTCAAAACATTTCCTCCTTTTCGTCGCAATACCTTCTTTTCACCAGTAAAAAGAAAGAAGTTACCTCTCACCAGCGGCGATAGCCGGTTTACACTTGCTTATTTCTGTAACGAATTCGTCCATTATCTGTGCGTAAGTCACCAGCTCCAGTTTGGGCAGTAAGTAGCAGCTAAAGATGTAAATGCCCGTCACTTATGCAGCCTTTGACACATAGTATTGTGTGTTAGTAATGGGCGTGGTTTGCATTATTTTCTTGCCACATATCCATGGCGTCACCTTATTCGTCATACCTGCGATCCAGGTGCCATTATTAACAATTCCCTAATGCACATCGCAGTAATAGTTATCTGATACGAAGGTCAATGCGTACTCCGTATAGGCTGGCTTTTGTCTAGCCATTTTCCGCTGCACATAGTGCACTCGTGGTCGTTTTTAAACTCTTCACCCTTACGTCCCGGTTTATTGCAATTTAAGCAACATTGGCTCTTGTCAACTTTGTTTATGCAAGCGCTCGCTATATGCCCAAATTCAAGACATTTAAAACATCGAACGGATAATGTCATATCATTCATCGCGGAGACCATCCTTCCCATTTTTATCCTTGCCTTTTGTCATAAGTCAGCAGCCATCTTGCTAGGCAGTCTCACAATCACCCACTACGTGCCTGCATAGGATTTCCTCATGTCCTTGTATGTATATTGTATATATATATGTGTGTGTATGTATGTTTGTGTGTGTTTTCTGCAGCTATCTAGCTGAACTTTACGGGATTTGAAAAGAAAAGCATGAGACCCTGTTTTTTGTTTTTAGAATAGGTTTTAAGGTTTGGGGGGATACTGTGATGAAATTATTTGCTCGTACTTACCTTTTTTTAATTCATCGATATTTCCTCGTTTCATTCGCTTTGCTTATAAATTTTTTGCAAATCTTTCGATTTCCAAAGTCCTGACGCCATTTATTATGTGTGTGTGTATTGCTTGCTACTGCTCCAGTTATTTCATTTCTTTTATATTTTGCGGATTTCCGAATTTTTATCTCAATTAATATTTTTGTTTGCTTCTTATTATTTGATTAAAAATTTTTATGTAAATTTGATTACACAATACGGTAAACGTCGAGAACGCATCATACTAAACCGTGGTATTAGTACAATTATGTTGAATATATTAAATGAAGTTTTAATATTTATATTAAAGTCAATTATTTATTTAATTTTAAAAAAAATTGATTTTGTATTTAATGATTTTAATTAAATTTTAAAAATTATTGTAGACTTCATTATTAATTTACTACGACAAAAAAGTGTTCCATTTAATTTAGATTAATTATTATATTCGATTAAAACTATTATTGCGTAGTTATAATAAATTAAAATATGTTTCACTTTATTTTTTGTTATTATTATTATTATTATTATTATTGTTATTATTTTTAATTTTTTTAATCTTGTTCGTTTTTTCCTTTTTTTGTTTTTTATAAAGATATTTTTTTTGTAAAGATTTTCTTGATATGTAAACAATTCGAGATATAATTTGTTTATCGCTTTAATTTTTTTGCATTTTTTTTTTTTTTTTTTTTGGTTTTTTTTCGCCTTTTTTCTTTTTCTTTAAATTTTTACCTTGAGTTTGAATTTTTTTTGTTTTTGTTTTTTTTTTTTTTTTTTTTGTTTGTTTTGTTTTTGCTACTGTTGGCGTTGGTTACTTCTTTACACTTAAAGCAGTTTTATTATTAATTACTTGCATGTTTTTCACTTTCGAAGTGTTCTGTTTTGAGCAAAACCTTTAGCTCACATTATTATAATCTGAAAAAAGAAGAAAAAGTTTAAAAGGAAATCAAATTAAAAATCTGCACAATTAATGCCCTGCACTTTACGCCCTTGTATCCTTCCGGTGAATCTTTCATATGCACCGTATAAATCGTTGATTTTAAAAATGATACAAGTCCATTTTACGAAACGAAGCAATAAATAAAACAAATTCGTATAATTGTTTATAAGTTAATATAAAATTATTATTAAGTAGATTTGCAATCAAACATTTAAAATGAACTCAGCCCATTTTCAAAATTAACGATTCTTGTGAGGACACTATCGAAATGTACCGAAAAATTGTTCATGTCATATAGTGTTACCTTCTTCGCATAAGTATAATTTTCTATCTTAATTATCATGACGTTGAAAATACTAACAACAGAAATGTGGGAAAACTTTGCTAAATCAACCTACAATCTTTTTAGTGGTAACTCTTTTAGAGACGTAAGTCTTAGCATCAAATTAAAATTTTAGGGTTTTTTAATAAAATATTTCCGACATTCATCTAATCCTTTTATTAATTTTCATGTGTATTGGAAGATACTGTATAAATTTTATAATGATCGACCAATCGACCAATCGACCTATGTACATATAATATAAATCCTATAGGATATACGTATTTCCAGCCATTTCGTAAGAGTATTTGTCGTTGGAACGTATACACAAAAATTAAAGAAGAAGAAAATTTCCCTATATTCGCAACTTGATTTCCTCAGAAAAGCAGCTTTCATTTATGCGCCTAACGCAAGCTTGATCAGTATGCGATGCTGTCTGTCTTTATCAGCCCACTAAGATGGGTTACTATCTGTAACTTTAATCGCGGTAAATATACCGGGGGCATTAATAAACTTCCCTCCTCCCCGAAGAAAACACTTCCACAACCGTCTTACGCAAGCAGGACCAGGATAATAATACCGCTACCCAAATTATAGCCTACCCTGCCAAATCATCGTCAACTTACAGTTTTTGCCAAATTTATAAATAAATCTTTATTGAGCTTTGCATGAAAAACTTTCACGATTACGAGATTTTAACACATATCGTTTTCGATTTGGAAAACTATTATAATCATAATAAACTAACATAGTGTAATAATTTTCTGATTTTTCAAAATTTCTAATTAATTCATCAAACCTATGCATAAACTTGGCACAAATGTATACATCTCCGTTTTTATATCCTACCACACTAATGGTATAAGGATACCTTAAGTTTGTGCGGATATATTCGACGATCCGAAGGACTTGAGATAGACGCAACTTTTATTATACTTATTTATTCGGGATCACTTTCTTTTTGGCCCAAAGACGAAGGCTATTGAAAATGCTTCGGATCAGACACTTTTTTTTATTTTAAAAAATCGTTATATAAATCATGTATTAAGCGAAGCAATGCAGGGTATTTAATGATGGGCCGTGTCCCACTATAATGTTTTTACTTGTTTTATATATGAAATCAGACCAATGTCCAAATGAAGTTTTTCTCTGTATCCTCGCCATTGCAAGGAAAGAGATGCAAGATATACATATGCATAATGTAGTCCTCTTAAGGTATACATTATATACTTCTAAGTGGGTGGGCAGTAAAGCAATTGAATAATTTACAATTATTCGTCTGCATTGTTGAAATCTCAATTACAATTTTAAAGCTTTAATCACAAATTTTTTCGAAAATCACAGATCTGACTTTGATTGATAATATCTTCGCTCGTTTTACAATAACAAACAGTACACGGTATACGATGAACGTTGATATCCGATCTATTTAATAATCAAATGTCGTAGAAAAGCCAAAAGCGGGTAGCAAAAAGTTCGTCTCCAACTGAATGTAACTTCTTTCCCTTTTTTGCAGTTCAGGAGCGATAATCTTCTTTAATCGCACAGTAGTCGCTCTCAAGTAGTTCTCTTTCTTGCAAACCCAATTACAAATTCAGTGGATCCTCATCATCAATGATTTGAACCACTTTTTTCGGATATCGTTTAAGCTTTAAATTTCGAATACGATCTTAGTTTTTGTAACGACGTCTCAGTACGATCGTAGAGTATACACATTTTGGACTCTCTCATTATGTGGGGCTAATGATGATTGTATAGTAACAGTGTATAGAATTTAAAAAAAATTAATATGTTTTCCTCTCACTCGATTTTAAGGTATAAAAATATTTAGCTTTTGAGTAATTAATTGAACATTTTTTAAATAAACAAATAAAACAATTAAACTATGTACATAGAAGACGTAACAAATAAAGCATATAGTACGTAATACATAATACACGAAAACATGAAACTCATAAAAATTGAACATATGTATATTAATGCGGTTCAAAGTGTTTGCGTGTTTTCTCAATTTCTTGCTAAGCGTTACGCTTGCATCAAAACGTGCAAACACATTTTATGCGAGGATAATGTAATGTAATATTTTTTTCAGATCTTTTCAATGCATCGGAATACCTTATAAAATAAACTATTCTCGATAATCCAGAAAGGAAAAATGCGAAATTTAATATAAGCAGACTTTGATAAATGATTTCATCATCCTATGCATCCTCTATTATTATATCTCAACAAGATTTGCTCTTCAAAATCATTCCCTTTACTGCGACCAATTGCGGCCAAACAAGAACACGCACGTGCTGTGATGGGTTTTTGGAAATATACAACATATATGTATCCGATCTTTCTTGCAGAAGCGTACGCAACAAGAATCATTAGAACATCGTTTAAGGAGGATTTATGGCCAACAAAATGCGTTAACGGTTACATGATGATGTTTGCAGTGACGATCTTCGTATGCACTGATGGGATAAAGAAAACCTATCAACAATTTATTAGATCTAAATGGAATTGAAATGTCGATCAACTGCTTCAAGTAGTGAACCAATTATTAGGTAATGTAAAAAATATCAAGATTTTCAATGGAAAAATTCATTCATAAAACTGATTTTGAAACGAAGGTAACGCTATCCGTATCATTAAACTCAATACAATATCTTCGCTGCATGAGCAGCTGTCTTAAGCTGCGTCCTATTAAATTACCGGTATATATATTTAACTTTAGCTTAGTCGTTAGCCACACCTAGCCTTTTCACTTATTCATACCTAACAACAAACGGTAGAAATATATATATATACAAGCAGCAAACACATAATAATGCTATACACAAATTAAGAAAATATAATTTTTCTTTTTTTTTTCTGCTATTTTTGTGCTTCACTCAAATGCATACTCATAGGCTAAGCAAGCTGCACATGCATTTTTATTTATTAAAATAATATGCATAAAGGGGCAACGTTACCTTGTGAATTTTCTTCTTCTTCTTCTTCTTCTTGTTTTTTTTTTTCTTTTTCTTCTTTCTTCTTACAATTTTTCCTATCACCCTTTGTTATTTAAGACTATGATGTAAAAAGTTTTATGGAGGCCGAATTCTTTATATGGCAAACAAAGTAGGTGTTCGTGTGAGATAACCACTGCCACACCTTAAAACTTTATTCACGTTTTTCTTACATCTATGATTTTCAAGGTGATCATAAACGTAGCAATTTCAATTCTAAGTCGCTCAAATTCAAAATTCAACTCAATTCTTATAAGGTTCGTAAGGACTTTCCTAAATTAATGCATTATCGATAGACTTTTTCGGAAGAAAAAAACTTTTCAACCTAAATTGAAATCATAATTTTTGTTTTTGATCAATATCTCGATCAAGTATTCATATCTGATTTTTGAAAATCTTTTACTGGGCCGCATTTTGTTTTCTAATAATCAAAAAAAATTAATAATAATAATACAAGAAGTTACAACAGTACAGTGGAAAACGTTCCACGATTAAATACCTGACACCAGTTTGCTTAGTACTTTGACCTTTCAAAATGAGTTGTTAAAAAAATGCTGTTTTTTTTTTTTTTGTTAAAGAGGCGAGGAAATGATAAATTAGTTGTTGGCCGCAAAGCAACTCTACGACTGGAAATCAAAAATCCGCAAGCGTAGCCAAGTAGATAAGGATCACGGCTATCAAGTCAGTGTTCGTGAATTCAAATCTGAGTGCAGTTGAGTTTGCTTCGGTAATAGCTATAGCGAGTGCTCAGTTGATGCAGGCAATTGGGCATACATCCACTAGACTCCGCCCACCATCTCCCCATTTATTTCTTTCTTTCTAACTACGCGAATAGGGAAGATCTCCTAAGTAATTGATCATAGTAAAAAAAATAATTAAATAAATAAATAAATAAATAAATTCATTTAATTCATTTATTTTTTCGATGCACGGTTTTTACAGAATCGCGCAAATGGAAAAACGTAACAGCGTAGAAATTGAAAGTATGTTACTGAAAAAGATGAATGCATATAGAAATAGCAATAGTGTTAATTTCACGGCTATAGAGCTTTTAAACCTAAGTTAAGCTATTAATCGCTTTCGGGGAATAAGTGCACGGGTGATATCTCTTTTTAATTGGGAACAATTTCAGACGAAGATGGTACTTGGGGGGGGGGGGGGGGGCGGGGCATTTAATAAACCGTAAATTGTAAATATTTGAAATTTCGAAAACATTAACATTCGACATTAAATGTACAAATATTACTACGGTCCCAAACACTCCATTTTATTGTTCGCATATTAAATGCATATAACATATATTACTGATTATATATTCGATCTGCTAAGAGTTCATAATTTTCTTTAGTTCAGTTTAGCTTGATTAGGATTGAAAGAGGACTTAGCAGATGTCTATATAAAATTTAATACAAGCTCTTCATGACCCCTGACACGCCCAAAATTATCAAAAAAAAAAAATATATATTTAGGATTCATTTCAAAGTAAATATTGGTATCATTTGTAATTAACTTACACACATCTAGCTTCACTAAACGTTGAGAGGCATTTTTTAATGAAAGAAAGAAAACCGATTAAATTCAGTTTAACTTGTAACATTTTCAGTCAATACGTTGGCTTTGTGAACAATCCGTTCGAAAGTTTCTATTTCGCGATAGACGATTTGTTTTTTTTTTTTTTTTTTTTTAATTTTATATTATTCGTTTTACTTTTCTTTCTTTATATGTGAATTTGTTTCATCTTAATAACTTAAAGTCACATGATTTCGCTAAGGGTACGCAAAAAAAAAAAAAAAAAAAAAAAAAAAAAAAAAAAAAAAAA
>NW_023998414.1:31232300-31264550 GCF_014805625.2 Glossina fuscipes
TATATATATATATATATATATATGTAGAATAAAACTAAAATATCATACAACTTTCAAGGACATAACCACTAGCAACGCGTTTATACTCTCCCAATTTCTATATATATAATTTTAGTGTTACTGTCATGAAAAGAGATTGAAATTTTATTTTTTATTCATCATTTCATTTTAATGAAAGTGTAAAACTGCATTTAATTACCTTTATGGGAAATTCTTGAAAATAGTTTAGGCAGTTATTTACGCAAAAAAAAAACGTACATATCCCAGTAGATATATGAATACATATATTATATATACACATATACATATCTATATATATATATATACATATATATACATATATATATATATATATATATATATATTGTGTTTGATATATATCTATATATATATAGATATATAAATATGTATAAAATTTATATCGAATATAAAGTTTATTTAGAAAAATGTCGATTTTCACGTCATATTACACACACACGCACGCCTACACAAAGCCAATCACAATTAATCAGAGTAAAACGCTTAATATTACTTTTTTTTTTTTTTTTTTTTTTTTTTTTTTTTTTTTTTTTTTTTTTTTGTTTGTTTATTTGATATTTGTGTCGGAATGTTTTTGCAATCTTTACTTTTATACTATTATTTATTTTTTTTTTACCTTTTTTTTGTAATTAAAATCCAAAAAAAAAAAAAATTCAAAACAGAAAATAAATTAAAATTTTTTTTTAATTATTTAGAGATGATATCGGAAAAAAACGTGAACGAGAGACGCGTTTATATTGTTCAAGATAGAAATCTACGAATAAGACGTAGACGAAAAAGAAGAGGATATAGAAGAGAAGAGGAAGAAATACAACGACACACATATGAAATCCGTTACTATCGAACTAGCACGAAGCTAGTACACGAAGCAAAAATAAATGTTGATATATTTCTTTTCTTTTTTTTTTTTTTTTTTTTTTTGAATTTTTGGTTTGTTTTTTATTTTTAATTTATTACAAATATAGCGAAATTGTTTATTTTGAAATGTTTTTTTTTTTTTTTTTAATTTTTGTTTTATTCTTAAATCAAAATAATTACAAAAGCAAAAAGAAAAGAAGAAAATTAATTTGAAAAACCACCAACCGACCACCAGCCAACACTAATACATTAAAACACTTCCCACACACAACAACGTTTACGCTGCGGCATTTTACTCTTACACCTTAGTAGAATTTCATATATCGTCGCGTTTATACAACTATAACTGCTATAACTAATGCTAAGTTCCGTTGTGTGGTGGTGGCGGTTTTCACAATGCAAGAACACCAAACAGTATGTGTATGTAAGGAAGTACAAGAACGTTATTATTAACATTTGTTAAAATGCTGGACACGTAAGCTTTTGTGTTAGCGTACGCGGTTCTTAGCATCGCGGCGTAATTCCAACGACTATCAGACCCGTCTAACAGAAGTTTTATGGAGACCCCAATAAAAAGCGGCACGAACACACATTATTATTCACATACATAGATATGCATGCGCATACATACATATAGGCACACAACGAACATTAACGAATTACGTGCTGCAAGAACAACAACAACAATAATAATAATAACAACAACAAGAACAACAACAGTAACAATAATAACAGCAACTATGCCCCATATGTAATCGGCCTCAAAGATGCTCAAGAGTATGCGAAATTTTTCGCATAATCTAACGAACCGTTCTAAAAGCTTTTTGTTTTTGTTTTTTTCTTTTAATCTTTTTACTTTTACTTTAAAGCTTCATCATTAAATGAGAGCAAGAAATTTAAATATTAAAAAAGCAGCCAAAGCTTATTTATCCTTATACTCCAACCAAGAAAAAAAAAAAGAAAAAGTAAAAAAGGGTCAGTTAAATACGTCATCACTTCATTAAAGCTTTGCACGCGAACCGCTTGTTCATGAACATACTCATAGAAAGGTAACAAACGTCACAGTTTTCATTGAAGCCTATAACTATTTTGCTCTTTTGCTCGCTACCACTCATACACGCTCACACTCACTCACTTACACTTGGAAGCTTATAAAAGGAATAATGAAGGCATTCAAAATCAACAATTTCCTGAAATGCCGGGACAGAAAAGCTTTTTATATACAACATTTTACTCTCTCTCTCTCTCTCTCTCTTTCTATTTTCAATATGCTTAGTTGCATCTTCTGTAAGTTAAAAAAAAAAAAAAAAAAAAAAAAAACAAGAAAAGAGCTTTAATAGCTAACATCTGGTTTTTTATTATATCTTATGTACTGGAATGCGGTATTATATGGGTTAGTAGTAATTGCTAAATTTCAGTGGGTAAATAGATAGACGAAAGAGTAGATATGAGTATTAATTTTTTTTAATTTTTTTTTTTTTGTTTTAAGACAAATAAAAACATTTACTCAAAACAAAATAAAAATTAATCCTTTGTTCTGACTCGTCTAATGAGATTTTATACTTAGTTGAAATAAGAATGTAGAGATTCAGAGAGAGGGAAAGGTAATGAGAAAGGGAGAAAAACGAGCGAGCTGTTGCAAGTTCCGTAGCATAAATCTTATGCCATACGCCTTTATAGGTTTTTTGTATGTGTGCGTGTGTTCGTATTTAAAGAATATAAAAAGAGCGAGAACACGAATATTGTATGTAAGCAGAATTGTGATAAATTTTTACCATATAACGTGATAACAAAGAATATCTGCAGCCAATACGAGCAAGATTACATGCAAATCGTTAAAGGAAAACTAATTATAGGAGTACGGAGGAAGCAAAATGTGCAATTTGTGAGAGCGAACGCTCCGCTGTTTATTATAATTCTGTTAGCTTTTAAGAGATTGTATTTAAAAACAGAGTTTATCGCATACACTTACGTACACACATACGCATACACACAACGTCTTTAAACCGAGTGTAGGATTAATCAAAAAAATTGTACCCCAAAAAAAAAAATATGCGAAAGCGTAATGCCTCAGATAAAATACATTTCTTAAATACTTAACATAATTTCTATTTATTTATTTATTTTTTTTTTATGTCTCCTACAAGAGATGTACTAGGTGTTAAATACGCATCAGAAATGCAATAAATACGGGAGATGTTTGCTCATCTGTTGGAGCTACTACGATGGACTACGAGTACGATCTCAAAGCTATGCGTGCACAAACAGGCTTGACCTCCAATATTTGCTTATCGTTATGTTTAAATTACTAATCATTATTAACTAAATCGAATAAAATTCACAAGTCATCAGCAAAACACTATAGCGGGACACGGCCCACTATTACATATCTCGCGCAACTTTGCTTAATACCATTATACCTATAACGACTTTTTAAAATAAAGTGTTATAAGCGACGCAGTTGAAAAATAGTTATGTCAAATGCTGTTCCCCTCCTTGCATAACCAAAAATTGTACACTAAAGTATAAAACTTTCCATCCCAGTTATGATGGCATTGAGAATACGAACGATAGAGACATTGAAAAACTTTACTAAATCGACTTAAGATCGCACAGGCTTTTAAAATATTAAAACTTAAGACGCTTTAATGCAATATTACTGGAATTCAATTAATTATTTTATTAATTCTTACATACGTTAGAAAATGTTGTATGACTAAAATAAAATTTTAAAAAGAACGTGACTGAAAAATTGTCCTTGAGCCAAGACATGTTAGTTTACAGAATTTCATCTCAATAACTCAAAAATTGCGACCTGCATGTTAAACACAAGAATGCAAGACAGGCGGACAGACGGACAGATATGGTTAAATCAATTCAGAAAGTAGTTCTGAATCCATTCGTCTTGTAATAACGGATATCAGGTCTATCTCAACTCCATGTGGATGATGCATACATTCGCACAAACATAAGATATGATTGCGCCACAAGTGGTTCAGAAGCAAGACGCAGTTTATAATTATGCCTTATGTTTATGTGCTTATCAATGTGTTAAAGGCAAAATTATTTCCATAATTCGATGTCCGATATACATTGTATGACATGTGTCCAAACTTGGGTCTATCCTGCCTTGCCATTTACTATCATATATGGAGGCCAGCAAATGTTTTCGGATGTTTTTATGTGAGTACTCCGCCATGTGCGCGATGGCACATAGGCCGGCAGTGAGCATTCAAAGTATATTAGATTTTCGACTTGTTACATATTTTAACTTTAAATTTTTTTTTTGCAGCCTTAGTTAAAATGTTTTATTGTATTTATTGTATACTATTAAAATGTTATTACAAATATCTCATATTTAATGATTTAAGTTTTCATGAAAACTAGCCGATTTTCAAAGAAACGAAAAACACAAAGACACAATCATAACGCTTTACCTGACTAATGCAGCCGGCGAATCGTGAAAAGATTAACAACAATTAGCAGTAATTGAACGGAGAAAGACGGATTAATACAAAGATGTCGCGATGATTTTAAGCATTGGTAACTTGCTTGTAAAGGCATTTAAGCTTGTAAAGGTAAGTAGCATTTTTGCAGAAGATAAGTGAGAGTCGAATGACGCGATCTGAATTGCAATATTCGAACGGGCAAGACCAAAACAATAATTAAAGATTTGTTAATAAAAGTTCCTTTAAACGATTTCTTAATAGATTGTAAATAAACTCTTTACTATCATAAAAATCATAATTCAATGGTACGAACTTAATTTCAAAAATAAATTTAATATGGATTACGTTACATTACCTTATCATTTTTTTTTTGTTTTTTAATCATTATTATTAGTTGATTACGATATAATACTAGATAATCTTCTGCACTACACATATGAATGGCAATTTAAGCGATTCGTCCATGAAATCATGGAAGAATGCTATGGCGGACGCCATTTTAATCCTATCAACTAATTATTATCTTAACATATTATTTTACCCAATTCAAATTTGAAGTCGACTCATTGAAAATCTATATGTTTTAATAAAGCAAATTTTAAAAGCATAACTTTTTTGTTTTAAAGTAATAAAATAATTGATAAATGAGTTAAACATATGTTTTAAGAATATAAAATTATAAAATAATCAGTATTCTATCCTCCTTTATGCTAATTGCAATAATTTACTATGCAATATATAAACAAGTAAAAGCACTATATCGGATCATGATGGACTATTAAATTTATTCTAAACGACGTCGCTTACTACAGGCATTTATCTAAAAACTTTTCCAAATAAGACGTTATAGTGGCCCAGTGCGCACCATTCCCAATAACGATTGAACTTGACCCAAAATATGTCGATGTACAGAGTTGCATCAAAATATCTCAAAAATGTGCGACCCATAGGTAGTGCACAAGATAGACGAATGGACAGACAAGCTTAAATAAATTCGTGAACGTGATTATGAATATACCCTTGCACCATTAGTGGTATAGGGTATAAAAATGTCAAAGGATTAATATTAAAAATTTTAAATTCCGGAATAAGTATTACATAAATTAAAGGGAAGCGGAATAACTTTTGCTTAACTGAAAATCTTAATGTATCTTAACGAGAGTCAGCGAGAGTGCTGTGAAGACGAGTGCCGGAGGCAAAACAAAAAAAAAAAAACAATAAAATTTTATCTTCCCCAAAAATTATGTAAAATATAATGTCTTTACAAACAATAGGCGCTTGCATGTATTTTGATCATGGTCATCTATTGATGAAAATAACAAAGTAACACAAAGTGTCAATATATACAACGATTAAGTTCGATGATTTTGATCTTTCTCCATATAAAACAACAGTGTTTCATTTAGTATGATTGAGTTATTCAGTGCATACAGCGGCTAATTATGGAACACATCACTTTACTTTTTTGACATACATTACTTCTGTTGTTTGATTTGTAGAAATCTGCTGCCGATGCCCAATAAACGTTTACAGAATAGTATACTGATGCTGTTCGGCCTGGAGGGCCAAAAAAGTTGAAGGACAATGAATTGTAACACTTATGGATGAAAGCTCAGTTCAGACTCTCAAAGAACTTTCGAACAGCTTAGCAGCAGAGTTAGCTATTACTAGACGTTTACATGGGATGGGAAAGGTCAAAAAGGAGGGATAATGGCTACCATACAGGTTGACTGAAAATGACATTTCGACCGGTTTCGATATCGCGGTTTCATTACTTGCCAGGCAGAAAGATGAGACCTTTCTTTGACGTATTGTATCTGGCGATGAGAAGTGAACCTATTACGACAATCGCAATTGCAACAAGTCATGGGTTAATCTGAGGCAGTCTTTCACATTGACACCGAAACGGAATGTTCATAATGACATAAAATCTGCCAGTGCATATGGGTGGGATCAAGAAGGTTTAGTGTACTAAGAGCTGCTAAAACCGAATGAAACTGTTACTACACCAATTAGTGCAGACGTATGTAATACCCAGAAGTGCTTAAGTCTAAAATTTAATATGTTATGATCAAACTTAACCCATAATAGTAATTTAAGATAAAAAAATCGACTGTACCATATTTGGATCACCACGCCTATTGAATCCTACCCTATATAAGGATTTTTACGAACCTTTTTTGTTTTTTAAATCAGGAAAATTTCTTGGGCACAGCAATTTTTACGGAAAGTAAACCTTTATTTGCAAAGAGTTGTAATTTTTAATACATAGGCCCATAATAGTAAGTTCCTATAAAAAGAAGGCATTGTGTTAGACAATGGGATGTAGAGTATTTAATAGTCGTCCTAGCCCGATTATAATGTTAATAATGTATTATAAATATGGGGGAACGTTGATAGACGTTGCAGCCCGCAGCACGAAAGGCATTGTTTTTATTCCCCAAAATTTCATCCTGTCTAGATGGAAGTATATATATTGGGCAACGTCGGCAACGCATAAGCTGCAGTCTAGGTAGTGCGATTATATCATTGAGGCATATTTAAACACCTCTTGGTTAGTTCCCAACGAAACGTAGGAAGTCGTTCGTCCCAATAGTCGGATGGGTAGTGCATCTTCGTACCAGTATCAGTCGAACCTTTGGGCAACCTGACCCCATGGACATCCATTAACTTCATGATTTATCTTTCTATTATAAAGCTTACGCTGTGCTATACAGCTTTGAGTGATCTGTTACTAAATGCAGCCGGAGCCACTCTTGCTTTTGCGCCGCTCCATACTTCTCCGAACGCCATCCAAACATTATCCCTTCTCTAGGAAATATGGCTACCAAGGTTGTCATTACACAATGCACATTTAACTGTGCTCCAACCCATCGTTGAACCTCATGACCACCATTTATACCAATATAATAAAATCTCGCCGCGTTAAAGATAAAATTCTAAAATGTTTTCGTGTTTTGTCGTTTAATGAGAAGAGCAAATGTTTTAAACTCAAAAACATAGAGTACTAAAACTTTGAAATTGCTACTAAAAAGGATATCTCTATACTCGTAGTTAGTGCAGATCGTGCCAAATATAATTTTCGTAATTCCGTTGCACCTCTTCACTTTAGAAAAGAGAAGGGAAATTAAAATAAATTTATTCAAACTTGGGACAGACTGACATGGAGCAAATGTATGCTTCAAGAGTAAAGGATATATTTGCTTAGGAACTATAAGTTCTCATATAGAATGTATGAAAAGCGAACTAGATTTATTTGCACGCCATCCTATGCAAAGCAGCATTCTAGACAATCCAATTACATAGGGATTTCTCTGACTTAATAATGGAGATGCATGTCGAGATCTTTGCAGCATTTATTTCACGTTGCTTGTTCAATTGAAGAATACAAATAATTCGGATGTTACTGACGACATGTTGAGCGTTGTTAATAATCTTCTAAATAATGTTCTGGTTTCACAAAGCGACAACATACAAACTCTACTTAATTACGTCACTGATGCGGGTCGAACTCATTTACATATAATGTTCTGGATGGTATCAAGACTACTATACCGGTGAAATCTTTCATGATAGTAAAAAGCAATTACCTGAACTGCTGCGTAAGGGTAACACATTTCAATTGTTTGGAAAGACGCAAACAATCTAACTCATGATGAGAGGTGTATTCGTTCTGTCAAAACGTTTGCAGCGCCCAGAAGGAAGCATCCGTGTATACATTCTTCAACACCATCAAATTCTAAATCGATTTAAGCATGTTCACCCGTCCGTCTGTGTGTAATGCCTGTGATAACCATTCTCCTGGCC
This sequence comes from Glossina fuscipes, assembly GCF_014805625.2. Taxonomy (NCBI): domain Eukaryota; kingdom Metazoa; phylum Arthropoda; class Insecta; order Diptera; family Glossinidae; genus Glossina; species Glossina fuscipes. Next base: position 31,240,454 of record NW_023998414.1, read on the forward strand.
GCAAAAGTAACGCTTTCGACATCAAACTTGGCAGAAACATTGGAAGTTCTTGCACGCAGGTTGGTATTTAAAATGGGCGAAGTACTCGTCCACGGCACCATGTAATCTTAAATCGATTTAGTATTTAATGCTAATCATATACATATATACTTTATGAGGTATTTTAAGTTTCCTTCTCGACAAAATGAATATATTCCTCATCCTCCGGTGATGGGTATAAAAAGGCTTAAAGAAACGGTTGAGGAAGAGCACGTAATATACTAAAGTTAATGCATCGTCGTGACCCGCACTTTTTGCCATCATTTAATATTGTTCAATCTACCATTTATTTAAAATGTCGTCTACAAAGTGACATCAAAAAATATCCACTTACTCCACAATTAATTTGAAGCTAAATTTAATTAAATGCTGCTGTATACGGAACAATGTTAATTCGTTTGCCTGAAACGTTAATTGTCGTTCGTAAGAATGTTTCTATTGTTTTTTTTTTTGAAAACCTGCCAAGAAAATCTCAATAAAAATTTCCTTTTTATGCTGAATGATAGCAACAAGTTTGTCTTAGTTGTGTTAACAAGATTTTCTAGTTGGACAACAAGAGTTGAAGGAGGCACTCTTGTAACAGACTGACTGACTGACTGCCTACTTGCCTGCCGGCCTGTCTGTTTTCCTATCGACCTATCTATATACTATATATACACACATACATAAATATATATGCAAAAGTGCTAAATGTTTGTATATGAAATAATAACAAATATTTTATGGCACAATAAACACGAAAAACCAAAGACTATAAGTAAATTTTCTTTTTGTTTTCATTTTGATTCAATTTACGGATTAAAAAAGTTATAAAATTTTCTATTGTCACGCTATGCTAGAGTTGAAGAGAAAGCGTACTCACACTTTCTTCATTTCTTAACAAACACCTATCAATACGTATGAATTTGTATTGTGTGCGGTGTGGTTGTTTATCTACTTATAGACATCAGTAATTGTTCGTTATTGATTGTATCGTTACTTACTTATTCGCTGTCTGTTGCTTTTTCCATTAAATATGTCATAAATTTATGTTAAAAATGTATATTACTACGGAGCAGCAAGTAGTCAACAACAAGTAACGTCGACATCGAAGTAACATCAAGTCAACATTAACAGTCTATAAAAAAAAAAAAAAAAAAAAAAAAAAAAAGAGAAGAAGACAATCACTTCACTTCTTACTATAAAGATTTATAACACCACTGATGGGCATATTAATAATGTTTTCACCTTCGTGTGATACGTTCGTTTATGTGAGCGTGGTGTCGCTTTTACTTTGTTTTGTAAAACATTTTTTAATTTTATGCACACTTTTGCCTACACGTTACAAGAATAACAAAGGTACTCGTTTTGTTATCATCGTAGCATAAAAATTTTAACAACTCTATCCAAGTTTTTTAAATTCTTAAAAATCTTAATAGCCTTTAGACAACAGCTCAAGCCAATCCCCACTACACTGAACACCATTTTAGAACTGGGAGAGGAAGGACTCTTCCTAATCCGGTATCCCTTGCTTTTGTCTGAACAATGAATTGGGGACCAAAACTATGTGCATCTTCTTAGACGTACCGAAACTCTCACCTTTTCATAATGCTCCCTATAAACGGTAGCTTTTTGCTTTACAGCTCTTATTAATCAGACTGCACAGTAAAGAAGACTTTAAGGTTTACTCTATATAACGTGGGAACGGATTTTCTCTTCGAAGCCTAAAAGGAATATCGGAAGAGGGTTCACTTCTCCGAGAAAAAAAGACGCTTTCTTCTCCCATTCGGTTTTTTTCTCTTTCTTTTTGATATGTCCAGTCGCTTAGGGGATGTTCTCTATTCGCCTAACGCCTTGACGGTTAGAAAGAAGTGAGAAAAGAAAGATATAGGAAGGGGAGAACGCAGCCTAGTAGATGTTTGCCCAAATGGCTTACATCCATTTTCAATCTTAGTATCTCCAGAGTAGTAGCGCACTCTTCAATGCGGATTGTACTACTCCTTGAGGGTGTCGGTTATCGCTTAGTAAATTAACTCCTGTGCCGTCAGGCGCTGTGAGATTAGCCCATTCACGGTAGGTACTCACATTAACCATTGCAGAAATCTATACGATGAAATGCTGATCGGAGTCTGAGCAGCCCAGTACCGGAATTAAAATTTAATTCTTCTAAAAGTTGTCTGTCTATTCGGCGGTTTGTTGCAACATTTTTCTTTTGGTTTTTTTTTTTTTGTCTTTAGTAAGGAGTTCAGCGTGTGCATTACTTTCGTTTAATGTGAAGTGAATTTACGATAGCAACAACCTGTTGCAAGACAACTGGCTCAGTTTCTTAAAATTACTTCAAGTTTCCTATTATTGCCAACTTATCCGAGTCTCTGCTGATGCTGATGCTGATGCTGATGCTATTGGATGCCGTGGACAGGCGCCCCAAAGTATTTTAACTCTTTCTTTAAGAAAGGACATTTTGCCTGGCTTGTGTGCTACCTTGCTTCTTTTAGCCGATGAAAGAACTGTTTCTGATATCGAATGTATATCTCAATACTTCTAATGATGACGACTATGTTCATCAAAATAAGCGAACGTAAATGATACGAGCTTAGATCCGATGACCTTGTAATGGCAACAGTCCACAATCTCTTGGTAGCCGTGTACAAAGGATTGTCTTCGTCGCCGTCATGCGGGTGATGAAGAAATTTATAATCATGGGGAGAAAAAAAAGAGAAAACAGAAATACATAATGTTTTCTGAGAATTGCATTTTTTTGGTAATAGAAATGCAGGACACAAATGCAGAGAAAAACAATTAATTAACTCAATTTGAATAAATCTTGAGCATTTACACAATATAGTCCACTTCATATTTCGAACCGTTAAAGCTTTATCGTCATAAGCGTTGCATAAAGATATGTTTAGGAAAATCTGTGCAATAACTGAGATTCGCTTAGACTAAGCGAAGCTCCAAGCAATTAATTCATAACAAGTAAGCACATTATGGCCGGGCAAATCCGACCTTTAATTACCCTATATCGCTTCACCTAGTAAAATTATTTATTCATTTTCGTAAAAGTACATCAAAAATGTGCGCATTATTTTCATACAAAGGTCTATTTTTGATGAAAGCTCGGATATTGAAGGATGGCCAAGGCATCATATGACCTGAAGCGAATTTAGCAAACTTAGTTTACTTCGTAAGAATTTTTTCTTATTTTTCAGCTGCTTGAAACTAGAAATTAGATTTTCTCTCTAAAGAAAGGCTTGCTTCTCATGATAACCCCCATATATGGTAAGGTCTAAAAAATAGATCTATGCTTATTTCCGAATAAGAAAAACACTTGCTTCGTCTTACAAAATACTTTACACATTGATTCTCATTGTATTTCAAATTCATCTTGATCTTTAATTTTTTATAGGTACTCTTGTATTAAAATGTAGCATTGTCTTGCGCGATCGTTTCCTTGTACCGGAAATATTTTCCAACAGAGTTATAATAAATGCGTTTATACGTATGTTTACCATAATATTTCATATTGCGATAAAGGTATGATTATATGTGTATTTTTGATATAAAGTGCAGATGGATAGGATGTCGTAATAATGCAATTCTCTTAGGCTGTGGGGAATTGGCACGAAACCAACCACAAAAATACTCCGATATACTTGTAAATATTACAAATTTCCTATAAAGAAGGCAAATTATTTTCTTTGAAATATGTAGTGTAACTGCAGTAAAATACGTGTAATCTTCCGTTTCTTATTCTTCTGGTTATCTTTTTGCGCACACTTAACACTTAACCCAAAATCAGAAAAGCGGATGAGAATTATTAGTTTTCTGTAACATTTCCTCAATTCTGTGTAAGCAAATGATTCGACTGAGTTTAATTTACATTGCAAGCTCAAGTCCGTTCTCCTCAAATGAATTTCATCACAGTGTGCATCAAGCCAACATACCAACGTTTAGCAAACAATTTCATTTCCTTTGAGAACTTACGAAAACTGTGCATCGTTCTTTGCAACAGGGACTTTTCGCTCCGATTAAATTTTCTAATTTATAAATAATTTTATGCACTCATTGTCTGTCTATACAATATTCGTTCCGTCGCATAAAGTAAATATTTTTTTCTTTCCAAACTTCTTTGCACTCTACGAAATTTTTTTAAAAAAATTTCTTTCAAATTTGTGGGTATGTTTTAAATTTTATGTTGACTATAGCGATCGATTGAGAATCACTTTCTAAATCGATGTAAGCATGTATGACCGTCTGTCCATCTGTCCGTTTGATATTCGTTCATTCAACTTTCGAAATATTATGCTGAAATTTGGTACACTGACGTGTTTCAGTCCAAGGACGAACGTTATTGAAGGCCGACCCTAAAATACTTTAATCTATCCTAAGGTACGTAATATACTTAACTACTACGTGTAAAACTAAAATGAGGTACCGACTTTCGTCCTCACAAAGTAAGAAAATTATTTATCTCAAAAGAAGTTGGATAGAAAGAGACGGTTAATCTTCCAATATAGTATAATTTGTGCTACATAGTCATAGCATTAAACAGAAATTCCAAAACGATCTACACTATTGTACAATATTCTAGAACATTCTAAAATGTATTCTAAAAATAAATAACGCGCTCTGTACGATAACTCATATGTGATGTGGAAATTTGCAAAAGTATGTGAAATAGATGTGTAAGGATATAAAATTAATAAATATATAAGTAATAAGCATATTATATAAAGATTAACAAGTAGGAACATTATAGTCGGACAAGATCCACCCTTTGATACCCTACAATACATTGTCTAACGTAATTCTTATTTTTATGTGAAATTACTATTGAGGGTCAATTTTCATCACCACATACTAAAATTTCGAGGATCCAAAATATAGGCGGAGATGGTCCAAATTTAGTGCACTTAGTTTTTCTGTGTTAGATTACTACTATCGTGTAATTTTCATTATGAAGCATTAAAAACTATACCTTTTTGTCGTACGAACTTCAGTTTTCGTTACATGACGGGGGTCCAAAAACCTACCCGTTCAAAGTTCAATTTAAAATGCCCAACTTCTACTACTATTTAGTCACTTTTGCCGAAAAATTTTAAAAAGTGCAAATTTTTTTCATATGACGACTTTTCAGAATAATGCGTTATATGGGGAGTAGTCGAAAAAGTAAACCGATCCGAACCATTTTCCATAGCATTCATTCTGGGGTCAAAACACATTACTATGCCAAATTTCATTGAAATATCTCAGAAACTGTGACCTGTATCTTGAACACAAAATTACATAGTCAGATATCAGATAGATAGACAGGTTTAGATCAATTCAGACTATTAATCTGAATCGAACCTTATAATAAAAGGTGGTTCTATCTTAAGCCCTTCTGCTTGTTATATACGATTGCACTACTTAACATACCATGTACCACATGTGGTGTAGGGTGTAATTATTCCTATAATGTAACACATTTTGACAATAATAAATTTCTTCATTTTTCTTTAAGATTTTCATCGGAATTTCAAATTAAATGATGAAGAGAAGCCAAATTATATGTGTTACGCACATACCTATACGTAAACCATGGCGTATATTCACTTGAAAACACAGAATTTTATATGCCTTTACCTTGCAACCATTTAAGAGAATGCGACGCGTCATATCCAGCAAATTTTAGCAGTACTTTCGTCGATACAAACAATGAAATTGAAAGAGCAAGCAGTCAAATGGTTGCTAAACAAAAGCTTTATATATATATATTATTATTATTATTATTATTATTAATTTCGCCACAGAAATAAATTCTAAGACTAAACTCTTAAAAGCACTAGCATCTAAGGCTATCGGCTTTTATTAAAAACTCTACCGCACTTGAGATTCGAACCCACGACCATTAACCTGCTAGTCGAGATTCCTCCCCTTCGGCTACTCAGGCTGATATTTATATATATAATATAGGACATTTCGCTAGAAACCTTTTAGCCCAAAGCATCTTATAAGAACAAACGATATTTAAGATCATAAGAGAGAGAGAGAGAGAGAGAGAGAGAAAGGTGCTGAAATGAGACAGAAACATTTTATACATAAGATAGGACTTTTCGTTACAAACATTTACGCAGCGAAATTCTTAAGCACTAGTAGTTAAAGGCACCGATAAAAACAAACGATATTAATGATCGTAAGAGAGAGTAAACGAATTGAAATGAGAGCATTTACAGAAATTTGTACGACAAATATATGTAAGAATACACACTATCAACATTCTGTGCATATCGATAGATCTGTGCGTGAGTGTATTCACGCTAAAGCAGGAACAATTATGTGTAGTTGTATGGCCGTTTATTTAACCAATTTTATATAAGCGCACACGCAATAGAATTTTCAGTTTTGATTTTTCTGCGTTTGGTCATTTTTATTGTTTGTATTTGCATATGAACCTTTTTTGATGCATTGATTGGTTTGTTTTTAGAGAATTTTTTTTTTGTATTTCTATCTATTTATTACCAAAAACATTCCATTCTATATATATTCTCGCTAATTCCTACCATTTCTACTGCAAATATTTTTCCTACTTATGTTATTCTTCGAAATTTATTATTTTTTTCTATTTTTTTTTTGTTTTCTACATTTTAAATATTTATTGTTGTAAAAGAAACAAAATTTTATTAAAAAATTCAATTCATGCATACGTTAAACATGAAACAGGAAAAACTATATATGCCCGTTTCAATCAGTAAATATAATATCGTTGCGACGGTGTAGTTGATAAAGGCGTTGTTGTGGATTTTTCGTGTGAGGCGTTGTGTTCTATTCTGCGCGGATTCATCGTTCTCATGTTTAATTTTTTCATATTTGTTTAAATGCCATTTTGGGCAAAGTTAAACATGTATGAAAATTTACAAATTCGGATATAATTGCAATAATATTGTTGTTGTAATAATAAGAGTATTAGGAAATGTATATGTATATTAGAAATCAGGAGAATAATTATAAATGAATATAATTTGGTAGCAATAAATAGATAGATAGATAGAAAAGTAATGGTAATCTCTTAAAAAAAAGAGTAAAATTTATTTATAAAAAAAGGTCCATATGAATATAGCAAAAATGAAAGCGGCCAAGCATAGAAAAATCAAAATTTGAATAATTTGAAAATATGTAACCGTAACCAAGTATTTCTGCTTCAACGCGAATACGCTCATGCACAGGTCCCAATTAAAACGTCATAATATAGCATATACATCTTCATAGTGACGGCTTACGTATACTCGTCGTAGTAATTTCAGTTAATGCTCTCATTTCAGTTCGTTGTTTTACTCTCTCTTACGGGCTTTAATATCGTTTGCTTTTATCGGATGCCTTTAACTAGTACTTAATAATCTTGCTGCGCAATTGTTGGTAACGAAATGCGTTATCTTACATATGAAATATTTTTGTTGCTATCTAAAAGCGTTACTACATAACGCAAACACAACAGCGTCCGTGTTAATCTCATAGTTTGAATTTTAAACAAAAAGTCCAACCGTCATGTCGTTCAGTTATCGCTGATTCAATAATAATTTTGTATGTTATCATTATTGATCATTATTGAACATTGAACATTATTGAATATTTTCATTGACCATTGCAGATTATTGAACATTGAGCATTATCGTTAAACATGCAATCATAATAATATTTAATGATTTTCGATAATAACAATATTCAATAATACCCAACGTTTGATAATAATATTAAAAACTTTCAATAATCTTCAGTGTTCAATATTTCATTAATATAAATATTTCAATAAATTTGTTTTAATAAATATTCAGTTATAATGTACAGATTCAATAATATAATAAATAATCAAACAATGGCCAATAATGATAGATAGACATACATGTAGAAAAATGCTGCAAATTCACAATAAATATATTAATTACACTTATAAAGAACATATACCAAAATACTAAAAGTGAAACGTGAAACGGAGAAAAATCGGGGGATTAATCACGTATGAAAAATTGAGCTATCGCTGTTGTATTCAGCCCTTGATGATAAATATGATTGACTACAAAATCGAAAGCTAACTTTCAATTACCTGATCATACCCCAAAAAATTGTATTTATATAACTTTATTCATGCTTATTATTTCCTCACCAAACGCAGACATAAATACACACAAATATTTTTACTATAAAGCCACGCAGAAATCTATTCAATAAATCAGACTATCGCACGTACATGTTCGTAATGCGTAATCTCACACATATCAGTTATACAAAATTCGATAACTCCACCCATTTCAGTTTTTCCCTCCACCCTATCGCTATCACAGAGTTTGTTTATACTTTTTATAAGAGTCCTGAAAATTTTTCTTAGGGGATAGCCCCATAGCTCAAAGTTACCTTTGGCTTTTATTTCCACCCGTTTTTGCCCAACAACTGGGACGTAATGACGTGATGGCTGACAGTCAGCTTCCGCTTTTGTGCAAAAATACTAAATATTTAATACGTAATTACTCCGCTGAATACAAAAACGATAGCTACATTTTTCATACGTTATCAATCCCTAATGTGTACGGTTTGCAAATCTTGCTTACGAAATGTCGCACCTTCTAATCTATACTGTTTTTGGTAACAGACACAATGATTGCACCAGTGTGGAATGCAATGCTATAATATATATAAACAAGTTGAACACACTGATAATAGTAGTATTTAAGGTGACGCTCTGCTTCTAAGCATTTCTTTTCTTTCATGGTTTAGCACACACACAAAGTAGTACTTTGCAGCAAAAGTGCGTGATTTAAGAAAATGCCCAAACGATTCCATTTGATGTATGTAAACCACACGTCTAACGGTCAATTACATTTGAAAAATTTTATTTTCGCGAAAGTTTAAGTTTTCACGCACACTCAATACTCAGATATATGTGCCAAAGTTTGAAATTGTTTAAAGAAGACATGTAATAATGTTACAATCACATTGTGGTTACCGCTTTAATGCACTTTCTAATAATACTGATCCCTAAATGTTGCTAACGCAATGTATACAACGTTTCTATATTATATAATGTTTTTGACTTTTTTAAAAAAGTTCAGAGCTTCCATATTTAAATAGCCGTTGTCACCCATATCCTCACGTGTGCAGTTAGACGTGCTATGCAACTTTTAGGAAAATAAGAAAAAGTCACCGCAAAAAACCAAATCGAATCAAAGAAATTATTTTAAAAATAGCAATAAAAATTAGTAAAATTAAATACAAAATTCTAAATTCAAATTCTAATTAAAGTGTTAACACAACTTATAAATGAAGTAAGTAAAGTTTAGCTGTTGAAAATTCAATTATTAGATAGATTAAACAGAATCCGCAAAGAAGAATAAAACAACAAACAACAGCAAATTAAGATATTTATGTGTAAGGAAGAGAACGGAGTTTTTAATTAAAATCACAAATATAGAAAAGAAGTAAAACTTTAAATAGATCCGTGTCATAAAACATGCTTTGAACCCTTTCAATTACAACGCAGCGACTCATTTATTGTGAACGTCCTGACCAATCAAGAATAAGAAGAAGTTAGAGTACTAAATACATGCGTAAATTTAGAGTAGCAAACCTTCCGTATACAGTATTATTTCCTTCGGAAAAATTGTACATCACTACAGTTTAACAGGCGCTTGCGAGCACATGTCATCATGAATTTATACTATGCTTCCGGTATCAAATTTAGATTGTTTCCAGATGAAGATAAGAATGAAATGAGGTGAAATGTGATATCGAAATCGGTCTTTTTTTTTTTTTTAACATTTAAATCTTCTCTTAATGCGCACTTGAAAGTCATAAAATGCACGAATTTCGATCATTTTATAGTGGAAATTAACAGCAAGCATTGTACTCTTAAAAGCGTGGTGCTAGCGAAAACAAGTCAGTTCTTGCAGAACTGCTGCACAATTGCATGATGGCCCGATGAAAGTGTACACGATGTTCTTAAAGGGTAAAGAAATTAGAGTGCAATAACTTGATGCTTACACACTTGTCGTTAACAAAGTGAAATCAAAATGAATGAATTCCTGATTAAAGTTCCATTATTAATGTCACAAGTCAATGCAAATAGTAGGCGCAGAGAAACGCAGCACTTTTTTTAAAGTAAGTTTGTGAAACTTTTACATGAAAATAATTATGTATGATGTTTGTTTTATTTTAGTATATTAACGCTCGTATCGTCAAGGACTCCAAATTTCTATTGCCTACCCTTTCTTTCTTTCTGGTCCCGTCGCGGGTAGAGGAGAATAATTTGAAAGAATGCTCAAAAATTTGAGATACTCTTGGCATTGAAGACTCCGGCGAAAACCGATTAATGCAAATCAATAAATCGTAAAAATAACAGACGAGCAAAGGAATCCTTTAAAAGAAGAAAACTAAAAATGAGTAAGAAAAGAAAAATACATAAAAAATTTCGATGAAATCATATATGATTCATATATTTTAGCTGTAGTTGTGGACACATCGTTCCCCTGTACAATGCTGTGCTGAAAACGAAGTCCTGTTACAGTTTCATCCTGACTAGAGTATCAAACATCTCTAACAATGATATTAAAACTCATAAGAGATCAAGTGAAAGGCTTGCTCAAAAGCGTAAGTACTCTCCAATCTAAAAATGTGACACAAAAAAAGGTATGCGAACAAATTATGCAGAGATAAATCGAAACAGGCTTATAATCAATTTAGATACTTCTGTAAACTGTTCCGCGTCACTTTAAGTATGTTAAAATTGACGCAACTTTCCGCTGAGAAAGACTAAAACCTACGAGAATCGTTTTAGATTTAAAACTTATGAAAAAATAAGGCGAATAGTATTCGCATTGTTTTGACATTCCATCAGTTGTTTGCATAAAGACCGAAAGATTCCAAGAAAAAATAGTTGAGATACTCGACATGTTATTTGTAAAATACATGGTCTAAGTGCATGCATATTGTTACGTAAAGCTCTCTATTTGGATTTTAGTTTTCCAATATCCCAATTTAGGTTCGTACAGCTAGATTACGAATAGCGTAGATAACATTTGGAAAAGTGAAAGACTATTTTCAAAAAGTTTGAAAGTAACTTATTTGCAGAAAATTAAGTTTTAACGTTTTGCAAACTTTACTCGATTGAGTAGCCATAGTCATCGGCCAATGCTCCAACATCTTGGTCATCAGAAGCTGTGTATATATCAGCATACGAAGGTGTAAAGGAATCGATATTGGAAGAATCGATTCCTGAAAACACATTGGTATTCCCACTTCAAGGGCCAACAACCACAGCGCAACAAAGTTGAGATAAAATCCTCAATTTTTTAAGAAGGACAAAACATATCGATGTAAAATGTCTTTTCATTCGGGAGATCTATAAAAATAAAGTTTTCGATTAAAATGCCCATCAACTGGGAAACAGTTGGCGGATAAATTTGCGCAACCCGTTAAAACGTGTCAACTTCAAACATAAAGAAAATTATGAACATATGAAATTAAGGTCAAAGTGTATATATTAATTTAAGATGTGTTCAGGCACGTCAGTCAGTCCTATCTTATTATTTATATGCAAGTACGCCAATATATAACTTTGAGTATTGATGAGAAAAAGGAACGAAAACAAAGGGCCATTTTTTCTCCACAAACCCGCTAATAACTACCGTCACTTCAGACGGTGGTTGGCTATCGCCATTCAGAAGTTGAATTTGGTGGCTGCGTTCGTTCAATATAGATTATGATAAATCAATCCCATCTGATGCCGGACTTATTCAAAACCAATTTTGCTTACCAAATGGCAACTTTGGTAATCACTTTCCCTCCTTTTCGATTTCATACAGTAGTACGCTTGCAAGGATCTGCACAATATCTTAATAAATGCAGCTGTTCGATAAATCCGATTTCTAAGTCTATTTTTTTCCGCACGGAACGCTGCATATGTACTTGTCATTTAGTCTGTAGATATTTTCTCGATCATCATCACGGGGTCTTGGTCGTGCCTTTGTCTACTTATTATTCTCAGTATGAAATCGCCGCAAATATTCTTAGGTCGATGCAGGGGGTAATAATTTTAAAAGTGTTTTTGCCATGAGTTATTACACAAGCACGTCAGCATATAGAATAAACACGAAAAACTTGTTTGCTTAATGTACCGATATAAACTTGCTAGGAATCTTTTATCAGGGCCATTCATAAATTCTCGGTAAAGTTGCTTTTGTGCACTATTTCCTGTCACTGACTGAAATAAAAAACAGCTTCTTCAGGCGGTGGACTCAGAGAAAAAGATCACTATAAAATCAATCCAAATTTTGGCATATATTTTCTTTAAATGTTCCGCTAACTTATCCATTTATGTTTTTCTTTTTTTTGCAGCATAACGCTAATAATTGCTTGGATATTATCTTAAACGGGTACATGTTTTCGTATTAAGGTAAGACTTTTTCTTTTTACAAAATTTTAGCTAAATTGTTTGCTCAAATCACATTTTCAAATTTGAAATTAAAAAATGTTGTTATAAAATATTTTCTATATATATAAATTTTTTTTTTTTGCCTTTTTTCAGATTTTGTATATATTAAACAAAAAAAAATATTCATTATTATTTCCCATAAATATCTCAAAAATTGAGTCGATTTTTTGAAATCATTTAGCTTTTAAGTAATAATTTACAGGCTTGAAGTGTTCGACAAAAAAAAACCTTAGCAGAATATTTTCAAAAATTTCAACTCTCTTCGTTTGCAATGACTGGATGCGATGGAAAGTATCCATTTATTAATCGTTAATGTTGCTTCTTTTAATGGAATATCAAGCCTTTATAACCTATGCGTTCATCTATAAAAACCTTTAATCTTTAAGCATAATGATATAGTTTCTGTATTACTTAAAAGTTGCTATGAACATTAAATAAGTACCGCAGAGCCATTTCAACGCGTCGGATAATATTTTTCTTTTAATGCGACACATCAAATCGGCCCTGTATTTTGCATTGTTGCTTTCAATTTTTAAATTTGATTCGTATTAGTCGAAGAAACGAAAATCGAAAAGTCTGTTCAATAGAAAATGATCCGCGTAGTCGGAGCATTAATGGAACAGAACCGAATGATATGCGTATATGTATGTGTATTATAGTCATGAACTCTCCCCTCGAAGTAGTGAGAATGTATTAATTATTGCATTTCCATCATACCTAGGGTGTTGGTGCATTGGTAATGTTTATCGCACCCTGGACACTAGGTCGGTATCTGCAGTTGAAATATATTCCAGTTTTATACTCTACGCTCAAGACTGACTTCTGCACGCTCCTCTGGCTATCGTTGTATACTTTTATGGAAACACATTGTATTATAGCCTCGCGCAATAATGCTCGCAGCTAAATTGATTCGGTGGTTTCTTTATTCAAGGGCGACCCTCTCGTTGCCCTCAACACCCGAAGGGCCATCATTCAGCTCCACTTGTAACGAAACGATATTTTTCACTTCTATAGCTGGGGGATAACTCAGGGCTAATTCCAGGATTTCGTTCCAAGAAACTTATTATTAATTAACTCGAAGTTCAATTTAGTTGTTAAACTAGTTTTCATTACATTTTTCTTTAGGATATAGTAGTGTTTTATGATGCAATCTTAAATTATCAAGAAGGTATTTCGAATATGTGATTGTGCACTAGCTCTTTCAGAGCAAAAGAGAACAAGCGAGTGGAAAAGAAAACCAGCAGAGAAAGTGTGTAGCACGCCCTGTTTTAATCGACACTTCGACATGTAAATAGCTTGAAAATCGTTAGACTTACCGTAATAATATAGCGTAATTGACACCGTTCAACCGTTAACATTTACCGAAATTATGCACCTTTATGTTTATTGCCCAACTTATAACGAGATATTAAGGTTTGAGGCGCATGTAAGATCACCTCTTCAATGATAGTGATAATGCTGCCTACATTCAAAATAGAATAGTTCGTCTTATGTACTATTTTCTTATACGTGTAAATGTGGTCTTACACTTAATATTTACAAATTAGTATAACCTAAATAAATAAAAATTATATTGCTTTAAAAAAAATCGATAAAGTAAATTAATATAGAAAGTATGAGGGTTAACAGCGCCTAATTAATTGCATTCTCATTCATATTTTATTAATGTGGTCATCAAAGAAGCTCTTGAAGTGCGTCATTAAATTTTGTTTTTTTTTTTTTTTTTTTTTTCTTCATGTTTTATTTGTGACACTCTTCGCTCACCTAATATGTCTGGTTATACTACAATGCATTTAACGTTTACCGTGCAGTGATGCCAGGTACTTCTGTGTAGGTGATTGATAGGAAAGGAAAATCCAACTCCTATTGCATGATACAGGGAATATGCTTGTCTTTATCATGGAACTGGAGCAACAAATAATTGCAATGAAGGGAAAAGATTACCTTTCAAACCGAATGGTGATTAGGTGGACTCGTATTGCAGGATATACACGTTCTAAAAGAATAAAAATAAGATAAGAAAGAATAATAATACTTGCTTTCCACTTGATGGTCGCTGAAAAACTAAAGAAATGCTAATAAATGTGTGATAATGTCTGATATCTAGCATAGTGTACTATACGTCAGCTTGTATAAACATATATATATATATATATATACATCTAAGTAGATAAATATGTATAAACAGATAAATATATAAAGTAGGTGTAAGCAGCATACATATAATGACGTAGTATTCTTGCGTTGTATTTTGACACTTCAAGAAAACTGTTCGTGATAATTTGTACATGTTTAGATATATTGACGTACATATGATAAATGTATATATATATAAAACGTGTGTGTGCAAAACAGTATTATAAATATATATATATATGAGCATATATAAAGTAGATGCATGCAAACATGTATATATATATATATGTAATATGCCACTTTGTCAAGCGACCAACTTATTAATCACTTAAACTAAAATTTTATGCTGGTTCGTTTAGCGTTGGGCGTCACTTTGTCGTGGTACTAGCCCCTTTGTTGCCGGTAGAGCGTATTAAAGAGAATACTTTAAGATTATATCAAACAGCAGATCCAAAAAAAAAACGACAGATTCAATCAAGAAACCACTTATTTCCTAGTCTGTGTCAGTTGCTGCTAACGCAGTAACTACGCTTAGCTTAAGATCATCAAATTCCGCCAACTGGTAGTATATATATATATAACTAATTTATTTTATGCCTATAAAATCAATTTCGATGGTCCGAAATTTCGTTGGGCGCCACTTTGTCGTGCGACCAACGTTAATCGAAAAAGGAAATTTTTTTTATAATAGGTCGGTTTACGTTGGGCGCCACTTTGTCGTGCGACCAACGTTAATCAAAAGGAAAATTTTTATACCGGGTCTTACTGCGAAGGGCGCCACTTTGTCACTGCACTATGGCGACCAACGTCTATTTAAATGAAATATAAATCTCGGCGCATTTTACTTTATTTAAATAACGTTTAGGAAATGTTTGCCGGTTATAGCGAATTAAAGCGAATATGTTAATGTACATGTATTTATGCATATACAAAGTAAGCCAGGACTATGTAAACACATGTAAACATATGTAGATATATATATATATATAAGTAGATAAATACATATACACGAGAAGTACATGCAAAGTAAAAGTATATACATTAGCATGAATAAATGTATATGAAAAAAAATATATATATGAGTAGATAAGTATGTCTGGAATTAGTAAGTGATACATATATATATACATATGACGATAAGTATGTAAAAGCTAAGTAGTTCATATGCATTATGATAAAATTATGATAAACGAGATGTGCTTCTATATGATCCCCAACTAAAAATGAAGAGTCAGTGAGGTTTTTAGTAAGGGAGCAGTCGGTTACTTGCAATACACATACTTATTTTATACTTTCATAAAACTTTGCTAAGATCAACTTAAATTTACTTCTTTGACAATGAGTAATCGACTATTTATTCTTTAATATACATTTTACTCATTGTGAAGCATTGCCAGACAACAAAAGTTGTTAATTCAATCCTGAGCTTCAAACTCGTCTTCAAAAACGTATTTGTATGGAAAGGCTTGTATGTTTTGTTGTAAATTTGTATGAAATGGTTAGATCGAATTCACTTTGCGTTGACTTTTCATATTTCGTATTTCCTCAAGGCATTCATTGCGTATAATTTTCCAAATCCTTGGAAAAAATTTCACGTACGGTGTCAGATAGATAGTGATTTTTTTTGTATTCAGATGCAAAGAGAAGTTGACGAAGTTTGCTTTGTACTCTTACCTATGAGACAAATAGTTGCCTACGACAGCTATGTGAAGGAGTCTACCTCACCTTGCTGTCTAAGTATCCACTGTTCTATCTTCGGGATAACCTTATCGAGGTTTTGCGAATCCATTCGATCGCAGCTTCCAATTAAGCGGCGCCAGCGTTTTAATATTACAGTCTTGTATTTGCATTTGATGCTCGCTTGATGATATGTTTCATCTGCGCTTTGAACGACAGTCGGCAATCGACCATGGCATCTGAGTGTCGCGTTGCGTTCCGGGATATTTCAACCCGTCAATTTTAAGCGCAACTCTCTCCACTCTGTAGATGTCATTACAACCGTCTCTGCTTTTCCTTTCGCCACATTCAGCCTTGCCGACAAGTGCATTAAGTGCGTGATGCCCAATTTGTTCATGAACGACCAAAAGTGTTTGATGCTTAATTTGTTCCGTTCTGAGAAACCTGGGGTCAACGCAAATGATCAAAAAAACTTGCATTGTTGTTCTTTTAGTTAATATTAAATGACTTAGAATCTTTAAAATTGCGCACGCATTGACTACTTTCCTTGCATTGGTGAATGCCTTCGCATCTTCATTTAATTTTTTCTTTTTGTTGAAAATATTTATTGTTTCACTTAATCTCAATCCAGAAAAAATTTCATGTAATTTAGTTTTTATTTACGTTTGTATGATTTTGTTGTTCATTGTATCAATGCCGGTTGTTTGTAAGCAAGGAAGCGTGAGATTTGCCACTTATCTTTTCTTAATTTTTTCGAAATAAGTGTCGACAGTTGAAAACCATAATCAGTGCCCATATTTTCACCGTTATTATCTCACCATAATAAAAATAATGTATAATATTTATAAACAATTCTATATGTAAGCGTTTCTATAAATGTTTCTCTTGCTTTTAGGTTCATTAACCCCTTTTAATGTCAATAATTTAAGTAACCCACTGCATTAATCTGTTCTTAAAGTTCCCTAGATTCGTCAAAATATTTAACACTTTTCACGATACAATCTGAGCAACCGCTATCCGCTATCCATTTGATTTTATCAACAGAACAGTTCACTTTACCTTATCGGTCGTTTTACCCTGTGTCATCTTGGCATGTTCATGTGAAAAATTACCACCTTCACTTTGTTATCCTTCTTAATTACACTACCCATCGCCACCTTGGACATTGGTCTAACCGTCTGCCAGTTTTCCGGCAGCCGCTCTCTCGCTGTGGCGATGTTATCGTTCGCCTCCTTACTGTTGAATACAGATTCTCAGATCAAGAAATTTTCTATTCTGTGTCGTACTTGGGCATTACGCTTTGAAATTTTACCGCACCTAAGGTATGTTCTTTCTCTTTTCCTCTAAATTTTAGGTAAACGGATGTGAGGGAGTTCTTAGGATTCATATCCATTTTGTTTTCGAGGTGATTCGGAGTCGTCAGTCACGATTTGCACCGTGCGGCAGCTGACTACCTTGGACTTATCGCGGCACATTAGGTGGCTATCCGAGACATTATTACATGAACACCATGCTCTTTGTGCGCTAGTAATTAGAGGGTGGATGCCGATCGACATAAAAGGGCTTCCGAGGAGTAGTGGCAGACTTTTTCAAGATAAGACGCACTATGCGTTCAACATGTCTTGTATGGTAAATCTGCCATGCAAGACAGATGGTCTCTTATCTTTGACAGTCGCCTCCGCAAGCCCTGCGTTCTGTGGATTGCTCAAGGTTGCTTTCCACAGCCAGCGGTTGGAGCGAAAATGAATGGTTTTAACACAATCTTCGGCACTTCAATAAATTAGTGGGCGCTACGCACTTTTTTTTTTTTTATTCAAGTTATTGAAGGGTTGCAATAACTATTCCAATGCGTAGACCGAGCATATACTTTAACCTGTACGAACATAAAGATAACAATGAAATTATATAAATTACATATTAATAACATACTAAGCAAATTCGTCACGTTCACTCGAAATTGTGTCGATCCATTCACGTTGGACGGTTTCTATGAATAGTTCCATCCTCAATATACATTTTACCAGGCAAACCTTTTTCTGCAGCAATAATATTAGCTTTACTATTATTGACTAAGGCATCTATTATATCTTGGCGACCTTGTTCCAACGTATTTTTCTTTTTATTTATGTGCAGAGCATCATATGCATTAGAAGGTCGGGAAGCTAAAGTTGTTAATTCCACAACGTTTAATTCTTTAACTAAAGCGTTGCTTATGGAAGGTAACGTATTATTATCCACTTCAGTAAATGTGATATTATCAACAAGACCAGATATAACAATAACACCTTTAGTTGTATGTAATGTCACATTTATCTGACTGTTAACATCAAATAACATATGAACAATTTTCGAATCATTAAGAATATTTTGCAAACGGTTACTGACTGGTGCTGCCATCGTCAGATTCATTAAGCATTCTGGCTAAATTACGCATAACATTGACAATAATACGTTGGCTATTATCATCGACATCACGTATACTGGCATCAAGTGCATCACCATTTTTATTTTTTCAATTAAATTTTGTGACATCATATTTTCCGATACGTTTCTATTTTGACTCATTCTGATAGTATTCTTCTTTAGAACCATGTTTCACCGTGCTTCGAATCCTTTTGATCCGCATACCTTTACTATTACGGCAAAAGATGAGCGACTCGATTTGAGTTTGTTTGTGTACTCCCTTCACCCCAATGGTTGTCATTTGATCCATAAATCCAAAAAGACCGAGCCTTGTTTCTCGAACCGACGCATATACGGTAAAATTATGGCAACGAGCCAGCAAACCGGGAATTTTCGCGGGATCTGACTTTGCGTTCCGCCACCTTAACCAACTTGTTAAGTTCGGTTATTGCAGAATCGCGACAAATTCGGAGTTTTTAGCTTGGCTTTCGAGCTGCCTTTTTCAATCTTTTTAGGTGAACAAATACGGAGGCCTTCCCCCAAAAGTTTTAATTTGGGTTGTGGCTTTTTGTTATTTGAACATTAATAAACGCAGTAATTTTATTTAATTCACTACTCTTAATTTATCAAAGTTTATTCTGCTTGTTTCTTGTTTGATTTTTCTTGCAGTCGGGGAAACACCATATAAGCGAGCCAATAACTAGTTCTAGTTAATAATTACATCTTCACGCCCGAACTTCTCAGAGTAGACTTCTCTATCTTCGAAAACAAAATACAGACAGACCTCTCATTCCTGCTCAATTTCTCTCTTCTTCTACCTGTTGCTCTCTATAGCGGCTTGCCGCTACTCTCACAAAAGCAAGCAAAGATCCCGCAAAATCATACGATTTTTGCCTATTCTTGCAAAAGCAAAAGGAAAAAGGAATACCGCAAAATCACATGATTTTGCCTGTTCTTGTAAGAGCAAAAAAAAAGGGAATACCGCAAAATCATACGATTTTGCCTGTTTTAATGAAAAAAGGAAAAGAGCAAAACAATCATATCCCGCAAGATCATGCGATTTATAAACGGTACCACAAAATCACACGATTTTGTCTAACGGCATGCCGTTATTGCGGTACTTGCGGTTGACACAGACCGACAGACAACCTACCCAAGGTTTGTTCGCGGCCGTTACAGGGTTCAGAAAAGTGTTAATTTGGTTTCGGAATAAGATCGATGTCAAATCGAAGGCCAGTGTCAGTCACATAGGCATTTTCTTTCGGTTGTATTAACCTGCAATTGCTGCGCTAACGAAAGGATGCGACGTACAAAAACATATGATTTGCGTCCTCGTTGGTCCGCGCAAACAGAAATGGGTCGTCTGCGTATACGAAGCATCTGACCACAGTACTTCGCATTCCCACTTCAGCATGTTGTGGATGGCAGATGAGCTCATCCATGACGATGTTTAACAGGATAGAAGAAAGACGATCTGCTTGTTTGTCCCTGCGGCGTATATAAATTAAACATTTTTATTTAAGATTTTCATAAAAAAGAGATTTTTGTTTTCATTTTAACAATGTTCGTTGTTATTCAACAGAAATGCATTCACAAAAAGTAATTATTCTAATTGTGTGTCTTAATTGATACCTTAATTCGATCAGGCGAATTGTTGACTTGGGTATTATGGATGTTTATTAAATGGTGACTGCAATAAATGTTTATTTTTAATCGGTCCCCTAACCTAGGAAGCATCTTCTTTCTTACTTGTTTATTGCAGCATCTTATCCATTAATTGTTTGTCCTTGTACTTGTAATTGGTTGCAGTAACTGATATCTTCTTTGTTGATGAATAGCTTGTTAATGCTAATGCAGTTATTAATACCCGTAATTAGCTAAATATTGTTGGGTTTTTAATCTGTGTGATGTTAACTTATATACCTCACCGATGTCTGCACCTACGGATCTGTTGGTCTCGCTTAGATTTTGTGCTACATATCGAACAAATTTCGCCTGCATATCCATTTTCCTTAGTGCCCTCAATAAGGTATGATCCGATGCTGTATATAGCTTGTGATATTTTAAAGTATGTTCGGGACAGAAGACATTGGAGAAGCACCCATCAATCAGGCTGAAGCCAATGCTATTCACTGGCAGTGCCAACAGCCGGCGCGCTACGATTTTATGCAGGGACCTTATTAAAATGGTCTTATTAAGCTGGTCTCCACTTTAGCGAATGGATACGAAGAAATTGTTTAAATTTTTAGTGATTCATTGACCTGTTTTATGTATATTTTCTTAAGATACTTTTTATAGAGTAGGTGTTTTGTTAGCAGCCAGTATGCCAATGTTTCTTATTGGGGTGTGTGGTCCATTATCTCGACATTGTTGACAACGTTGAAGTTGTGATAATCGAATTTTGGCGGTTTACCTCCCATATATCTTAGCAAATATTTTTGAAAAAATTTTATATATACCAACTTTTCGTACAATATTTAGGTCGTAACTTGACCTGCGACTTGCGGTGGCTATTGCTTTGTTCTTTCATTTGAAGCTTTGATATTTTATTTTTTGTTACAATATTTATGGCTCTAATCATTTCGTCTTTTCCTTTGCTTTGTTAGGAAATTGTACGATATGCTGTTTTTTTTTTTTTTTTTGTGAAAAGCTTTTAAAATACTCTCGGATTTTGTTTGATTCAAGAATGTTTTAGTGTAGTGAAAACATAATTAAAAGGTTCGTTTTGATGATTATTTATTAATGAGTACTTTACATCTGACTATCTTACTATCTAACTTTACTGAAGTGTGGTCAGTAATTTATATTATTACGCTTATTACGCTAACTTAAGCAAAATAGTGGAATTAAACTAGGCTATCACTAAAGTTACATGTAAAGCTAGATTGCGTTATATTAACTAGGTCATAGCTTGACTAGCAGTATGTGGAAATATGTAGGACAGACATTAACTAGGTTATAGCTACGTTTACATTATGTGGAAATATAGTAATGTGTGACCTAAGCATAAATGATTATTGGATGGGTAGATGACGATAAATCGATAATGCTACATTAGTTTAGTGCTGCTCTCGAGAGAAATTATCCACATATTTTTCTTTAAAAAAAATTCTTGTTTTCGGAAATTCATACCTTGCACGTAAATAAAATTTTTCTCCTCCTTTTATGTATACATCTACATATTATATATATATATATATTTATGCGTGTGGTATGACTAAAAGTTATGCTGGCGGTTTAGGGCACTTATCCTTTTCGCACTGGGGTTCGCACAAATATTGGAATTAAAATATTTGGAAATATTCTGCTCAAGCAATGGCGACATTACCGTACTACTGGCTTGCCGTAATCTGTTTTGTAATCGGGTTTCCATTGCTCTCACTAAATGCTAAATGGATATCTATAATAATATTTCACTAAGCCTGTCAACGTAAATCGGGAATGAGTAAGCGGGAATGAGTAAGCCACTTAGATTTCCTTTGTCCTTGGCTAAACCCATTTTCACTTCAGTCAAGCGTTACAGTTTTCCTGGCCTACCATTACCTGCAGAGCGACTCTTCTATCCCCAAAGCATAAAACAGAGAACGGGGAATTGTTGTCACCATTTTCCCTATACCTCTCTCTCATTATCGGCGTTGGCCATCTACTAGTAATCACATTCGTGACCTACTGATATAGTTCTCAATGTGGTACCTACTTCTCACTAGATTAACTAATGCGTATTATGTATAGAACAGAAGAAAAAAAAGTTACAAACATGTGGACTTAGATTTCGGCGTCCTTCCGAAAAACATTAGTGATAATGTTGAGCCATTTCAGCTTCTCGAAACTTTAATGAAATTACAGTTTCTCATTACTTAAATGAATTTACTCAACTAAACAAGCGAATACTTATGATTGTCCATATTGTTAAACCATTTCTACTGCGAACATCTAGTAAACGGAAAGTAATATTTTTTCGTCAATTGCCACATTTAAATCCTTCAATGACTCGCTCGTTTAATGGCAATAGTTTACCGCATCACATTTTGTGGTTTTTTTAAAAACTTTCATATGAGGAAATCCATTTTTATTTGCGTATAGTTGCCGTTAACGCCGTTAACTGGTAAAAAATACACACACTTTATTACTTGCATTTCCATGCAATTTTTGGTAATCCTTTGTAATTATATGTAAATTTCTTGTAAATCGATTATGATCACTATTCGGTTTTTCCCAAAAGCATCGAAATTCATTTATCATATTACGGCCTAACACAAATTTTACATAATTTTATTTTCATTTAATTTGTCGCGAAATAGTCGACAACTACAGTCATAGTTGCCTGCATACATGCTTCATTTATCTGCTCTCCATCTTTGCTTGACATCAGTCCGAGCATTGTGCTCATATGAACCCCCACGCCTGTCTTCGTGGTAAAAGTTCTTCCGCATATTCGGCAAGGAATAGGAGAGTCAATCATAGAGGGATTTTGATTATTATTATTACAAATGAGGGATTTTGAGTTTTGGATCTCGTTATACACGAGAGGGTTATCGGACGGATTTGACTAGTTTCATGTGAGCAGCCAGGCTGCTCATCATCTGCTATTATGTTCTGGCTATTGGGTAGCCTATTTTGTGATCGAGAATTATCAGAACCCCTCGGGATAGGGCTAGATAGAGAGGGAGAAATAGAAGTTGAAGAGAAAAGTTGGGAGTCTTCGCCAGAGGACGAAGACCTTGTTTGTTCATTATTCTTTTCTTTCTTATTTTTATGAGCCAACTTATTAAAGTTCAAGGGGGGAGCCAACCTCTACGAACTTTTAAGCTTATCTCGTTCGCCGGCCAATACCGGAAAGTCTCCGCCCCAATTAGATTGACAAAGAAGAACTTCCCTTCGTGTCAACCGGCCGGCGGGAACCACGAGAAGGTGAGAAATAGGCACATCTATGATCTCCTCATTGCCGTTATTGCTTGGGCATCCACACAATGAGACCCGCATTTTGGAAGAGAGTCATAGTTAATTCCGCCATGCTCACCCAGGAAGCTGTTGTTTGCCAATGACAATACTGTCAGCTGTTTTTGAACTCACAGCTTCACCGGCATTAGTTTTTAGCTGACTACGCATCTGTTCTTAAGAGGGAGGGGGTTTTTGTGTTATCGAGTAATCTCTCTTCATCACTAATCAGCATTGTAAATACGTATCTCATGGCAGGCGAATAATTTTTTTCAAGAGCACAAAGTTTGCCTTTAAACTTGCTTTAGTAGGCCAATGTATACGACATATCGACCCTGTTCCAGAACACTTCCAATCGCAAATTCATTTTATTTAAGCGCTTTAATAGCATAATTCAATTGTTAAGTTGACATAATGCGTCGTCAAACTGAATGCCTAGTGAAAAAAATTTTTTAGGTAAAATGT
>NW_023998414.1:31264560-31419711 GCF_014805625.2 Glossina fuscipes
GGTAAAATGTGGACGCTGCAAAGACTTGACAACGAACTGCTTTTGGAGGTATATATTTTTTAAAAATTGAAACATTCAATTTTTTTAGAATTATTATCTAATGTCGTTATGTTATTGCTCTATAACAACAATAACATAGCAACCCAATTTGTATTCGAATTTATTCCTTTGCTTCCCAATCCGTGTTTTGTATATTGTGGCCGCTTTAATAGGCCTATGTATACGACATATCGACCCTATTTCCTATACCTGCACTGCAACAATTTTTAATTTGCACTTTGATTGTTTTTTCTTCAATATATGCGTATTAACTTTTTTGTGCCATTTAGGAATTAATTAATCTAATTATTAATATTGTCATAAAATTGTTGTACATATATTGTTGAATATATATAAAATTGTTAATATTAATGTTGTCATAAAATTGTTATATATATATATTGTTATATATATATATATATATAAAATTGTTAATATTTACTTCTTACTTTAATAGCACTGGAAAACACTCGGCGCACTTTGCTTATGAGAACACCCTGTTCGCCTCGTCGACCTTCCAGAGCAAATTGCGTTCTGATATTTTTAAGGTGTAAGCTCTCTCAAGCAATATTATATGCAACTGAGTGTAATATACTGATTTAGGAATGAAAGTAATTATTACCTAAAAAAACTAAATGACGACTGGGGCTAGGAAATTTTTCATAATAAGCAAGTAAATGTTTTATTCTCAAGAACTAATCAATACAATGCGCATGAACATTGTATTCTCAAATAAGCTCACAAACGGATCTCAAAAATCCAAATCGTCTCGTCAATTTATTCTTATATGTACCAAATAGTTAACAGAATTGAAAACTTTCAATAAATCCAGATCTACAAGGGACGTCAAATGCCTATCTCTTCTAATTGCATCAGCGACGTTCAGTGGTAGGCTGGTGGTATTGTCTCCACGACAAAACGCATATTGAGAATGTGAACTGAGAATAGAAATCGGTCTTAAATCACCCAAAGCATTCACCGTTATGAAAATAGCTTGCTTCTGTCATCCTTACCGTCACTTGAGATATATTTTTTGGTGTCTCCTTCTTAATTAAGTTAATTAATGGTGCTATCGGTTCGTCCACATTACTCGGTGAGGTAAACTTTAAAGTCCCTAACCGCTGCTCTACACACTTCATGTTAATTAAGCTGTGTTAGTGCAACTATAATTATGGTCTTTTTAACCCATTGAGATTTGTTTGCAGAAACCTAAATAATGTCTATCACCTAATCTCAATATCGGATTCTATAAGGTTTATCAAAAAAATTTTGCTTAATACGCGCGATTTGCCTATGTCGTATTTAAACTAACTTTTTATTTTAATATCAAAAGTAGTATATGGTATGCGTTCGTGCCTCTGATTATTTTCTACAAAAGGGGGCAAATATTTATTTAATACCCTGTGGTTGCGTTCTATACCATCCTCTCATTCTGTCGTGATGGTAAGGGGCAGAGAATTTTTGCTTTATATGCAACAGCTTGCAGATTTCTTTGATCAGATTTTTGTGGAATTTTGTGCCATTATCTGATTTCAATATTTTGAAAAGTCCATAATCCATAATTCTCCTACTAATATTTTTGCTATCTTTCCTTGGTCTCTAGAGGGTTTGTTATTATACATTTTGTAAGATCACATTGCTTAGTTAATATATATCTATATTGATCTATATTGATCTAACGATCTAAGCGATCCTCCAGTGTCAATTGAGATTACTTCAAAACTATTTGAAAGTGTGTCTGTTATTTCTAATGGTTCTTCGGTAAGTGTAGTTTCGCAGAGAAATGTTTTCCTTTTCTGTCGTTAAGGGGACGCGAATCTACCATTTGCCTGAAATTATTCTTAGATACCCTTTATTAACTAAAGGAAAGGAAAAAAAAAAACAAAAACAAAGTAAACTGCTTTGTGGTCCTGTTTGCTTTGTCTCTGTTCTCATTTTATTTGTATCGGCTGGCTGCTCAATCGTAGCAATTTGTTTAATTTCGAAAATTGTCTTCTAGCATTTTCTTTGATGTTTGCGACGATTTTTTCTGTAGCTTCATATGATCCTGCAATTAACAAGACTGCTGGCAACGGTCTGGCATAGGTCTTTTTAGAGCAGTATCATGCGGTGTGTAGACAATGACACGATCGTGAATCATTTCATCACTACAATATCGCTCAGCACTGCGGTTAAGCTTACATGGACTAACATTTTCACGAAAATCTGCAATCCGATCTGTTTGGGTAGGGGCTGGTTAATTCACTGTTCACCACATTTCGCCGAAAAACAATCCTTTTTTGAGTCGTTTTCACTATGTATTGACTTTTCTTTTTAATTGCTTGACGAATGATAAAACAGATATATGCCCAATAATGACTGATAGCTGAACTTTTTGAATGAAATTCATAAACTTTTATGTTTTCAGATCAACGAATTATAAATATTACGACCAAGATAATACATGTACACATGTTTCGATTATTAAACCACGAATTGATAAACTAAAGGAAATTTCTTTTTGCTTCCTATAGAATTATAACACTTCGCAACTATATGTAGGAAATAGAAATTAATGATATCTATATATAAAATTTTTATAGTTTATCAATATAGCCTTCTTTAATGGGATTGGTCAGGCTTCATTTCTGTGCTAAGGAATTCATAGCGAGCTTCTACGATGTATTGTTTTGGCAAAAAAAAAACGCTCATATATTTTATAGGTTAATTCAGCAAAATTTTACTTTTTCAAGTTGTGATTTTCAAAAAAAATTTTTTAAGAGATACTTCTGTGCTTAGCCCAATTTACCCAACATACAACAAAATGTTGCTGTGGTTGTTGCAATAAAGAATCTCAATTTTAGTTTTCTTTATGCAATTTGTTGAAAAGCTAGTACAAGTGGCTGTTGTTTTCAAGAATCCTCTTGGCTTTAAAGTGTAGTTTGCATCCAAGCCTGTTGTTCTTCTAGGAGTTTTCTAGAAAATTCTTGTTGTTGCAAAATAAGCATTGTCATTGTTTTCGAACCAAACCATACAGCAACAAATTCTGTTTTTCGAAATTTTCTAATTTGCAAAAGGAAACATATCCGATTCGATTTATGCATTTTTTGGAACAAAGGCAATTTTTATTGTCGAAAAGTTTACCACTCACATGCTTAGACTCTTTTGTTTCATATTCCTCCCCACTATTTCTCTTCATTTTTCTTATATTTTGTGCATAATTACGTGGATTTCGTGTCCTGTTTCTTGACTTCGTGTTGTTTTCATCCACTTGTAGGGGTTCCGAATTAACTTCTAAAGTATTGTTATGAGATTCGTTTTTACTAAGATACATTCCATATCACTGAATTGTGGATATTTTGGTCAAGAGAAATCGACTTCAAGGTCTTAAAACGATTACTCTATCAGACCTGAACCGCTATCTGAAGATATGACAAAATTACAAATTATTTTGCCAAACTTTGTGAACAGACTGACTTATACCACTATCAAAATAAACAGTAATTGTTTTTTATTTACCAACCAAAAAATAAACTCGTTTCATTGAGTTAATTTTCATGGCATACTGCTAAACTCTTCAGATTATGTTATTTTATTAGGATTTGATATGAAATAACTGATAAATAAAATTTTTAAAATTTTTAACTTATACCACTATCAAAATCAAGGGCTCATTTAATTCTGACATTTCTTTGTAATCGTTTCGCCTGAATTTAATCTGAGTTGAATTCCCTATAAATTGTTCTTAATCGTCAAGTGCATAAGATATCTTCGCTTGGCGAAGTCGGCAGATAATGCATTGAAAATATTTGTTTGCTTTTAACATTTTAAGGAATTTGTATTTCTAGAAGATCAACTAATTTAGATTTTCGTCACTGTATATTTACTAAAAGAAATAATGTTGCGCTGCTAGATATATACCACTGATGTTTCATTGATTTCCATAATAAATATATTACTTAGTACCATGCTAGTCTGACGATGAATTTTATACCGCTATCTTTAAACTGATTAAACAGCTGAATACATTATAAGTCAAAAAGGTAAATTAATTCTCGTTCAAAATTCTATCTATATCTATCATCACACGAGAACATTCATGAGTTTATATTACTCTTCGATTAAAACGAAATATTTAATGCAATAAAATTTCAGCAAATTTACTTTGCATGGTAACATAGTTTCATTACAAGAAAGGAAAAATACGCCCGGTCGTTTTTGATAATGAATTTTTTTTTTCTGAAAAATCCCAACGCACGATGTAGGGTATCCTTGATTTGAATTAAATAGAAAACAGAGTTTTTTTCTAATTGTAAATTTTTTATTGTTGTGTGTGGAATACCACATCGGGCTAATGGTCTCGACGGCTAGCCTATATTGGCACCGTTGAGATGCGAAATTTAATGTAATGGCTC
This sequence comes from Glossina fuscipes, assembly GCF_014805625.2. Lineage (NCBI taxonomy): Eukaryota > Metazoa > Arthropoda > Insecta > Diptera > Glossinidae > Glossina > Glossina fuscipes. Next base: position 31,268,994 of record NW_023998414.1, read on the forward strand.
TGCAGTGCTAGTAGTTACAGTTTCTTCTTGCACTTTTATAATAAGTTTTTTTTTTTTTATTAATTGTAAGAATACAACAAAATATTTTATATTGTTTAAGATTAACAAGAAATAACAGATTAAGCTAAGTTTTTGTGAATTATTACAATTATAAAATAATAAAATATAAAACCATATTAGATTTAAATAATGGCAAAAGTTTGCTTATAGTCGTATAATTTGAGTAAAGTGGGGTTGGCGCATATATGCTGAATGCAAAAATTAATACTGCGCCATAAGTGGTGATGGACTCCGCTATGGATTTGCACGTAAGTCTTTATAAATACTAATCACTTAATATAGAATGGACAAAGCTTTTTTCGAAAATCAAATTAAGAGTAAGTAACGTTCAAATGAGGTAGATATATTAAAAATAGTACGGTCGGTAATTGTTCCTTTCTGCTATTCCGACATAGAGCTGTTTTATGAAATTGAGTGCATGTGACTCTCTGTTGCGAACTGACGCGTCTAGATTGCCGAAATGTCCGCAACGTATATCCTTGATTCTAAATACTACATACTTTTGCAAAAACCTTACTTTTGCCCAAATAAGCAGCGCGACTGCAGCTGAAGACGCCACTTCGTTCTAAAGATGCTTCCATGACAATAGTCCTACATTTTAGAGATCTCAATACTTAAAAGGCAAGGTAAGCATCGTTCTAAGAGAAAGAAGTATTAATGCAAATCAATTTTCTTATTAGATTATATGCCCATATAGCGAGACGTACGCTGTTATTGATATAGAAGTTCATGGAGATAAATACGCGTAACGACCGGCAATGAGCTCGCTATCATTGGGACTTTTTCAAATGACATCGTCTGTGGGGTACCTTTAGATACTTCTCTTTCTGTGTAATTGGAAAATATGAGGGTTGCCAAAAAAGCATTTAAAATAAGGAAGTAAAGCATACTCGTTTCTTTTAGTTTGTCTTTATTTTTCTATGCACACTTCTTATAATTTTATAAATTTCCTCCAACGATGCAAAATAATTATCAACGAAAGAAACGACGAAGGGACAAATTTAAGTCGCTCCATCTGCAATTCGTAAATTTTCATTATGACAACCGCTGAAATGTGAACTGGCGCATTTTGCTAATGAAACCAATTTTTTTTTCTGCAAAAGTAAAAGTTTTTCCGCATTTTCTGTCTTCAGGTTGACAAATAATTAGTTCTCGTAAGCGTATTTTCTTTCTGACAGCTGTATACCCGATTTTTTGCGCTTTCACAAAAACATTCACATGAACCCGCTCATACAATTGTCAAATAGCAACCACACGTCTAAAATGGGTACATTTTGAAGAGAAATGGTTGCCCAAACATATGTCAAAACTTTAACAAGAGCTGCTATCCTCAATTCGGATACTTCAACAACAGTATGCTGTGTAAAGCTGCCTGCCATATTCAGTTTAGGTGGAATCGTTGGAATGCCTAGTAAAATTTGGCTGGTTGTATAATTTTGACGTGCACAAGCCGTTATATCAAACGGCACTGCAAAATTTACACTTGTATTAGCGGATGGACTCTGCAGATATGTAACGCTTAAAAGATAACAAGCCCATGAATCGTCATCAGTCATATTAAGTTTTTGCGGATATATATGTAACACTCAGAAGAACTTAAGACGAACTTACTATAACCGTGTTTTATTTTCTTGTTTCACTACTCCTTCAAACCTTGTGCCACGATTGGGTCCGCCGTGTAAAATTCTCTATTTTACAAGTCACAAGCGTATCGATGCTCTTACGGTTTTATTCTTATGGTTTCACTTTTTTATCATTAGTTTCTTTTCCTACTTAACAGTACTTAATACCATATAATTGAACCGCTTTTATAAATGCCAGCCCGCTGGTACACACTGCTTAATAGATTGATATTATTATGGCGGTATGGATTTTGCTGAGATTGAAAAAGCATGGGAAACACCTTCAATCCGTTCAATACCAAGGTACCCTAGGAAAAACATCCATCGCAACCCAAGATTTTTTTCGCGATTAATTATCATCAGTTGAAATAGATTTTATCTAGGTGTATTCAGAGCATTCGAAAAAAGTAAAATAAACATTCTTTCGAAATGACAGTCTGTCCCTACACATTTTACCATTTTAGAACTTAACAATTTTGTTCAGTAGACATTTGAAAATGTTTCAGTTAATGTTCCAACAGCGTATGTCATATATATGTGGCGGTTGGTAGCGAACAAGTTAAATTAAAATTAGGATCATCATACTTGAGACAGCCTGTTGCTGGCATTTGGCGTAAGATTCAGACCTAGCATTCATGAAATATTATTTACCACGGAGTAAAGTTATTACAAAAATTCAGTATAACAAATTAACTTATTTAAATCTATGATTTTATAATTCTGATTGTATTTCAAAGTTCACTTAATATACTGTTATTCTAACGGTACTACAATCCAGCACATAAGAATACCAACTACAATAAATTTAACAAGGAAGTATGAGATACAGTAAACGGGAATAAATAAGAAATTGGAGAAAAATTAGACTTCGTTGTACCTATTTAGCAACGTGTAAAGTTCATACGAAATCACAGCCCTGTCATTGGCTGTAACACTTACTTTGGGCAAATCCTTATTGAAGGTCTTAACTTTGTTAATTTTACCATTTTTCTTGAGCTTGCTGCATAAAGAGTTCAGCTTTCGGCAAAGTAGCGGTAAATAATCGTTAATATAGATTCGGGAACGTACCTCTCCACCAAGGATATCTATAAGTATTTGGTACCGTGATACCGCACGTGTGGCAAGATAGTTTTCCCATAGCAAATCATTTACAGCTACACTGTTGAATTTCACCGAGATCTCATTCTTCTTATATAAATAAGTGCAGTGGTTCATGTCTGTGTTCAAGATGTTTACATTAAGACAATCACCGATTCTAATAACGTGCGCCCGGAGCTTCACGAGTTGAGCCGACAAACCGGATATGATAATGTCAGTACGATGACAATGTCGAGAAAGTCGACTCTGCACTATCTCCAAAGTTTCGTTCTTCTTTTGTAATTTTTTCTACACAACTCTCGATGCCGCTTGTACGTCATTTGTGCATGAGTTAAACTTCTAATCGAATTCTTGAAAGCTTACATTGAATTTCCGCGTGGTTAAGTCGACCGCCTGTTGTAGATGCCGAGGTAAGAATGCCCCCCGCGAGGCGTTTGAACAATCCGAGCAGGTAAAGGAGAGCATCGACAGGGCACAATTTTAATTGTGGCTTTTTAAAGAACCTTTTTGCACACATAGCAATACATACTGGATTATAGCTGAGTTAGGGCTCCGCAAATCAAAAAAAGCCCAGGCTATATTAAACGCAATTGGAGTTTGATCCAAAAAGAAAAAAGCTGGATCTTTTACACCGCGATAAAGTAAATTTCCCAAGAATTAAATAGTTAAGATCACAGTGAACAAATAAGTAAAACATCTGGAGAAATACTCTTTCGTAAAAAATTTAATGCAACTAAACAAAAAATTTTCTATTCGCGCATGCTAGAGTTGCCAAGATTTCTTTTACATTCAGAGAGTTTACAAGACAATATGAAGAGTTATTTAAGAAAAATATACATTCTGCATTTAGTCTCCAAATTTTGACACAAAAATTCAGATATAAAAATGGAACTACGTATATATATATATATTTCTGCTCGATGCCAATAGGTCAAGTTTGAAAATGGACGCAATCTTTTCACAATACGAAAGAAACTTTAATTCGTAGCCTTATTTTGAGCAGCATCACTGAGACATCATTAAACATATATTTCTCACAAACAAATGCGGAACTGAAATGTTGAGACCGGCATATAAAAAAACAATTTTTTTTTTTATTATTAATTTGTCTATTTGATTAACTGAGTTAGAAAACGATTGCCACATGATTTGACGATAGATACATTATAATATTTAATAATTTCCATTTCAATTAGCTCGATTTTGTAACACCGCGTCTTCCTTTCTTTGCACTTCAGTTTGTGATAAGCTAAGAAAAAGTTTTATTGCTTTGATTCGGAATGCCAAATTAGCGAAAAAAAAAAAACAAAAATATTGACAAGCAATTACAATTGACAGTACACAGTACCAGAATACCGCTGGTAAAATCAATTTGCAGACACCGGCTCAAAATTCGAGCCTTCAACTAATCTAAAGCTGACTAAAATCTTAATACGAAAAAGGTTCTAATTGAAAGGCTGATACACCCATAATTAAAAAAAATTGCGTGTCAAAGTCGTACTGATGATGGCTGTCAAGACCCTTCATATACTTCGAGACGCACATAACTTCCTTATTTACTATCTATGAATGTTTTCAACCCCAACGAAAAGTGAATTTTATTCCTTCAATCAATATGCAGACGAATGTAATGCATTGCTCAATTTTTGTTTTTGGAAATGTGTCTGTTAATGAAACATGCCTACTTAATGTGAATTGGTGTTGTTATCACAGCTCAAATAATTTTCTACGCCTAGTTTTAAAAACACAAGAACATTTCTATGCTATGAATGCAGAACATTTACAGGAGCTACCATACATGTTTGGTTTGAGCAATGCTTTCGAACAAACATCACCGCGATAACGGTGATGCGAGTGCACTACGTAGAGATGAACTTTTTGTAAGCGTTCTGATGTGCAGAACGCCTTAAAGCAGAATGAACGATTAGTTGAATGCTGTCGAAGACGAAAGGCAGTATTATGTCTATCAAAATTGCCTGAAAAATCACTTTTCATTATTGTGCATGCGATTGTGTAAAATAAGTTGAAATTCGCCAGGCAGGTCGTTTGCCGTATTTAGATTGTTCCAGTTTTTGCGCCAGAGTGTATGGTTGGATAAGTAGCTACTGTATTTTTTTGACGAAATGATATACCACGTACTACGAAAATATAAGATCTGACTGACATCGGGAATGCAAAGAGAGTTTCTACTTCACAAATTTGTTCAATAATGTTATCTAGCAAGGGAGGTACGTACATATTATGCGGTATTCATTGCAGAAATCATAATAGTGTGGTCACAGATGAGTCATCCCTGATATTGCCTTTCAGCCCTCACTCAATTGATAATTTTTGTATGCTTTCTCTTTTTGAAGATTATTTGCAAAAGACACGTCGACATTTTATAAATATATCAATTGTCAGTTTCCTATGTACACTTGAAGTAATTTTAAGAAAGTAACGCCTATGTTTATGGTATATACAGTTACATATATATAATTTCCACGCAGGCATCACCGATATATGTATGTGTATGTGTATAACATAGAGGCAAGAACCGTTATTTAAATACACAAATAAGAAAACAGCTTCGCTTTCGGCGATTAACATAAGTGCCATAGTTAAAAGATAGTATGCATATACCGGACGATGTAAGTTGTTAAGAAATTTTTAATCCGTAAATGTTACATATTCTAGAAGGAGATATTTATTATTATTAGGTTATTTGTAAATACTGCCAAGAAGTGTTCTGTTGTGACAAATGTCGTTATAAACACGAATTAGGAGCTCATGCCATTAAGATTCGTCAGTCGGCTGCTGCTTGCGATGAAGATCAAAAGTTTCGAGTAGACGATCAATTGCATGACGTTAAAACTATTTTTATGTGTTGTCCGATATGTGAAAATCGTCCATTACCATTAAAAAGTGATTTTTGCGAAGAAATACTGAATCATTTGAGGAGCAAACACTTGCCATTAAAATGTCAGAAATGCTCTAAAGTTTACCAAAAGATTGATGATATGAAGGAGTTTAGTAAATGCGTTCGCGATAAATCAAATCTTCAGGAAGAATCCGCAAATGAGGTGAATCAATCGCGAAATGTAGCTGAAGCTTCTAACCTTGATCTTGATCACAAAAAAGTGGGTAAAACAATTTCCACGCAGACATCACCGATGTGGCAAGAACATTTTTGTGAAATCGACTCAGGACACAAATCTGTTACAGGTTTGCGTTATAAGACAAAATGTAAGGCCGCATGTGACGAACTTTTAACCGATAGTGTATCATCCATTAAAAATATTTCCTCAGCAACTAACAGTTCAATGAAAAAAAGTTCCACTGATAAGGCGGGTAAATTGATACGATCGACCTCAACGCCAGTTCAGTTGGGAATTTTATTTGCTAAACCGAGAGAACAAGCATTCAACGCAAGCGGTAACGGTCAGGTGTCCAGCATTCATAGTATTGGTTGTGAATTAGATAATAGTCCAGCATGGCTTCATACAAATAATCAAGCCGTTGAAAATGTGAATTGTTATCGTAAATGGAGTGGTGTTCGTTCGAAAATGACAGCTATAACTCCCCTAAGACAAGTAATGTCTAAAAGTATAAAAAAGGCATTTGTGGAACATGGTTTCGCAACAGCTGCAGGAGCTTTACATAGGGACTCGAACTATCATCGAATGAATACTCCCCACTCTCCGAATTCATCCGTTGTCAAATCTCCCTCTTCAAGGCCGCTCGATTTACGCTTGTCACCAGCGTTACGACGCTGTCAAAGCGAAACTGAAGAAGTCTTGAAAAACCAAATATCTTATATTTCGCAGAATAAAAATCATAACGTCTTGTTATCCTCGCAAAAAGTTACTACAGAATCTATTGTTATTACACGTACAGAATGCACCGCAACTGCAATCACTAGTAAAGATAAGAATATAGAAGCTTCTACAGAACCATGCTCTTCAACCAGTTCTTCCTATCAGTCCGCTGCTTCCAGCTGCATGGAAGGTTCAATATTTAAATCATGTAGCAGCGTAAAGATCATAACTGAAACTACAGAACTAAACCAAGTACAATTTCAGGCCGATACGAAAAAAATTCTAAATTTAGAACCAGAAAAGAGTATAAATAATTATCCGGATCGAAATTGCGAATTAAAGAAAAGCATTAATAATCAATTGGTAGCCTTAACTCCCATTACGCGAATACCAGGAGCTCTTATAAATAAAAAGTTAATTAATTTTGAAACTCCTTTGAAGGATGAGACTGATTCACCCAAGTCGATGAACTCTTCAGTTGAGATGTTCTTTACACCGAATGCTACACCAGTGCGAAAAAACAGTTATGAGACACTAGCAGATTCTGATAAAGCTTGCAAACGTTTATTGCCAGAGCTAAATGATGCTGCCTCAGCTTCTTTAAAGGGACGTGGGCAAAGTACTGCTTTGCAAGACTATAACGATGAAGAAAAAGTGGCAAAGATTGAAAAACAAACGAAAAATAAGGCGAAGAATCAAAAACAGAGCATTTGGTCGCTAATGTCATCAGTAATACGTTTTCCGTCCTTTAAAGACACTGATCAGAATGAAACCTGTGCAGAAACAAATCCAAAGCCTACCTTAAAAAAATGTGCTTCAATAGCAGGTTGGTCCAGACAATTTTCTTTTTACTAAGCGTTTTAGTTATATTTTGTATTTCCCCGCATTTTCATAAGTAGGTACTAATGTACAAGCTCTGGATGGAAGGGACGGCGGGGACATTCAATTCACTAAACGTAAGCGCAGCAATACTATCGCTAGCCCAACTAATTATCCACAAACTCCCCAACGAACTGATATAAAAGCGATTTCACCTACAGAGAATTTGAATGGTTCACCTAAGCGATTCCGTATTCAAGGTCGAAGGCCTTTAGATCGTATGCTTCTTAATAAAACCTAAAATATTGTGCATTTTTTGAAATTATATTTATTAATTGTATGTCAAATTTTATATTTTATTGTTAATTGTAGAATTATTATTTTAAAATAAATTTTGTTATCAGAGACTTGTGTTTGGAAACTGTACACTAATCATCAATCAATAGAACTTTTTGTGAAGTAAGTTATTGTTAGCAGTAATGCGAGGAAATAAAGTAACGAATGAGGTCCATTGTGTTGCAATCGAAGCTTAATTCAGAAGAAGAAGGGAAATGCTTAACAACAGAATTGAAATTGATACAACTGACATAGAAATCAGGCTAACACAATGATACATTATTCCTATTTTCGGTTTTGAACTCGAACTTTGGTGAATTTTTACAAAATTTTATGGGAATTGACAAATCATATGGTTTTGCATGCATGTAAGCACAAGAAGAATTGATAATAAAGACCATTTATTTTAAAGTGGAAATTGTCCTATTAAAGAGTCTTAAATAGTAATTTTCAAATTATGAGTCAGTTAATTCACAAGAAAGCTCTCGATTGTATCATAAAATCTAAGCATATTATGAAAATTAACAAACTTTTTAATTTTATTTGCATTGATTTCTTTACATCGATTCTAAAACCATAGGTTTTTGTTTACATTTTCCTGTAAAACAATATGGTAGCGCGATTGCCACTTGTGTTTACCACTTGACAATTTTTAGGCCGGAAACGAAAATGACGCCTCACTGTGTCAGCTTCCTTACTTATAACCAAGCCTCCACTTTCAATCGACGACATCGAATAACTTTATTTAGAAATTGAAGAACTTTACTTTATTTTCAACTTTAGAGAAGTCAGCTATTATCACATATTAACGATATCTATTCGGCAAAGCAAAGATAAAATGTTCAATGATTGATTTTTTCATAGTAGCTGACCATTTTGTACAATCGCAGTCACAATATTTTCAGCTTCAAATTCTGCAATACGTTGAAGAAGGGAATAACAAGAGAAGATGTTGGAATCGCAAATTGCGTTGCTGCGCTCCAAGTTAGTTAATTATGAAATGGAATCATTGCAGTTTGAAAATAAAATACGCCTTTTATTGGATGACATCGAAATCGAAAAACGACTTCAGAATTGCAAACAAAATTAATGTGGTACTCGAAATCTAACAAAGTTTATTTTACAATACAAAATTTCGAGTTAAAATAAAAGAATAATTACATGTATTGTTTCGGTTTATTGTTTATTATCGCGTATATATATGTTACTTTTACTGATTTATAGACAAATAGTTGAATGAGGACTTACTTATGGAAAAGGAACGCATTCTAAGTGCCAACATAATACCAACATATCAAATAATATCGCGGGAAATTCCATCCATTAAAAAATTTCACTTCATCTCCATACGGCATTCTTCCCTTGACCAATTTGTTCTTAAGTATATAACAAAAATTTAATACGGTTTTGTTATTTCAATAATTAAATTTGATGACAATCATATGATTTCGATTATTTGCGCTTAAACTCTATGATACGGCATTCCCATTTTCGGCATGGAAATTCCCCTTTGCCGACTTTTCACGAGACGTTGCGGGTGTCTGCATAACTTTGCGTATCTATACAAAAATAAAATAAGAATACAATAATATACGATTTAAAATTTTAATTTACGGTTTATATTATATTGTTAGGTATAATAGGAAAAATAAGAAATAAAAGCGATTTGTTTATAATGTTAAATATATTTGTCATATCCAAACATTTAGGAGGCTGTCACATTGAAGCTTCACTTATATATCTAAGGCTTAGAGAGGAATAAAGAGGAAAATGAGTTTAGTTTATAAATTTTTATGAGTAAAATTTATAAAATTCACAAATTGGACGTGTCTGCCAGACGTGGGAATATAAACGAAACTTCATTGTGTCAACTGCCTTAAGTAATTGTTTTCTTTTGTTTCACTACGTTCATGAAGTTCACTTCCTGATCTTGAAAAATTTAATTTACTTTTACATTAATTTTCTTATCGTTGTTTTTCATATGTTCGTTGCTTACATTAAGTTGATTTTTTCATTTTTTCAGATCTCGAGCCACATGTTTTTGCTTATTTTTTCTAATAAATTAATATGATAACACGGCTTCTCTCTCACCGTGTGTCGTGCTTGGGACTTACTAAGCAGAACAACAAAATAACGCAGCATTCTGTTTTAAGGACTAAAGAGAAATTTTATAACACTTTTTAGGTGAAACAATTGGTTAACACTAGCAGCTGTTTTTAACTTTACGTTGCTGAAGCAGCCTTGAGATAATATTTGCAAGTAGTTCAGTAAATATTTACTAATTTTTCCAGGCTTTTATAAAGCCTGAGAAAATAATTTAAAAAATTTTCTTAAATATATAAAGTATTTGTTTTCCAATATTAAATAAGCAAAAAAAAAAAAAAACGTTTCGATTGTAAAGTTCGATAGTTAAAAAGTGTCTGTGGTTAACTTACATAAGTTTTCTTTCGGTATTTATTTAATTTTACAAAAACTACTGGTTTTTTTTTTAATTACGCAAAAATATAATGCGTTCTCGAAGTAATTCTGGAGCATGCTTAGATCACTATCAACGCATAGTGCATCGCCTAATTATGTCACATCAAGAACCAGTGACGGGTTTATTTCCGGCTTCCAACATAAATTCACATGCTTGGATCAGAGATAATGTTTACTGTATTTTGGCAGTATGGGGTCTTTCAATGGCTTATAAAAAGATAGCCGATCAAGATGAAGATCGCGCTAAATGCTATGAATTGGAACAAAGTTGTGTGAAATTAATGCGTGGCTTATTAATGGCTATGATGAATCAAAAAGATAAAGTAGAAAAATTCAAAATCACACAAAATCCCCTAGATTCATTGCATGCCAAGTATTCGAGTAAGAACGGTCAGCCGGTGGTAGGCGATAGCGAATGGGGTCATTTACAGATAGATGCCGTTTCTTTGTATCTGTTGGTTTTGGCTCAAATGACAGCATCCGGTTTACAAATTGTATTTTCTTTGGATGAGGTTTCGTTTATACAAAATTTAGTATTTTATATTGAGTCCGCTTACTGTATACCAGATTATGGTATTTGGGAAAGGGGAGATAAAACCAATCATGGTAAGTTAAATTTTATAAAAAATGTTTGCTACAAAAGTACAGAGAAAATTGCGTAAACTTTAGGTGAACCCGAATTGAATGCTAGTTCAATAGGAATGGCTAAAGCAGCATTAGAAGCCATGAATGAATTAGACTTATTTGGTGCACGGGGTGGACCTGCCAGTGTCATACATGTGCTTGCTGATGAAGCTCATAAATGTCAAGCTGTCTTACAATCTATGCTCCCGCGTGAGTCTAATAGCAAAGAACTAGATTCGGGTTTGTTGTGCGTAATTGGTTTTCCAGCTTTTGCCGTCGATGATCCGCAATTAATACGCAATACAAAGGATGCTATACTATCAAGGCTATTGGGTAAATATGGCTGCAAGCGATTTCTCCGCGATGGTTATCGGACTCCCAAAGAAGATCCGTCACGTTTGTATTACGAGCGATGGGAACTGCGTATGTTTGAAAACATTGAATGCGAATGGCCTTTGTTTTATTGCTATTTAATATTGTTTCACGCATTCCAAAACAATAAGTTGGCCGTTAAAGAATATGCTGAACGTCTGGAAGTAAGTTAACGTAATTATGCATAAAGAATGTAATCCATAAATGTGTGTTGGTCACTTAGAAAATTATGGTGCGTAGTGAAGACGGGATTTTGCTGATACCCGAAAGTTATGCGGTGCCGCAAGAAGCAGTTTCTAATGAATACCAACAACCAGGCTCACAGGCAAGGGAAGTGGTGGGTCGTTGTCCTTTTCTGTGGGGACAATCGCTATTTATTTTAGGCAGACTTTTACAAGAAGTAAGAAAATATTTTTCGAACTTTGGGTTTTCTTATTTTATTTTATGCTCCTTAAGGGCTTCCTGGCTGTTGGCGAACTAGATCCTTTAAATCGACGACTAGGTGCTCAAAAAAAACCTGATGTTGTAGTGCAAGTGGTTATCATTGCCGAAGATGTTACCATACGTGATAAATTGGCTGAATATGATTTACACGTTCAAACTATATCCGAAGTGGCTCCCATAGAAGTTCAGCCAGCTCGAGTCCTAAGTCATTTATACACCTACTTAGGTCGCAATCGAAAATTGGGCTTAACCGGTCGTAAATCACGAGATGTTGGCATTCTAAGCACCAGCAAATTGTATTCACTTAAGGACAGAATATTCGCCTTTACACCACAGGTGAGTAAATAGATTAAGTGAAGGATTCGAAGAATTCCATTTTAGTTATATAAACTTTACTTCTTTCTGTTATTATTAGTTAAAATTATTTACTTTCACAATTTTTATATATTATTTTTTTTATTTATAATTAGTTTGCTGATCTGTCACGTTTCTATATCGCTTCCGATAATGAGTTAATGATTGACATATTAAAAGGCGAAATAAATTTTCTAAAATCTGCTTGGGATTTGCTCGGTCGTCCCTTGGTTACGTTAGTTTTGAGAAAGACTAATTTAGGTCTGTCATATTGTCAATTGCCTATTGCCTGAATAATATTCATTTTCTCCCTTTTACTGCAAATAATATATATTTTGATGTGATTTTTGTTTGTGTGTGTATATGTTGAAATGAATGGTTCTTTCAAAGTATGAAAATTTTTGGTAGACGAAAAATAGATTTAACTACTTGTTCTAAACTAATATAATTGAAAAATGCATATATATCATCGTATGCATCATCTTGAATATAATGAATGAATGGGGAAATGTTCGAAAGAAACCTTAAACTAATGTCCTAACAATAAGTTCGCAAGAAAAATGAATGTCATCACCGAACAGTGGTGGTATACAAATTTTGTCATTCCGTTTTTAACAGTTAGTTATTCATTCTCACTTAATAAACCCGTATATATATATATACATATATATATATATATATATATATTGTAGTTAGTTTATTGTCCCCTGCATGTTAAATTAGATTTACACGTTTATGGATCACGATCGGCATTAATTTACATTTTAAATATGATATACACGTATGTGTATAAAATTATTTTCTCTTTTTTTTTTTTTTACTTTCTTTTTTTTGTTTGGCCTCAAGGAAAAAATGAAAATGGAATATGTGCACAGTATTATTTTAGTATTATTCATAAACATAATTGTAATTATTTGTGTTTTTTATTTTTTGTTTTTAAAAATTCATCAGCATATCGATTATGAAGAATATTATACCACACGTGATCCAGACTTGCTTGCAAGTAACTTCACCACGAATTTAGCCTTCCTAACAAACAATTGGCGTCATATGTTAGGAAGACCCACAATTACCTTAATGGCCACGCATTACATGCTAGGTAATTAATCATCCTTTTTCGTTCCAATTTCATATAGTTTTTCATACAAATACATTACAGCACTTATAAACACAATGTGAGATATGCGCATATTTATGGAAGTTAAAAGAAATTAAGGCATGTCTATGCTTCGCGTTAAGCAGCTATCACTCTTTCTAAGTTAATTAAAATGATCATGCCTGCATTTATTGCAGTTCATACACTTGCTTTCTACAATTTATAAATTTTTGTGTTATTCTCTTGTGGCAAGGAAGAAATTTTGCTTTTCACAATACTCGCAAATTTGAAATCATAAACCTTTAGACGACAAACGATAACTGCTTCTTTTTGCCATTAGCTTACTTCACTTTATTGGGTAACTAAGGTAGTTTCATATATTCTCAAGTTCCTTGTATATACTGGACTATTATATATACTGGACTATTAAAACTTTATGATGACAATCTTATTAGCACATTTACAATATGGACTTGGTTTTGAAATGGAGAATGTAGAATTACTGCTTAGTGGTATTTGAAGATATTGTACTTTGTTTTTAGGAATGGGGGAGGGCTTGATATTTTTTTTTTTTTTTTTTTTTTTTTTTTTTTTGGTTGAAGGATGCTTTGAAAAAAGTTCATTACCCGTAAAAAATTGACTCCTTAAAATTTCTTAATCAATATCGTAAACAAAATGTGTGTTGGCCGTAGCGACTGACATTGCTATCTGCAATTTTAATGAATGTATGATAAATATTTTAAAAATCATTAAAGTTATGAAGATGGACATTGGTATCTTATAATACAATTTGCGCTAACCTGATTAAGAAAACTGAGCGATCCTTCACAGATGAAGCAAAACAGCCAGGTTGTGTTGCAAAAATCGCCAAGAAGAAAAAAAAAAAAAACGAGGAGGAATATTTGCAATTAGAAAGGCAATTTTAAAATCCTGGAAATGGATGTAATTAATAAAAAATTTATTTTGATAAAAACCTGTGTACAACACTTGCCAAAACCTTAACATTAGAACTACTGAGTACGTTATTTTGATCCTTTTCATTTTACAAAGCATGTAATGTTCCGAAATTTGCTGTGACTTTCTATTTATAAGAAAAGACCTTTAAATGCCTATAATTAGTTTTTTTTTCTAGCTAGTCTAGTTTTCGAGATGCTGATGACGTATTCCTACCAAACGGGATCCTTTTCATCCTCTATTTTTGTCAACTTGTCGCAGTCGTGAAAATGAAGATAGGAATCTTAAGTTTGCCATAGGTATTCTTTGCCCAATTAAGAATGTGAAGTGAAATATTAGGTGTGATCTGTTTTTGTCCTCGTCCTCACTATGGAAGAAACCGGAATAATTTCGGAAAAACGCCGACATCTTTTTTATATGCTTGTCCGTAACTGTCGATACCGTAAAGGTATCTCTTAAAATCTGTGACCCACATATTCATCAGTATGTTCATTGTCTGCCCAAAAATAGTGTTGATCGGCGGTTTATTAATACCGCCACAATTGGGGTTAAAATTTTAATTTCAACCTATTTCCCATTTATTCTCTCACACATATTAGCATATTTTTTTCCATCCAATAACAAACAAATTGGAAGTTAGTTGGAATGCAAAATTTCGTCGTTAATTATGGGCGTATTAGGAAGCCGATCGAAGCCATTTTTGCGCCGAAGGCGCAGATAGATTTGACAACCATTCAGGTAGCGGATTTTCCTGAAATATCTTTACAAGATCGAAAGTTATAGAAGAGAATATGAAAAAGTTATCGATTTTTTGTCGAGATAGTTTTAGGTTCTCATTTATGGTGGCCGTGTATGTGGACAAATCACAGACATTTTTATACCCAACAAAAAAAGAAGCTTCGGAGACCCCAAAGTATATATATATATATATATATAAATATATACAATCTTGATCAGCATCAAATCCTGAATCGATTTAAGCATGTCCGTCTATGTAATCGCCTGCAAATTTGGCATAAACATTGTAAGCTCTTGCATGCAAGTTGGTATTGAAAACGGGTCACAAATCGTTTGAAGGACATATCTACAGTACTACGTAAAGTGAGAAGACCTTTATCTTTCGAAAGGAGTGAGAACTTGATTGTTTGATCATTACTCACAAGCTATATCAGATAAATGTACAAAAATTTGAACGTATATTCTATGGGTGATGCAGTCGTACGTACTACTTGAATAAAAATGGAAAAAAATCGGTTACTTTTATCCAATAGGATAGTGTGTCAAAATTTAATTTTTTTTCCAATACTTTGATAATGTGCAGAAGCAGTAGGTTCAAGACCCCAAAGAAATCTGAAATGCATCGATCTGCATGCCTGTGTATTCATCGACCGTTAGCGAAAATTCAAGATACGCCCACACGTGACACATGCGACAAAAGCTTTTATTTTGAATATAGAAAAATCAACCGGGTCCAGCATGAAAAATCAGTTCTTCTACTTTTTTTTTTGTCATTTTTAGTATAGTGGTGATGGTGATGATGGGTATAAAAGTTTCCGGTGACGATCAAACATAATTTTCTTACTTATTGATATTTTCGAATCGTTGGATAAAATGCGTTCTTCTGTTCATCCAATTGGCTTCAAATCAAGCTTCAAGCAACAGTTCCGTTTTTAGGCGAGTTTTCACACGAATCTGGCTTTAAAATATAAATTTAGTTTATTGTTCGGACAATGATATAAACGGAAACTTGTAGCACTTGATGTCCACGTTGTCGTATACCCTCATCCATAAGCTTTATTATATTGGAACGTGAAGCCGACTTTTAAGAAATTACGTTTTTTTATTCAACTCCTTTTGAAATAAAGTTCGTATCATTGAAATGTGATTGTTAGGTTAGTGTAGGATTTATTTGCAAAATTAGGTAATCTATTTATAAATTATTTACAGGAATTTCTTTGTATTTGTAACGCTTTAATTCTCCTTCTCTTGACTTGGCACTTTTCGACTCACTCCACCTTCCGCATATACTTTGCTTATATACTCTTTTACAAGCAGGTTACCATAACCTACAAATTAGGAAAAAAGTGCCATTTTCGTAACAAAGTGAACAAAGCTAAGGAAGATATTTGTAATTTCGTGGAGATCTTGAAGAGAGATCCTAACACTCTAATGTTCCAATTTAAAACGAGTCTTCTCAATTAATTAATTAATGAATTAATGAATTAATTAATTTTTAAATGAGAATTTTACTAATTTTTGAAATTAGTTTCACCCAGAACTTATAACTCGCGACCGTCATAGTAGCCTTTATGTGGCGCTATAAATGTACACGATATGTATAGCATGCATCCACTTTCGTGCATGTACCTTCGAGACTTACTAAGCTAATATACCGGAAACCTATCGCCTATCGCTCTATTTGTATAGAGTTTTCCACAACGTTAATACATTATAACATATAACATAATACATACCTGCTGCTCTTTGGGTACATTATGTTTGCGTTTATTACGTCATATACGTCCGTCGTGCATGTAAACACTAATCTCGTCAACGTTACGTATACGGCTTTCGCTTAGACAGCATGTACTCTACTATTACCTATGACTGTCCAAAACTCCTAAAAAAAAAAAAGAAAAAAGTAATTAAGTGATGATAGTTATAAGTTAAAACCAAACACAAATTATTTTTTTTTTTTATTACTCAACACGTCTAAAATTGTTAGACGTATATTTCACGTATGTGGTGACTAATATATGCTTGAAAGTAATTATTAGTTATAACTAAGTTACATACGATTCCTGTTTATCCAAATATATGCGCTTTCCCATGCTTCATGCGCTGGAATGTTTTTTCTATTGTTGGCGAATCTTACGCGAAACCAAAATCTATCTGGAGCCATGAACTATACTAAGCTTGCGATTTCCAACAACAGGTAATAGATAGACGAACGAACACGAGCAGACAGGATTAAATCGACAAAAAGTCTTGTTCTGATTATGAATAGATGGTCGGCTATAAGCACTGTTATGCGTTAAAAGCAGTAGGACAAATTTTGTTAGACCACGCCATGCTTCGGTGGTGGACATGAAAAATTTTTGTAAGCAAACAATTACAAAACTAAATCTGAAATATATATTTTTGTTAGTATACTAACATGTTCTTGTAGAATTAGTAACTAAAGCATGATTTTGTCAAGTCCGTGCAAGCTCTAGTTATTTTATATAATTTTTTTTTTTTTTTTTTTTTTTTTTTTTAAATATATATTTGCAGATCAAGATAAAATACCTTTGGCTATGATACAAACAATGCGTAAATTGAAATCCGGTTACATTAATGGCACACGCGTAATGTTGGGAAATTTAAAAGATTTTCTAAATACATCGGCCATTACTGATTTCAGTTTCCTGGGCAGTACTGAGGACGGTTATCCCGATCGCCTACATACCGATATTCAAACTTATTTAGATGAACATCTGTTAAGATCATTTAGTTACCGTAATGCAATGAATTTACGCGGCAGCCAATTTAGGCCGACACATTTGCGAAGACGGATGTCTTGCAAAGGAGCTATTAAGAAAACCCGATCCATAAATGTGGATTGTATGCATATTACTTTTCTTTGCACACACCGACATTAATTATTTCATTATATTTTTAGCGGACACTTTGGGTATGGAAGGCCCGACACCATTAACAGAAAGGCGTTTATCGTCTGTGATTCCACCACCTTGGTTACAGGCTAATAAACAAACGCATGTTAGCATCTTTGGCATAACGCCCGAAGAGGAACCTCCGGCCGCTAACAATAGTAAGACTGGTGCATTGATACGCGAAAATATATATCCAATTGGCCATAATCATAGTCGTTCAGCGTTGGAAAGGCGCGGTATGCATAACTACATATATATATATATATATTTCGAGGGAAGCATTTTAATTTTCTATTTTCAGCACAAAATGTTCCTAAAACGTTGATACAGCGTAATCGTGCTGATAATAATTTTGCTGATACCGAAGTAGAAGAACTTGTAGCTATGTTAAGAGAAGCGGAAAGCCTTGAAGAACAGGGGGACATTTTGCAATATCTTGTTGATACACAAGGTCTAGATTTCAATACGGGTATGTTAGAGGAAGTCAAAAAAAAAAATAAAAAAAAAATATATATATATATATATATATATATATATATATATAGATTATAGCTGAAATGTACGGATACACATATACATTAAAACACTTACACTTTCATCTTATTATTAAAGCATTTTTCTTTTATGATTCAAGTCCAGTGTTCATCATTATATCCTTGTAAACTAAAATAACTTTTTCCTTAAAATAATTTCATTTCATTTCTTTTAATGTATGCACATGTGAATGTTTTCTTTCGCTTATAAACTATTCGTTTCAATTAGCCGGCTTAGGAATGAAACTCAAAACGTCAACATCCGGTAAGTATTAAATTTCCCATTTGTTATAATTCCTTAACAGAATTGAGTTCATTGAAGTTGCATAAATTCATCATTGATTCATATATGTGTATACTTTGACTTTGAATTTCAAATAATGTCCTTCCTTATCTAATAGCTAAACAATTAAAATTTCAATGTTTCATTACTTATGCATAATGGATTATTCTGGACTCTTAATTACTAATTGTGTACAGTGTTTCATTAAGGGCGTCTGTCAAAGGACCTTGTTTTGAAGAATTCAATTCTTATGCTCGCTGCATGACAAGCTTTAGTATATTACATTATATTATCTGATTAAAAGTAAATATCGGAGATTTTTAGAAGATGTAAATTTATATTAAAAATAACCAAAAACTAATTCAGTTTATGAAAATCGTCTAACCCGATAAGCTCTATTTGTCATCAACACGTTTCCACACGACACGAGACAATATTTCTTTCACTCTTCTTTTTGGCATAAGAATACTTTTTCAGAATAATATATCTATCTATCAGAATAATATTCTAATATCTATCTATCTATTCATTACCTATTTGATTTGATTATAAAGATTTTGGAAAAAAATGAAATTATTACACACCCAGAAATTGGGTAGACGCGGTCAATTTTTTCCATTGTTTTTTTTTTTTTTAGATATACTTTCAAATTTTTGTAGATATATCTGCCGGATGTAGGAGGAGGGGGGTGTCTATCGATCGATCTGGCCCATTTTCAATACCAACTTCCGTGTAAGAAGTTCCAATTTGTCCGCGCAAATTTGAAGTCGTTAACCTCACTTTTGCAATCAGAAGAATATTTACCAAACCAAACTCTCTCAAATCTTTAAATCGATTCAGAATTTAATGCTGATCAAGAATAGATATATAATTTGTGGGCTCTCCGAGGCTTCTTCCGAGCGTTGCATATGCTTGAACAAAATGAATTATTCAGAGATGGGTATAAAACATAAAAGTCATCCTTACGGACAGACCCTAAAAATAATCTATTTGGGCTATCGCATGATGATGATAATTACTTTAACAAACTTAAGGCAAGTCCTTTCATATCATATCATTTGTGATTTATGCCTGGAGGAGGATTGAAAAAGCTCGAAAGCAATGAATTGCAAGATTTATTGAACGAAAATCTCGCTGAAATTGGCAAAGAATTTCCGTACAATTAAGCAATTAACGAATCGACTGTGTGGTTCACACAAGATGCGAGAAGTACACACATGAAAAGTTGCTTATCCAATTTTATCCCTTACACCTAAGTCTAAGTTAAGTCTATATTATGGTTATATAAAAATTATGAGGCATTTGAGAGAAGTTCATCTTTTATGACATCATTCAATTCAGAATCATTTCCCGAATCTGGGCTGTTCACGTGACTCCTGTTCACCTTACCCGTGACAATATTCGACATATGTTTATGAAACTTGGTAAACTAGAATGTTTCGATTCAAGAACAAATACTATGGCGAACGGTTTGGATCGATCGAATCATTTTTATAAACCATATAACGTTCTGTTGGAGAAAAATCTTGCAATTTTTTATATATTCATTTGCAAAAATCCGTTAAAAAAGGCATGTTTTGTACAATTGCGGATGAGATGGGGGATGGTTTTGTTGAACACTCTTCAATATTAGAAAACTTGCTTGCAAAGAATAAAGTTCACATTTTTCATGGCCAGAAAGTCCTTTATAATAAGAATTGGTCTACACGTATAAATTTATTGTGCAAAAATGTGGATAACATATTCGGAACTTGGGAAGCTTGACAAGAAAATTTATTTTGCTTAAAGTTACATTTTGACTCCCCTCACCCCTCCTCCAATGCTTCTACAAAGGCTCTCACGAGAAATGACATTTTATATGGGTTCATGTTTTCTTTTTTAGGATATTAAGACGAAAATAGGTAAAATCTCTTAGGCAGAGCGCTGTAGTAGAATATTTCACTATCGGATTTCGTCGCTTATAATCTAGTAACTTGTGATTGGTTTGCCCCGGCAAAACTAATAGATCCAGATGGCTGTTTTTTTTTTTTTTTTTAATTTTCTTTTCACATTTTCATTTTAAAAATTTTTTTTTTTTTGCTTTTCTGCTCTTTTCTTATTCGTGTTGGTACTTTTTTTCTTTGTTATGCTAACGAAAAATAAAAAAAATCTTCATTTCCCATCATCTTCCCATCACTAATTATTATTATTATTATATTATAACACATTTCTTTATTGCACTTGTTATTAATGTTGTTGTTGTTACAAAAAAAAAAAAAAAAAAAAAAAAAAAATTATAGTTTTAAATGAAATGATGAAAGTTCGCAAGAGATTAATAGTAGTACAACAACGAATACAACAACAATATTATCAAGTTATGCTAAGGTGGTTGTGGGAATGAATGCAACAAATGACAGGAACAATGTTAATAATTTTTTTTATCCAATCCTGAAGGCATGGTGGAAGAAGGACGTGCGGTAACGGTACGCGATTTGCTCAAAGGTCTCTATGAGAAAGCATGTCAGCAAAAATTATGGGGTTTAGTGCGGCACACTGCAGGAATGTTAGGCAAACGCGTCGAAGATTTAGCCAAGGCGGTCACCGATTTACTAGTTCGTCAAAAACAAGTTACGGTTGGCATGCCGCCACACAATGAATATACTATAACAGCTCCTCTGCCAGAAGCCGATCTAAGGCAATTAATTCACGATGTAAGCAAACGGCATCAAGAGTTGTCCCAAAACTTTTACTTATTTATTTATTTATTTATTTATTTATTTCGCATTTCATTTAGGCTTACGGTGATGATGAAAGTACTGCGATGTTGACACAAGAATTAATGGTTTACTTAGCTATGTTTATACGAACTGAACCTCAGCTTTTTCATGAAATGTTGCGTTTACGCGTTGGTCTCATAATACAAGTAATGGCTAAAGAATTATCCCGTACCTTAAACTGCGATGGCGAGGCAGCTTCAGAACATTTACTAAATCTATCACCATTTGAAATGAAAAATCTTCTATATCATATATTGAGTGGCAAAGAATTTGCTGTTAGTAGTGGTAAGCTTACTTGATTTTTATTTGTATTTTTATTTTTATTTATTTTTTGCTTCATTTTCCAAGTGGCTCGTGGCAATCTTTCGATTGTTAGTTGTAAATCCAGTCGTGTTAGTAAAAAGAGTCAAATCGGTTTGGCTGATCCGGAAAGCGAAGATGCAGTAATAACTACAATTGATGATCGCCAGGGTCAATGGTTGCGTCGGCGTCGTTTAGACGGAGCTTTGAATCGTGTACCACGTGATTTTTACTCTCGCGTTTGGTCTGTGTTAGAGAAATGTCAAGGTCTTGCTATAGAGGGTAGAATTTTACAACAGAGTTTAACGCAAGAAATGACTCCGGGAGAATTAAAATTTGCTCTTGAAGTAGAAACGGCATTAAATCAAATTCCTCAACCCGAGTATCGGCAATTGGTAGTTGAAGCATTAATGGTATTAACGTTAATGACGGAACATAATATGGTGCCAAACTTGGGTGGAATTATTTATGTTGAACATTTAGTGCATAAGGCCAATCAATTGTTTTTGGAGGATCAGCGGAAAGTGCAAGGCGATGCCACACTGTGTTGCGCTAAATCTAAAGATGGTAAAGATCAAAATCAGGCTTCATCGGGTATGCTGTTATGCGGCGGAGCTGCCTATATATGTCAACATTTATACGACAGGTATTTATGCCTATTAAAATTATCGATATTATAAGATATTAATAAATAATAAATACGAATATATATATAAATAACGGTCATTATATTTGAATCGATTGAATAATGAGAGCTTTCTTCTATTTTAGCGCGCCCAGTGGCAGCTACGGTACCATGACTTATATGGCTCGATCTGTAGCCTTAGTTTTGGATTGTATACCTAAACATGGTGAAATAGAATGCAGTATCTCGTAAGCCAGATGATCCCTGGCTAATGTTTATAATGTTATTGTTTTATATGCTATTTTTAAATTTATGTTCAAATATTTATCGAATATTTTTGTTCGATAAAAGAAACGGCCTCCTTACTCTAAGCGAAGCTGAGCTGTAACACTCTTTATGATTTCATAGTGTAATTTCCGGGAATTTACTACACGGTAAACATGCAAATAAATTTTTTTAATTTTTAAAATGCATTTGTTATTTAATTTAAGAAAGTTCGACATTTAACTCGAAAAAAACAATAACAAATATCGAGTGAGTGAGTACCATTCTCGATAAAGTATGCATTTTCCTTATTTTCTTAGTAAAAGAGAGAAATCTTTCGATCATAAAATTGTTGTTGAGTAAATAGATTCGATCGAGTTTACTCGACGTCGAGAACCATAAAAAAATTTTTTTATTTTTATTTTCAAGTGTAACGTAATAGCAATATAAGTTAAAAAATTGCTCATTCATACGACGAAAACTTCTGCATTATGGCACTGTTGGCAAAAAAAAAAAAAACAATTATGTTGAATATCCTCTAACGAAAATTGACCTATTTTTTAACACACTGACATCGTCCGTCCTAACAAGGATAACAAAAGCAAATTACTGTTATGTTGTTTTAAGGCTTTCACTTTACGAATTTCATTAATTCGGTTATTCTGAAGTCTGTATCTTTTTCGATTTTCAGTTCTTCATTTCATTGCTTCATTTCAATTTTAAACGCTTGGGATCATTTTCGAGCCGATCTAAGCATCCTTTTGCCCCTCTACCTGTTTGACATTTATCTACGTATTCTTGTGTTTATCACAAATCACAATCAGAGATATTTTGATGATTCGAAAGAAATGCATGAGTTCGGATCTACTGCTTCCCGCATAATCGATTTCTATACGATATATATAAATTTTACAATTTTAATATTTCTCGGTGAAAGTAAAGAAAGAAAACAACATTTTGGCATACCACGTAAGTAAGGAAGAGTTGAACAGAATAGAATCATTTTTTTTAGTGTGCTAGATATAAAAGCCTGTTTATGACCATAATGTCCAATTTTCATAATGATAGCGGGGATAATTAGTGAAAAATAATGATTTTTATAGTTGGATGTCCTTTGGTAAATTAAGACATTAACGTTCAGTCTTTAATGTCACGTCGAAAGTAACTTAAACACTGTATATGGCGAAGTGGTCTATGTGGGAAGGTTTTCCTTTCTTTTTTACTACATTTTAGCCATTGTTTCTTCAAGTTTTTGCTTTTTTGAATAATATATAGAAAGAATAGTTCGTATATACAAGATGGTCGTCAGATCAAGACTACGTGCTCGGAGTGGTTAGGTAAGTTTTTTTCTTTCCGCCTTTCAACCTGATACTTGACATCCGTTAATTTTTCATTTCTCCCTGATTAAGAAGAACTCCAGTTTACTGTATTATGAGTTTAAAGTCACAAACTGCAGAATTGGAACTTTTAATCTAATTCTAAATTTCAATTTCTAATTTCGAATCTTCAAAATGCAGCAACGCTTAGCCTTCAATTGGAGATATTGGATTAAACAACAAATGTTTCTTAGCAGAATGTTACTGTCCCGCATTGGCGAAATTTTATTAAAAAATTAATATCAGCATAACCACAATGTGAAAAGAGTAAAATATAATACGCAATGAATTAAGAGTTAGAGGTATTTAATCGAATTAGTTGTAATGAAAGAAAGAATATAGAATAAAGGAAGTAATTGTAGAGCAATTAATTTTCATTTAACAATAACCGCGATCGGGAACACGTTTCCTGGGAGCGCATTTTATAATGTTATCTACGCGCAATATCATTTCGGCTGCTTCCGTAGCGGACAGCAATACTTGGCGTTTAACGGCGAACGATTCGGTTATACCCAATTCTTTCATATCACCGATTTTACCTTTCTCCATGTCTAGGCCGGCTGTGGGTGTGCCTTGCGCATGAGCAGCTCTTAATTCGGAAATTAATTGAGCGGAATCGTAACCGGCATTGTCAGCAATTGCAGTGGGCAATGTAAGTAAGGCGCCTATAAAAAGATGACATGTATATATATAAAAAAAATATATTTTAAACTTTTTATATAAGTAATTAAAAAAAACTTGCGTGCAAAAGCCTCCATTGCAATCGACTCTTTTCCGGGTGTCTCGGCAGCTTTTTTAAAAACAGCATTGGCCATTAATGCTTCAGAGCAGCCACCACCGAAAATGGTACGCGATTCTTTAACGGTCGCAGCCAACACACATAACGCATCATGTAGGGAACGTTCAGCTTCGTCTAAAATTTGTTGCGTAGCTCCACGAATTACTATAGTGCAGGCTTCACCCAATTTGACACCACTAAAGCGTAATAAAGTATCCTCTCCAATCATAACTTGTTCGATAAGTTCACATTCACCCAACTTAACCATTGACGGATTATCAAAGGTCGACACAATTTCACCACCAGTGACTAAAGCCAAGCGTTCAATGCCATCAAAATCAGCATGTTCAATAGCCATTATGCCGGCATCAGCGAACAATTGCTCAGGGTAATTGTAGATCAATTGGCGGTTAATAAATACATTGCAATTATGATTGAGAATCTTTTCGACTTTATCTTTCATTTTTTCTTTTTCAGCTAATTCGAGGTCAGCAATTTTAGCTAAAGAATCGACTTTAATGCTACTACCGAAAACCTTGATTTTATCTGTATCCATGGGTGTATTAGCAATAAGGATTTTTGCCTTTTGAACCTAAACAATGATGAGATTGTCTTTTAATTATTCATGAGTCAATTAAAAATCTTTGCTTTTAATTATAGCATATATATATATATATAGTGCTTTTTATTCAGTTGAAACGCATTCACCAGCAAACTCGTCAAAATGGCTGTGATATGTCTATTAAAAAATACATAATTCACAACCGTTTTGGCGGCCTGATAGTAAACAATTCTTGTTCACTTTAATATAAACAACTTATGCAAATATAAAGCTTACCCTTTGAGGTTGATGTACACCCGGCTTTTTGTCTAGTAAAAAGCCTTCGTCTAGAAAAGAATCATCTAAAGTGCCGCCAGTTTTTTTAATAATTTGAAGCGCATGTAAATCGCCTGAGCCTTTTAAACGTAACACTGCATTCACTGCCAATTTCGCGAAGAAGTCCTTATGTTGATGCAAAATTTTTGATGATAATGTAGTACGCGATATATTTAATAAATCTTCTTTGAATTTTTCATCATTTGCCGAATTATCCTGGGATGCTTCGGTTAGTGCTTCACGGGCTACTTTTGTAGCCATACGCCATCCAGCAATTATTATTTGTGGATGCAATTTTTGATCGATAAGTTTTTCAGCTTCGCGTAAAAGTTCAGCTGCCAAAACAGTAACTGACGTAGTTCCATCTCCGACCTCGTCATCCTGCACGCGAGACATATCGACTAGAATTTTGGCAGCAGGGTTATCAACACCAACAGCTCGTAAAATAGTAGCTCCATCATTTGTCACTTGGACTTCGCCCATATTACGGCCGTGTGATACCAATATTTTATCCATGCCTTTAGGGCCTAACGTGCTTTTTACTAAATCACCAATAGCAATGGCTCCAATAAAGGACGAAAGCCTTGCCATTTCGGCTTTTTCTTCCTGTGCGTCATTTTTAAGCACTCGTACAGGATTTAAAGACACCTCCTAGAAAAAGTAATAATTGTATCATTTAAGAAAAAGTCTTGAATAGCGTGGCAACTCTAGTGCAAAACGGCTAAAATATACAGAGCCACGGACTAACATAACCAAACTTTCGTTTTCGATTTAATAAAGCGTTTCTTCTAGGAGCAGAAGAAACCCTTCTTACTGAGATCCACGCCTAATTCATGAAATTCATTCAGTGTGGGTGTTTTTAGCACTTATCAGGATGATTCATAATTACCACATTGTTTAAAACTAACTTTGAAGTAATTTATAAAAAAAGAGAAAAGTCAGAATCATTTTCGTAAATTAGTCGGATAACTTTTTTCTTTTCCTTTTTTTTTTTAAAAAATCTACTAATAAAATATAAAAATTTATGACAAAGCAAGCAAAGATTTTAGAATAATCTGGAACCGAAATCTCACGTGTATTTATCGTGGTCATTGATGCGGCCATTGTATATTTACTAGCCGGTAATCTTTTTTTTTTTTTCGTATAGCGTTCTTATATTATTGCAATAGTTTACATAAATTTTCATGGCTACGCTTCCTTATACATTATATATGTAATTATTTTAATACTTTTATAAAAAGTTTTTCTTACCATTTTTATATAAATTAACAAATTCAACCTTTTTCTTTCTTTAAAAACCACACAATGCACTTACACAGAGAAAACACCCGTCTATACTGTTGCCAAGAATCGCAATATGATTGTCAAGCCAGCAATTTGTGGGGAAAATTTTTAATGTTACTAAAGAGAATGAATTATTTGTTATTTATCGATTTTATCGATAACTCTTATCGTTCATTCTTTCTCTATTATATTGAAACAAAAAAGTAAATTGTACGCGTACATATTATTAAATGTAGAAGAAGACGATTTTCTTTAATTATTACTCTTAAACTCTTAAATCTCTTAAAGCAGCAGCATGACCATGGGGAGTTGTATTACGTTCTTTCTGTAAAGTAGCAGAATATTTAACTACTGTTTTGTTTAATTTGATAATTATTATTATTATTATTATTATTATTATTATTATAAATTTAGCCAGAGAATAAATTCTAAGACTAAAGTCTTATCGGCTTATTAATTTGATAATAGCAATGCATTTGTCTTAAAATATGAGCCGTCCAGTTTAAAATGCACGACACTTAGAAGAAGTCTGATATTGTAGACAAAGTTGTAAAATTTATAAATTTAGGTTTATGTCCATGGTAATTGATTTTATGAAACTTGTAAAACCTTCCTTATTTAATAACGGGGTGGTTTTGCAACTTCAATTCATTTCTATATAGAACTTGAATAATTTCTTTAGAAATTGTAGATGATGCCAAGTTTTTGCTTTATCGATAAAAACAAACATGCCTGCTATTTTAAAAAAAGTAGTGGATGAGAAACGAAAACTATAATGCAGGATATGAAAAAGTACATATGAATCTATCTTAAGCGCTTTTGAATACGACAAACGTCCGCCTAAACTGAATATACCCTGTACCACAAATGGTGTACAGTAAATATAAAACAAATAAGTGTATTTTACCCATAAAATCGTCACAACAGATCACGAATATATTCGTTTTTCATTTTGTTAATATATGCACGTACTGTTTTCTATTCTTTAAGAAAGAATTTCTATCGAAGTTTTGGCCGCATAATGCGCTATGGATTAAAATGAAATTGATATTTTTTATTTGCTTTCATTTATTATTTCGATACAAATGGTGTGAAAGATTATTTCAAAATTCCAACAAAAGGTAAGTTTGGTTCTTTTTAATTCCATTATTATTCGTTCCAAATGAACGATATCGACAAGAGCGATAGCAATTATCAACTTTCACGCGCGACAAAAGTCGTAATGACATTCCTTAGCAGAAATATGAGAGAAAGCAATGGCTAAAATTGTAAATATAAATAAAATGAAAAGAAAGGGCGAAAGAAGAAAAGAAGAAACGATAATCGTCAAAAGAGATTGAATTTTTTGCATTACGTAAATATCGTATACGAATGTGATCGCATTGACTTGATTTATGGTTGGATTATGGTTGTTTCTGTGGACCTATTGTTGGCTTTTTGCAGTCGATGTACACTTTACAATTGGTAAATTACTAACTTATGAGGTTGTTAATGAAATTACACTTCATTGGAAGAAGAAGCAATGAAAGAATTTATTTATTAAATTTAATAATTTTTATTATTATAATTTATTTGGTCCATTGAGATAAATGCTAGGATTAAATAATTAGAATGAGCACTAGTGCTAGGCAATATTTTTAATAAATAATCAATATATTTAATTGAATTTTACTTATGAAAGTGTGTTATGTAATTTGATTTAGAGAAAAAATAAAAATAAAAAAGTAAGCGCATGCAAGGGCAAAATTTTGATTACTTAACTATTTTTAATTTTTATTCGCTGCATTGGCACAAAACGTACAAATTGTAGCTCTAACATTGCTTGATTTATCACTGCATTGATGGGTTAAATATACCGAGCAAGGTCTTTCAACATTACCTAAAAATAATATAAACGTAAACTTACAAAACAGTATATAGATAATATGTAATGTGCGTGTATGTATAAAATTCTTCAACCATTTTTTTTAAATCAACGTAAGCTTGGGTCCGCTAGTGCAGATGACTCGTAAAGGAATCCTTCGAAATTCAATTACTTTTCCATCGCATCGACGGACACTACCAATTTTGGCGACATCCAAAATTTATAATCACTTTATTTTAAAAGTAAATGCGATATCCGAAATGTGTGCCATAACATCCACAACGATATAGATATGATTCTTCAAGTTATATAATAGGTGATTGCATGTATTTTGATCAGTTACATATATATATTCATGAATATAATAAATAAAGTAATGGAAAGCATCAATATACACAATGGTTACATTCGATGGTCCATTGGTCCATTTCTCCACATAAAATAAAATAACAATTTTTCATTTAGTATTTTCGAGTTATCCAATGTATACCGATAGCAATCGTGGAACGGTCAAAATTGCATTATCGACATTTTAGACGTTCTCATGTGACAAGGAAGATCCAAAAGGAGGGAAAATGGCTACCATACTAATTGACTGAAAATGCCAGTTTGGAATGGAAAAAATTTGTGTGACATATTGTGACGGGATGAAAAATGGATCTACTAAGACAACCGGTCCCAAGCGCAAAAAGTCATAGGTTAGTCCAAAGAAGACACCCAACGGCGACTCCGAGCCGCAATATTCATGTCCACAAAGTTGTGTTGTGCATATGGTGGGATAAGCGAGGTGTTGTGTATTAGGAGCTGCTAAAATCCAATGAAACTGTTACTGCAGAAATCTACCGACATCTATCTAACGAATTGAATGAATTGTTGCAAGAAACACCAGCAACGCGCGACCGTACGTTACAACCGTTGTCAAAGTTACAGTGTTGTAGCTCGAACGGGGAGTTCGGTCGCAGCCAGGGCACTCACTCAGGCATAGCTTTTTCTGATTATCACTTATTCAGATCGATGCAGCATGACTTGTCTGGCAAGCGGTTTCGAAATTTCGAAGAAGTGCAAAAATGGATCGAAACCAATATTGTTCTTACGACACGGTATCGCTGTAGAAAATGACGGAAAATGCTTTGATGAATGCATGTTGGACTAGTTTTTCCCAACATATGGCTTTTTCCTGAATGTATGACTTTTTCCCGGGAAAGAAATAATCAAGATACATACAAGCACCTAATAAAGTGGAATGAAAAACAAGTAAAAGCACTATAGCGCCACTATCTTACGCCAGTTCAAAATAAGGTGTAGCGAAAGTGATCAAAAAAGTAGTCCGATCCGCATCATTTTCAATACCAGTCGTCCGCGAGTTAAACCATTTCAGTATATTAAATTTTATTAAGATATCCTAAAATTGTTGGGCGAGCACAAGGAAAGAAGATCGACAGACAGACAGACAGACCGACGAGCTTCAGAGCGAGATTTTGAATCGGTCAGTATAATAAAAGTATAATAAAATAATAACACAAGTCCTTCTGGGTATCGCGCACTTCGGCGCAAATTTTTTATACCCTTGAGCCCACAAGTGGTGTAGGGTATAATAATCGGCTTCATTTGAAATTTGAAATGCTCTAGCATTTGTGTCATTTTGAATGAAACAAAAATGATAGCATATGTTATAGCATTTACGACCGACCGTCAGTGTGTGTTAATTACTATTATTAAAAAATATTTTCATATTTTAATAAACGCGATTGCTGTCGAGATCTATGAAAAGTGCTTCTGAATGATTTATCAATTTTAGTTAAATAACATTACAAAAATAATGTAGCATAAGCAGTGTCAGCAATGTGAAGGTTCCGATTTTTCAAGTGGCTGAACAAAATTTAACTATATATTATACTTGCGATATCAAATTTTTTTTTTTTGGAAGATAATGGGCGCCTCAAAATTAAATGGTGTTTTAAGTGTATGTTCCGAGTTAGGAAATGATTCGTAATGGCCGCAAAAGTAGTTTTAATGCGATTTGTTTAAGGTATAGTGTCAATGGAACGGCCTGCCTAGTTATTGCATAAAGAACGTAGCAGTGCCCTTAGCTTTTTTGAAAGAAAGATGCATTTGCAAAATCCAATTTTTTTTTTTTTAAATTACACACATTTACACACATATACACACATTCACAGATAAGTGATTATTTTAAGGTGTTTTGAAGGATATCGTGATTTTATCGCATGCGATTTTCATTAATTTGCATTTGAAAGAAAATTTATTTGAATGCAACATTGAAATGTCAGATCATTTTGCGGCATCTTTCGCTGGAAGCTTTAAAATTTCTGTTTCAGTTTTCCATATTCGAATCGAAAAATTTTGTACATTACGATTTTCGAAAATTGGTTTCCTTTCCCGACAGATAATATTTTGCGGATTTTTATGCGATTAATTGTAAAAATCTTTGATTTATTTGTAAAAATCTTTGTGTGGATGGGAAACATGAGCAAGGCGTAAATAATCACGATTTTGATAATATGGCAGTGTTGGTGGAGTAGTTAGAATAGGAATATCAGGGCGTTTCTGTATAATTAATATATCGCATACCACTTGTGATATAAAAGCATATTAAGTTTATGTGAATGTATGCAACAACCAGAAGGAGTTGAGAAAGACTCATTTTTTACCACAGTAATCGATTCAGAAAGTGATTCTGAGTGTGTCTGTCCATCCGTCTTTCTGTCTATATTGCTTTCCTTTGTTTAATCTATCGTCTGCAATTTTTGAGATATTTTAACGGAATTTGTTACGCTGACATGTTCTGCTACGATTTTTGGTAATGCTTCTCACATAATTCCTTATTTTAAAAAGTCGTTATACGAATAACTGTAGGATTATATAGTGGTGGGTCGCGGTTAGGTTGTTTACTTACTTGTTTTTGAAATAAAAATTGGTTTAATAGTTTACTTATTTAAATGAACCAATACAGCTCTTCTTAGTCGAACCGAATTGAATATTGAAGATGGATGGAGGCACAAAATACAGATTTTTCTCATATATCCTCTACACCTGTGAGATAAAAGACGGAGACACAAATCCACCCACGATCACCAGCAAAGACGTTAAATTTGAATGAACTCCGATTTCTTATTACTCAAGACAAGTATCGTACCATACATGTAAGCATAGTATACGATTGCAAGAAAGAACTAAGATTCTTTCATTCGATATGGGCACATCATCCATTATGGATGATGATAATACAAACTCTTAAACAATTATGAACCTTTTATAGTTAGTTGGTTGTACATCCGAAAAATTGTTGTGCGTGGCTCGCTTGAGCTTGACTTTTCTCTTTACACCGATAACCGAAGTATGAGAGGTATATATATATATATATATATTCTTGATCAGCATTAAATTCTGAACTGATTTAAGCATGCCCGTACGGGCAATTGTCTAGCATCTGTGGTAAACATTCTCTCGTTTGCAAACATGAAGGCATCGTCTACACTCTTGTAAAAGAATTTGACAATGATCTAAACTTTTGAAAGAACGGGCCAAAGAACACCTTCGCTTACCGTGTTTTTTGCAAACAGGAATAAGCGGCCGCGGCCAATCCATATTATAGAATGTGAAAGTATAGGTCTTTTCCCTCCTATTAGGATCGCGGTGATGGCTATCTTTCGAATCTATTGGTCACGACCAAATATAATTTTCTTACTTGTCTATAACCTAAGAGGTTTTAAGAGGTTTTCGAGCACGAAATAGAAATGTGAATATGTAATGAATATTCTAAAGTCGCATCGAAAAACATTGTCTATTGAAGGAAGAGAACAAATGATGATTTTTTGCTGCTTACTCGAGCATCTATTAACAATTTTAGCAAATTTTCAGAATTAATTTGACGAGAGTAACGAGAAAAGGGCCGAGAAGAAGCTTATGCGTTTAGATAAAGTTTTGAGTTTATAAACGTGAAACAGTCCGAAAGACGAGCATTGTTAAATTCATAAGGCGTTTCTCAATTATCCAGGATTAAGTGTTCCATTCTACTATATGTATATGTCCTGCAAAATAAATGGGAAGCTTGAAGCAGAGACAAACCGCATTCAGTTGAAACCTACGAAAGTTGTATCTTACGAAAGTGCATGGCCTTGCGAACGTACACTTGTAACAACTAAAAACACTATAGTGGGACACGGACCATCATTAAATTTGCTACAAGATTCCACAATTATTCATATAATGGATTTTCAAAATAAAGCGTTATATAGGAAGTCGGGTCGGAAAAGTCGTCTAAACGGAATCATTTTCGATAGCGTTCACGATTTGCGATAAAATTATCTCGAAAATTGCGGCGTATAGATTGAATAGAAGACAACAAGACCGACAGATGGACAGACGGACAGATAAGCTTAGATCGATGTAAAAAATGACTCTGAATATTGGGTCTATCTTATATCGTTGTGGATGTTGCGTAATTACACCTTTACATCACAAGTTATGTAGGGTACAAAAATTATATATGTATCTATATTAAATTTTTCTTTTTGTTTTTGTTTCTAATTAAAATTAAACTTTTCAACATTTACCAGTTATTATAACGGCATCGAGATGGGATATATAACTTTTTGCTAAGCGTAAAATTTCAATTTTTGATAATTTACGATCGTGGGGCTCCGTCGGTATTAAGGTACGCAATGTATTAAAAGCAGCATTCACGCTAAACGAAAAATAAAATAAAGCGAATTGTTATGCCTAGCACCAATACATATGAATATATGAATTATATATAGATGTAATATATATATTATATAATATATATATATATATATATATATATATATATAACTTACCTTTGGGTACGACAGCGTTCCCGAGCGTTCACTGCCTGTCTTGGCTTGGCTGGACTATTCGATGAATCCGATTCCGATTGACTGATCCGACTATTTAAATTCGTATCTAATTGTTGGTAATTTGTATAATAATCCATATTGTGTATTAATATTATTAATTAACGTTAATTAATGGAATTTTATTTTAAAATTTAAATGAGTAAATATTTTAAATGCTGCCTTGCCTTCCTATAACCATTAGGCTTTCTCCCACAAGACTAAATTGATTATATACATCTTTTAAACACTTATAGAGATATATTGTGAAAGATCTCATTTTTTTTTTTTAAACTAGAGCATAGCAATATGAGATATTGCGTATGTATATATATATATATATATATATATATATAATTAAAACAATACATACATACATACATATATACATGCACCTACGTATATGTAAACATACACGGAATATAGGTTCACCAATCAAAGAGAGGATTGGGCCAACGATTAGGTCGCATCACTACCATATTACACACAGCTACATATATTTTTTGTGTTTTTTTTTCTTCCAAAAAAGCAAAGGCAAAACAAAACAAAACAAAACAAAATATTTTCTGTTCATCAGCAACGGAGATAGGAGATAGGAGATTTGTGGTTTTGTTTTCTTTTCCTTTTCCCGTCTGCCTTAATGCCATCACGATACAGCGTATGTTAGAGTTTTCGTTGTGTTTACTAAATGTGTAAAATGAATTAAATCATTAATGACGACGACAAATTGCCCATAAATACTTTATGAAATGAACAAGTATCATTATTATTATTATTATTATTATTATTGTTATTATCACATATGATCATTTAAGTGAAATGCGGTCGTCACACATGGACGCAAGTGGTTATTAAATGTTTTCATGTCATCTTTTATATTTTCATCTTTGTTTGGTTTTGCTGAAAACTCAAAGCGAGCTTCAAATTCAATGTGGTCAGTGTTAATATACACGCGCAACTGAGTATTAGAGAAGGATTCCCCTTACATTCTGTAAGAGTGAGTGTATTAAAAAAAACACAGTCTTATTTATACTAAGAACACTTATTTATAGTTAATGCGCGCAGGAATAAACGGTTTCGATAGTTTTCTCTTCATTTCATCGAATAAAATAAAAAACTCTTAGCTTAGATTTACGCTTAATCGTATAATCTACATCGGATACATCGGTATCTTGGGTTACACTGGGTATATATATATATATATATTTTTTTTTTTTCTTTGGAAAATCATGAAAACTGAAATGTGTTATAGAATTGGAATATGGAAAATAAAAGAATAAAATTGTATTCTAGAACATACAGATAAAGGTAACTACATATTTCGTAACCGTGTAAAAGTGAATAAATTCTTGATTGAATTTGATTTAAAGATATTTTAATCGAGAGCTTCCTTATATACCACATTTTTAAAGCATGTCGACCCATTTGTCTATCTTGCTTTCTTGTGTCCAACTCATAGGCCACAATTTTTAAGATATTTTGATAAAATTTGGTCAGAAAGTGATTCTCGATCAATCTATGCTGCAAGTTTTGAGATGCGTTCATGAAATTTGGTACACTCTGTACACGTGTTTTGGTCCAAGGACAAACGCTATCTAAAATGTTTCAGTGTTCAAAACGTTGTATGAACAATTTCATTAAACGAATTGTTCGGTAGGGCATTTAAGGGCGGATTGTGACCCACTATTAGGTTTTAACTTGTTTTATTTCGACTCTGAAAATAAGAGACTTTGCCACAAATTTTATAATTTCATCTCAATCTTATACTATTAACTAGAATTCAGTCTTTCACAATATCACGATTTTTCTTCACTGTATATGTATTTATCCGAACGAGTTACTAATACGAAATTCGATAAGTGTCCGTATTCGTTCGCTAATTGCTTAATGCATTGCCTAACTTGTTAGTCGTAATTGGAAAAAGTCCGATTGTCACTGTCTAACACTGTTTAAAAGAAATCGAATATCGTGTAAATCGAGAGACGATGTATTTTGAAAAATCAAAATTTTCGCCATAGAAGCAACCCACTGTCCCACTTTATTTTCGCATTGCTCTCACAACTTTAGATTCAATCATCCTCTAAATAGGTTCAATAAATTCATCCCGAGATCTAATATGTTGCTTTTTTTTTCTTTCTTCAATTTACGCCTTTAAATGAACTTGAACGCTTAACTGTTATATTGAATTTTTGCTGGAAAATGAATCAAGTATGTCGGTTTAGAATTGATTGAGTTAATATGTTTGTACCCTACATCGCTTGTGGTGCAGGGTACATTAAGTTTGTGCGAACGTATTTAACGCCCAGAAGAGTTTTATCTTAATATAGATCCATTCTTTACTATACACGAAAATGATTTTGAATCAATCTAAGCCCGCAAGCAGCGAACGTTACTGAAAATCGATCCAGATTTTCGATCATTTGCCATAAAACAATCTATCTTGAAAAGACTTTATATGGGAAAATATTGTCATCTTCAAAATTTCTCGAAAAAGTGCGCTCGAGTATAGTATTTGGACATTTTAACTAGGTTTGAAGAATTTGGCCCGGATGAGGTAATTTTTTGATTTTTCTCTCATATAACCGTTTCTACGGAAACTGATATAGTAACAAGCCATAATTTGTAATATTTTAGGGTGAAACTTAGTTCATAATAGTAAATTGATAAACGTATATACCTTACGGAGTTTGGACCACGTCTAGGTTTATTTTTTGTATAAATATGTCTTCGCATGAAAATTATGTGTGAATTTCTACGGTAAAACGAGTGAATAATAACTGTATTAGGCAAAGTGATGTAGATCATCTATTGATCGACCTTGCCCGTATATAATGCTCTTACTTGTTTTCTTTTTTGTTCAGAGAGCGACTCTCTGTTATAGCAGAGAGTACATATTTCTTATGAAAGTTTTCACTGTTTTACGGTTAGATGCTCTTATAGTTGAAGGAGTGTAATATTACTTACTATTACGAGCGGGAAAACTGAGACAACTGAGACCGTTGGCGCTTTATTTAATTAATCTCTTAGATACACTTTTAAGATAAATTAATTACAATTTCTTTTCGCACAATTAAATAAAGAACAATTTAACTGTCTATGAATCGAATGGATTATGATTTTGTTTACACGCATTTAAAAAATTACAAATAAATATATTATTTAGTACGATGGCAATATGTCCACATATCTTGAACTGCCTTAAAAGTCCATCATTCGGTATTTTTAAGTTTTCAAGAATTAACGCCAATGTGTGATTCCTGTCATTGACGCGTATGCTTATCATCGAGAAATGGTAATATTTTATAATACGACGACGACGACGACGACGACGACGAGTATACTCGTATACTTACCTTTACGTTGCACAATTTAAGCGTGTATTTTTCAAAGGCTTTGCGATATTGAACTGATTGAATGACAAAGCTTTTAACAAACATTATTAAGAAACATTTTTAAAACCATTGTCATCGTCTTATTATCGTTCATCAAACATGCGATTGCTCACTAGTGAAAAATGAACGCATTCGCACTATATTATTAACGGGAGACTCTTTCTTGAAAGCTTAGAAAAATGTTCCGATATTTTGCTTCTTTTATTATTCTTTGCCTGTGCTTTGGCATTTAAATTAATTAAGCTATTAAATGTGATAAACGATCGGACGATCGGAAATGCTATATAAATTGTCAGATTCCCGCCTTCAGTTTTGGTAAAATGTAACAAAACGAACTTACAGCCGCCTTCTGGTCGTTGTAATCGTCTCAATAAGTGGTCAATGAGAAATGAAAAGAGTGAAGAGTGAAGAGTGAAGAGTAAATTTCGTCTGTATGCGAGAGTTTCAGCGATAATACGAATTCGGCGATTGAAGCGAGAGATTACAACGATGATAATTTTCAGCGATGATTCTTCATTCGGTTATTTCAATTAAGGCGGCCCATCCGATGGTCAACTTTGAAGCACTTTAAACAAATTGAATGTGTATACCCGGTCAACCAATTGTGAATCAGTTTCTTAAACGATGTAACGGCTACAGCTCGCCATTGTATGCTGTACCGCAATTGATTTAATTAAGTTATTCATACAACGAGTCTCCAAAATACGGCACTATATCGGAAGCGTTTGAAAAAGTGGGCCGTCCGATCCCAACCACTTTCAATAGCATTTGTGCTTGGGCCAAGTAGAGGTGAGCGTACATTAAAACATTTCATGAATGACGGCTGGTAGGGTAGGAATACAAAAATTGCTAGACAGATAGATTGACGTACAGACAAGCAAGCAGACAAGATTAGATCGATTGAGAGAGTGATTCCGAATCGATCGGTATAGTAAAGTGTGGACCCAACTCAAGTTCTTTTGGATTTTGAATACATCCGTATAAACCTTGTAAGCTAAATGGTATACGATATGAAATAAAAATTAGATTTACATTATTTGTGTAAGAAAAACTTTGTGGTCGAAAGGATTATCACTATTCCTTTTACTTGAGAAGCAAAAAAGCGGACAATATTTTCTTTATCA
Organism: Glossina fuscipes; assembly: GCF_014805625.2. NCBI lineage: Eukaryota > Metazoa > Arthropoda > Insecta > Diptera > Glossinidae > Glossina > Glossina fuscipes. The sequence goes on from NW_023998414.1 coordinate 31,307,031, forward strand.
TTAAATTCTAGCAAGTGATACCTTACCTTTTGTTGATATTTTTAATTTTCTTTTACTTATAAATGGCTAAGCAAATGATGTACGGCCTATAGTCTACTGCTAGATTAATTAGCCTTCTAACAATTTTTTCGATCCGTAAAGTGGTTCGGGTGCGGAAAGAATGCTCGTTCTTTTTCGTATATATGAATCGTGCAAATACCCTGCGCTTGATCATATACCCGAAAATTGGAACAAGTAAGAATATTGTGTTTGGTTCTGGCCGAGTTCTCTATCTATACCTTTTATCTTAAAAAAAAAAAGAAGAAAAGCTCGAACACAATGAAATTTCGTTGCTCTATAATATTGGCTGGGCGTAAAAAGAGTTTTTCCACTTTTGTGCAAGTAGTAGGTAAGATAAGATTGTATTATTCTAGTTTAGGAGTAATGAGTAAATGCCTATTTTTGCGCTTTTGAAAGCAGAGCTCTTTCTAGCTTATGCAACACTGTGGATGCGTTCGTCGATCAATTTAGACCGCTTTTCCTACGTTCGATAATTTCCAACGTTTTTAACAAACTTAAAGCCTGTACTTTACTGTTTACGACCGCACAGATAAGCGAACGGACAGACGGCCGTATTTAAATGCATTTAGAATATTATACTTCTGGGTAAGGTATAACGCTTAATTCTGCGGCAGTGGGTGTATTAAAAAAAGAATAAAATATTATCGCTCACATCTTTTGAAAAAGAAAAAAAGAGAACAACAAGTATGAAAATTATATTCGGTCGCGACAAAAACACTTAATATCCATCATCCTTATCCTTTAAAGATAATATGAGATGGGCGCGGCTGATTTTTTCTATTTTCAAAAAAAAAAAATCTTTCATTGCATAGACGTGTGAACTTCCTTTTCGCTAACGGGCGACTGTTGACAACAGATACTACTTAGCGCGGCAGACGGACAGATAGACGCACATGTTTAAATGCATTCCAAATTTGGAAATTATTCCTGCGCGTTATAAAGGTATTGAGAAAAAAAATTAAATTTTGATACACTATTTTATTGGGTAGGCGTGATCAATTTTTTCCATTTTTGTACGGGTGTTACAGCATCGCCCATAGAATATGCGTTCGTGAAAATATACAATTTTTTTATTCCTTTTGAAAAACGGAGGTGTTCCCAGTTTACGTCGTGTTGTGGGCATGTCTTTCGAACGATTTCGCCTACTTTCAATACCAATCTGCGTGCAAGAGCTTTCCATGTGTCTACCAAATGTGAAATCGATAGCTTAATTTTTGCGGCTAATAAAATCTTTCCAACAGACATTACACACACACGGCCATACTTACATCGATTCAGAATTTGATGCTAATCAAGAATATATATACTATTTGGGTCTTCGCAGCTTCCTTCTTGACAAAATGAGTATAATTTTTATCCTTTGGTGATGGGTATAAAAAGTAAAACCAGTGAACGGTTCACCCTTTGCTATACTTTATTGAATGTTTGTTGCTTACCACGAATACCATTTTATTCTACTCTGCTTAATATAATAGGTTTACATGTGCTTTGATCAGTTACAAGTATTGGCGAAAATGATAAAGTAATGCGAAGTATCAATGTGCTCCGCACAAAATAATCGTTTTCCAATTGACGTTATTGAGTTATTCAGTGCATACAGATAGTAATCATGAAACGTTCAAAGTTATATTTTCAACATTCGTTAGTTTTGTTGTTCGATTCGAAGAAATCTGGTGCTGAAATCCATCAAAAGCTTTTAGAAGCATGTGATATTGCTGCTCCACCGTATTCCAACTGGCGGTTTTGGTTTCAACGGCTTGAAAGCGGTGGCTTTGATGCCAATGACAAAGATGGGGCTGGAGGACCAAAATAGTTCGAAGGCAATGAATTTCAAGACTTATTGGACGCAAAGTCAAATTGTCAAACAATTTTCCAACAGCTTAGCAGTTGATGAATCAATTGTTTTTAGACGTTTACGTGTCCTGAAACACCCTATGATTTGCCTGAAAAAGCAATTTTCAACCGTTTCAATGTCGCGGATTCATTGCTTGCCAGGCAAAAAAAAGAAAGAGATTATTGTGGCACATTTTGATTGATGTTAAAAGTTGGATCCATGACCGTGATCCCAAACGAATCAAGTTACGGGTTAGTCTACGACACCGAAGCGTTCCACGCATGGTCACAAAATCTTGTTATGCATATGGTGGGATAAATAAGGTGTAGTGTTGTACGAGCTGTTAAATCCGAACGAAACTGTCGGACTGCGGATGTCAATTGAACAAATTGAATAATGGATTGTTGCAAAAAAGACCAGCAATAGCGGTTAATAGAAGCAAAGTCATCTTCTGGTATGGCAACGCTCGATCCCACGCTGCAAGAGCTGTCAAGGCTACACTTTTGCAGCTAGAACGGGAAGTTCTGCCGCAGCCCGCGTACACACCAGGCATAACGCCTTCTGATTACCACTTATTGAGATCGATGCAGCATAGCTTGTCGCGGTACGCGATACGCGGTTTCGAAATGTTGAAGAAGTACAAAAAATGGATCGAAACAAGTATCGTTAATTCGAACACGTTACCGCCATGTTGCCAAAAAGATGAAAAAAAGTTGTGAAAAATAATGAAAAATATTTTGATTGATATAGTTTTTTCAAGTGAAAAAAATGATCAGAATATATGCAAGCACTTAGTGACACTTGATAGGCCACATAAAGCAAGTAAATATTTTGAAATATGCGGCAAGTGTGCTGCTAAATAAGTAAAATGAAAATTTCTTTTTATATTTTCAACTAATCATACTTTTTATTTACAGCACTTAACTAAGAATAAAAAACAAGATAATTTTTTAAGTTTAATTTCAGAAATTTAAGCAAAATCATCGAATCACTAAATCGTAGGAAGAGATATAAAACATAATAGTTTCTCACTAAATAATTAAATTATTACAAATTACAAAAAAAAAAAAAAAAAAAAAAAGAAATAATAAAATCCAAACCATTTTGACTCATTGTCTACAAATATAGTATAGAGATATAAATTTAATAAAAGGCAATTTCATTGGAGCACATCAAATTATTTCTAAAATAGAAATTGGATTTTTTCAAAAGATATCCATAGGAAATTGTGAACGCAATTAACAATTATTGACATTAATTAGGGAGAGCACTAGAAGGGCGTTCGCTCAGCTGTGTATAAATTATAAGAGAAAAAATAAAAAATAAAATACATATACATATATATATATATATATATATATATACATATATACATATATATATATATGGAACAATTTATCAAACACACCACAAATCACAAGCACACATATATATATATATATATATATATATATATGTATGAAGATTATTTTATATAGCGTTCTTATTCTCTTTCAGTTTCTCCTTTACATGATATGCATACAATATAAAACGCATAAGAAATGAAAACATTTACAGCAAATATTAATTACGAATAAATTGTAGGATGCTCTTAGGATATTTATAAACACAATTCGCCTTGAGGCGAATTATGGATACCCAGCCACCTTAGGCTTTTTCGTTGATAAACACCGGCGCGTCAAATCACGTCAAATAAAGATTTGAGTATTTGATGAAAACATAATGGAATTTTAGGCGTTTTTCAAAATTCCTTTAATTCCTAATTTAATTAATTTAAACGATTTATGGTACGGTTCACATTCCTATCTCAACTTTGAAAGTAAAAAGCGTTTTATTTTAATTGATGTTAATAGTCCGGTCAGACGGACAGACAGAAAGATATGGTTACATACACGCACGCCGATCAAAATATATATATATATGTATATACATATATATATAAACTTTAGAGAGTATTTGGTGTACATTTCTAGAAAGTTATAAATGGAATGACTGCATACGTACGTACAAGCTCATCCTTTGGTGACAGGCAGTAAAACAAGAAACAAAATTAAAAGATAGCATTATTTACATGAAACAGAAATTTTTTTTGTTTTGTTTTGTTTCGTTTTTTCTCTGCATTTTTTTTATAAAGGTCGATTCTCAATTTTAAACGATATTATCAAATTTGTTCGTTTCCGATTTGAAATTTTCGATAAATTTTGAAAACAAATTTTTGTAATAATAAAAAAAAAAAAAAAAAAAAAGGACAAAAAATCGTTGCATAGATTTGTTAAAAATTTCAAGTAAAAAAAGTCGCTTTTGCTTCTTTTTTTTTCTTTCTTTCTTCATCTCATACAAATAAAGAATTTTATATAAGCGCTGTTATAAGTTTAGCCTTGAAGTTGACAAATTTCTCACTGGTTGCTGCCACGCGCTGTAACAAATGCAAACATAATGAATGATAAAAATTTGATAAATATATATAGATATATATATATATATATATATGTTAGATTTACCAAAATTAAATCTTGTATTAAATTGGCTAAGCCCCGATTGGCCAATACGACCAATCTTGTAACGGGACCGGGTATGCCTTCTGTGTAACCATCGTTGGCACGATTGGCATCGCTATCACCGTCGCTGTCACTGGAACCGCTTACACTATTTGCATTGGCGTCACCACTTTGAGTTTGCACGCTGCCCGAGAATAGCTGTTATAAGGAGAATGCACAAATTTATCACTAATGCCTGATGATCTATTACGTGATTACTTACTCGCACAACATCGAAGAGGAAGTTGCCAGAACCAGCAGCACCAGCACCGCCCGCATTACCACCAGCTGAATTAGTACCACTGGCTACTGGTAAAAATCTGTAAGCATATTGGATTTATTCCTATTTGAAAGCTTTTTATAATTTAATTAAAACAAATCATAGCTTGTAGTGATGCTCTTAATGGTGATACAAACAACCCAAGGGTGATCACATATGTACATAACTAGTCTGAAATATCTAAAAAATGCACTTCAAGGACTGCATATGTTGTCAATATGTTTTTGCTAAGGGTGAGATATGGAGTATCTTAAGTCAAGCGTGTACATTTGTTCTTTCATCCATCTAGTCACTGTCCTATTCAACTGCTTCGCTTATTCGTGATAGACTTCTGAAAAGTGTGCAATTTTAATAAACAGACCTAAAGCAAAACTCCCTCGTTTCAGGATCAGTTCATAATAAATCATGTTTGACTAATAACTTGCTAATCCAAAGTCCGCGCACCTCTGCCTGTATAAACAGGCAAGAAGTCGATGAACTTTATTTTTCGAGCACTTGGTTCAACAAATCGGTTCCACTTTCATCATTAATAGGGCATTTAGACCCACCTAACAACCTACAAGAAGTTGTGTTGATATTATTACGTCATCAAACTTACGTAGTCATAAAACCTAAGGACGTGGCCCCGTATAATTAAGGATTGACGGCGTTTCGATTAACATCTTTCACTGAAGGTCATAACAAATTTGTAACGGCACACCAGCTTTAAATTCCTTTTTACGCAATGCAGTCCGCATCCCGTGAATTATTTTGCACAAAAAAAACAACAATTTTTTTTTTGGAATGGAAGCGAATCTCATATCAAAGTCAAAATGATTTTCTTAAAAAACTAACATTATTTTCAGATTGTTTCCGACGAAAATCAATGAATCCTTGACGTTTGCCATGATCCAATGACTTTAATTCGTGAATCAGAATAGATTTAGTTTTGCGTCAAGATTCGTTAAGTTGAACGCATAGACAGTCAAAATGGTCGGGAATATCTTCCATTCGATAAATAATAGGCACAGATTTCAGGCGTAGCTGGTAGCTAAAAAAAAAAAAAAAAGCTGAAAAGATCCCTCATGATGCTCATATAATCTTTCTTGTTCATAGATCGGTCCCGTGCAAACGAATTCACAGAGCATTATTACATTATGGCAATTGAAGAAATCTGATTTGTTTGATTTTAATCGAAAATATTTTTTTTTCTATCCCAGCGCCTATTTTTTGCACCCTTTGCCATATAACCGTTCCTATGGAAAGTGAATCTTTATGTAATAAAAAGGGCAAATTTTCAATAGTGGATGACGATAGTTGGATTATAGTAATAATTTGAAAAAGAAATCAACCGTAACGAATTCGAATCACGTAGGTCGATTTTTTGAATACAACCGCCTATAAGGATTCTCATGAAATGTAAATTTTTATAAAATAATTGTTCATGTTTTGTGATAAAAAATTTCTGCACGATCGTGATTTGGCATAAAAATTAAAAGGACAAAACTTGAACGACATGGGTCTATTTCTTGAGCCTCGTTCCTTATAACATTACTCCTGAATAAGTAAGCCCATCAGGAAAAAGATTTAATTTTTAAAATTTGATAATGAAAGTCGGTCTATAGTAGCAGTTTAGCAAAAAAAAAAAAAAAAAAAAAATTAACGTTAGGAAATTTGGATTACATAGATATCAACACTAACATATATAGGGGTTATCATGGTAAAATCGATGCGTTTATCGATCGAGTTTACTTTCTAAAGTACCTGCCCGATGGGTTTGAAGTGTAAGCTTTAGAATCAAACCTCGAAACTGTAAAGGGAAATATCAAATTTACAGTTCGAAGTCAGCCGATGCGTTTGGGAACGTGACGCATGATAGCACTGGGGTAGTAGTGTTAGTATAATGAATTGGTGATACGAAATTTTTACCTTTTATTTCTATCATCCAAATCGACAGTGTCCTCGCTAGAATCCAATGTGAGATCATCCAAAGCCGGTGATTTTGGTTCGTTTAATTGTAGCTCGTTATTATTAATGTTTTTCGTTTTTTCTTCGTCATTTAAAGGCGAAACCTCATTATTGAAGCTCAGTTGTATGGTGTCATCAGATTTTGGTTGAGCCTGTTGTTGTTGCAGGGCGGCGGCGGCTGCTTGAGCGGCAGCTTCGGCTTCCTTAATTTGACGGGCAACGCGTATAGTTTCTTCCAATTGTTTATTAATGGCCGATAAATCAATTTGTGTATCAGTGGCAACATCCTTTATGTTTTCATTTCGTTTTGTTTTATTTCGGTTTTTGTTTTATATTTGATTATTATATATGTTTTGGAATTTTTCAGTTACATTTTAAGCAATAAATATCATCATCATGCAACGTTTTTTATATATAATAATTTTTTTATTATTATTATTATTATTATTTATTTATTTATTTTTTTTTTTTTTTTTTTTAAAAATATTAATTATTTCATTTCATTTCGTTTTTTATGTTATGCCAATTTTTTTTTTTTTTTTTTTTTTAAGTTATTTAAATTAGATGCAAGATAAATAAAAGTAGGAGAGAGAAAATGAGAGAGACAGATTAGGTAGGAAATTGAAAATATAGGATAGCGGATATGATGTTATGAGCGAGATCGTAATTTACATCAAAGAGGTACATAAGGATGAGGCAGGCAAGTGTTTACGTAAGCGGGCATACATGATGAATGTAATGCAGAAATTATTGGATATAAGAAAAAAAAAAAAGATGATGTTAACGTACATTTGCATTTGTGTGCGTGCATGTGTATGTGTTGTATATGTATATATGTATGTATGTATATGTATATATGTATATATATATATATATATATATATATGTTTATGTTTATATAGTTAGTAAAATACCGTTTTACAAAATCGTTTAACAATTTTTACCGTTTTATGAATGCAACGTGCATAATGATGTATTTTTGTATACATTTTTTTCATTACATTTGGTTTGCGTTGATGATTTCATTGCAATGATTAAACGTTTTGTTTTAATTGATTGATTTAAAAAAATTTTGTTTAATTGAAGGGTTATTACACAAATCGATTTGAAAATTTTATTATGTAGTATGCGCATGAAAAAAGAAAATATAAAAAAAAGAGAAAGAAAACAAAAAGCATGAGAAACGTGAATAAACAAACATATTGTCAGATTAGATTAGAAAGAAAGAAAATAAACAAAAAAAAAAAAAAAAAATTAATAAATAAAGAAAAAAATAAATAAAATAAAATATAAACTATATTGCCAATAAAATTTTTGTAATTTTGTTATAAAACTTTTTAATAAAATATCAAATAATCAAATACTTAAAAAATATATATTTCAAAAATTATTTGTCATAATAAAAATCATGGAACAATGCGTTTTTAAAAACGCATAACAATATGCATTACATTTCACTTATATTTATAAAGGTGGTACGAGTGTATCAAAGGATTAATGAAAGATAAACACAAGAGAAATCATTAGAAACGTATCCATTTTGATACACACATAAGAACCGCAGTGCAGATAATAAATTAAAATAAAATCAATCCTAAGCATTCGCTTATGAGTTGCAACCAATGAACTAACATTTAAAAATTTTTAGCGCAAAGTTGAGGCAAAACTGAACCGCCTTGCATTAAGATGTTCATCATCATTTTTTCGCCATTTATTTACTCTCTCATAAAAATCCAAAAACATATTTTATCATATTTTATGAAATTTAAAGAAAACAGAAAAAAAAAAAAACAAGCGAAAAATTTAAAATGTCAGTTCATTTCGAATCAATTCTCTTTCTCTTCTGAAATAAATTGAAAATTTTGAAAGATGACGGGAAACGATTTCGTTCGTTATATTCATGTTTTCCTGCAGTGTTTGCTTGCAGTGTAAATTGTTGTGCGATGACGAAATGATGCAAGTTGTGCTTGTTATTATTATTATTATTATTATTAATTTTTATTATTATTGTTATTATTATTGTTGTTTTTCTTGTTGTTTTTCTTGTTGTTGTTTTTGTTGTTCTTGTTGTTGCTGTATATGTGTAGTAGCCAATTTCTGTTTCATATTTATGTATGTATCAATCAAAAAAAAAAAAACAAAAAAAAAAATCATTAATTTACATTGAAAGCCAATTTTGTTTAAAATAATTACTTAAAATAGGATAAATATTTTTCTTAAGAATTTGAAAGTATTTACCCTAAATTGTGATATGTACTATTGTACTTAAAAAGTTGTTGTAGCAAATGTTTTACGCTTTAAATGAAGGATTACGAGGGCACTCACATTTTCAACAGTTGATTACACTTGGTTCATCGGTTGCGTTGCGTCCAGTGGCGCTGTGTTCATCGAATTTGTGTTCATTGCAGTGTTACTGTTATTATTGTTATCGCTTATATCATTATTATCTTCATCTTCGGGATCGAATGAGGGTAATTCAACTGATACTCGTATCGAGTTACTATCATTGCCGTCAGTATTATCATTACTTGTAGATGTATCGCTATTAACAATACTGGTGCGAGCCTGATTACCCAAGTTACCTTGTATAGCAGTACGTAATACAGCTGGTCCGACAATGCGAAAAATTTTCGTAAACATTTGATTAACCTGATCATCAACTTGCTACAACAACATAGGGGAAAATTTCGAAGGGGAAAAATTTTGAAAATTTAAATTTTTATTAAAGTTTGTTTGTTTGTTTGTTTGTTTGTTTTTTTTGTTTTTTTTTCTGTGTAGTGTAGTGTAAAAAGTTATGTGTTGGAAAAATGTTTTGTCTTTGCAATTTTGCCGGCATGAACAAAAAAATTTTCAAAGCTTAATAGTAGTGTGTCCACATAGAAGGGACGAGCAAAAAAGAACAATTAGCTGTCGTAAAGCGAAAAAAAAGTAGATCGCAACCGTTGATATTCTGCCTGTGCCTACCTAAAACAACTTATTTACTAATCATAGACGTGCTAATAAATCGATTAACCGCACGAGTAGCCAAGCAAGTAAGATTCGCATCTACCAAGTTTAGTGATCGCGGTTCAAATCTCGAGCGCGGCAAATTTACTTTGGTCATTGCTACAGCGAATGCTCAGCCAGTAAAAGAAATAACAATGACTGTTGGGTCACTCAATCTAGGAGCTGCTGCGACCACATCCGTAGCTCATTATCTTTCCTCACTTCGTTCGGACCGTACAAGGGAGACAATTCCCGTAGTGAATGGTCGTATAAAGAAAAAAGATTTATTCTTATCCTGATCACTTTTCAAACACTGAAGTAAATTGCAAAATCAATCCTAATAAAAATCTTTCTTTTCTTCCTGAAAGCATTCAATTCTTGTAATTGTCGCAGCAGAGAATCGATATGAGACAATTTTATATATAATTAGCCACGCCCATCCAGCATTATAGAGTATGAAACAAAGATAATGGTACACCCAACTCATTTTTTATACTGCCTTTTTTTACACGATTTCGAAATAAGACGGTCCACCAATGGTAGCAAATAAACTTTTTTACACGAATTTCTTTTTTCTGGAACAGATCCATAAAGGAAAAAAAAAATCTCTTTTCAATACTAATTTTGACACTTATGTATACATACAGTGCAACGAAATGCAATTGAGGGAAAACTGTGATCAGAAGTCAGTCGCTTTATGCCCAAATATGGGTTAGTGAGGTGCTCCACGGCTAGTTGGCCGTTAATAATGAGCGTTGATGCCACTTTAAACGAAAAAAAAAAAAAAAAAATCATTTCATCTATATGTCTATAGTTAGGGAATTACGTAGAATATTTTGGAAAATGTCGATTTTGTGCAGTTTTGTGAGTGTTTGCTTGAAAAGGTTCAATCTTTGACCAAAGAAAATGCACTCTTTATACCTTATAGCACTTGTGGTACAAAGTTATATTAGGATGTGTTGACGAAATTTGGTGCACTGCACCGGCATGTGTTCATCTGAGAACAAGCACTATTAAGCACAGTTTGGATGGGATCATTTTTTCGACCACTTTCCATTCAGTGCCTAATTTTGAAAATTTTAACGATTTTTGAATAAGTGTATTACGCGAAATGGTGTCGGGTATTTAATGGTGGACCGTCGTACACTATAGTGTTTTTACTCGTACGTATTTCCTTATGGAATGTCTTATTAAAGTTGAATACATTTATATTGCCCTACAATGATATTGAAAATAAAATAAATTTTTTACCCATTTCGAATTTTACCAAGCCCAGAATTGTTATTTTATATTACACCTGACCATTTAAGAAGTCATTTAAATCAAAATGAAATAATCGATTTTATAAAAAATTTACAATGGTCTAGCCTTTTAAAAGATTCTCTTTGCTTTCTGTACGGTACATGGGAAAGAATCGAAAGCGACATTAACCAGTTAACTGCTTAAAACGAGTATATATGGGTCGTGAGAAAAGGACAACATATCGAGTTATAATGAGCATACATGTTATCATCTGTTTGTTTGCCGTTGGGTGACTTCCCCATACAAGTCTATCATACCATATTAGAGTATTTAAGAATGTATGTATGACATTGTTTCAAGTTATTTCATCATAACTTAATTTCATCTTAAACGAAATGGGCATTTTCGAAAAAGATCGAAACAATTAACTGATTAAGCGAACGCATTATTCTAAAGCTGCTTCTAGATGCTTGTTGCTGTTAGTTGAATTTTAACTTTAGATTGAATTGTTTTTTATATACTAAACCAAGAACCCTAAATAAGTATAATATAGATATGTGCTCATCTATATATATGTATATATATATATATATATATATGTTTTTATGTTCTATCTTTTAAGAATTACTTTAAAGAGGAAGAGAGATATACTAATTAATTGAAAAATGGATTTAGCTTATTCTCAAAATGAAGCAAAGTTGAGTTACATAAGGTAGATGTAAAATTTTGAATTTTTCAAAGAAAAAAAAAAAAGAGAACATATTTTATCGTATTGTGTTATAGTTCTCATGCCTTTCGTGTGGTGCTAGCAATCTATTATGATTGAATGTATGAAACAATATCAAAACTACAACAACAAATATTAGATTTAAGTTAATTGCTAATTGTTTGAATAGATATAAAATAAATGATCAATATATAGATGCCTACATACACACACACACACACACACACATACAATTCAATACCATCAACTACAGATATACGCATAATGTATATATATATATATATATATATATATATATATATATGTAGATATATTAAAGAGATATATAAAATTAATGCATAAAAATAAATATAAAAGGATAGAAAATTGTGTATGCAAAATATTGTTGTAAAATAGTGAAAATAGTTAGCTTTCATAAACATAAAAAAAAAAAAGAAACAAAAATTTATAAAGGAAGGAATCACACTTCCGTTGTAATCGCTCGTATAGTTGCTTTCATTTTATCATTATGCATAATTGATAGAGTCGTCGATTAGGCTTCTGGTGCAGTTCATATTGGTGCGGGACAAATCTACAGATACAGTTTTATATGCGTGTATAGTATGAAATTTTCATTAATTAATTGGCAGTAATTTAGTTATTTTAACTGTTGTACTTTCATCATCATTTATCGAAACATTTAATGCCGTTGCCGTTGCCGTTGCCGTTGCGTGGGAGTTGTCATTGTTAGCGACGAGATCAGTTCTGGTTGTAACAAAATAATTTGTAGAATTTAATAAACGATTTATATCATTGATTAAAGCAACAAGTTGTGATTCATCAACATCTCGCGTATTAACGTCAACTTGATCATCATTATTTTTATCATTCAGTTGATCATTGTTCAAATTATTTAAAGATGTTGTTAAAACACTTGCGATTGTTGCCGTTGGATTGTTATTATTATTATTATTATTATTAATGTTACTATCGTTATTATTGTAATTATTTGAGGGAATTGCAGTTATTGGATTGTTAACGGTCGTGCTAAGGATAACAGGAGATGTTGTTGTTGTTGTTGTTGTTGTTGTTGATGATGATAATGTTGATAATGTTGATGATAATGCAATATTGGTAGTGGATGTTGTTTTGGGAGGTACTATGTAAATGGGACTATTGGTTGTGGTGGTTGTGGTGGTGGTGGTGGTTATAGAGGATTCGGGGGTGCTAGTATCCGAAGTGCTAGGGAGAGCGGTAACAATAGTAGACATGGTGGTGGCGTTTGACACTATCGCCTCGCGCGCACTCACATTATTATCATTGGACATAGCAGCAGCACCAGCAGCACCAGTAGTAGTTGTGATGGCAGTAATGGATGAATCCTCTTGACTGTTTGGTGCAAATGTTGGCAAATCAATTTGTATTCTGGTATTTATACCATTATTATTTGTTGTCGCTCTATTATTATCATTCGCTTCATTGTCTACTTTATTAATATTATTGTTATTAGCATCATCAGTATCATCGTTGTTGTTGTTATTGTTATTGTTGTTGTTATTGTTGTTGTTATTGTTGTCGTCGTTGTCGTCGTCGTCGAAATCAGCTGCCAAATTTGGTCTTTGCGGCGATGAACGATTGCTTAATACTGAACGTAATAAATCTGGTCCGGCAACTCTTATCACTTGCGCTATAATACGATTCACTATAGAGTCGATTTGCTATAAAAATTTGTGCGAAATTTTTAATTTATAAATAAACAGTTGATATGAAAATTTCATATATTATGTATATATGTTTGTGCGTGCTTGCAGTGTGTGAAGAGTAGGTGTGCCTTTGAATATATTCAATTTTTATTGTTGTTGTTGTTGTTGTTGTTGTTGTTGTTATTGTTGTTGTTTTTGTTGTTTTTGTTCTTGTAAATTTTATTTAGAGAAGATAGAATGATAAAGTGCTTGCTTTTACGTCTTACACTCACACCTAAGTGCATGCATGCAGATTATTATTATCTATTCGTCCCTTATCAGCCAAGAGTTTTGCGTTTTTCTATGACATTTTTTGTGTCAATTTTTTGAAAGGGAGCCTTTTGTCTTTCTGTTTTGTTGTAGTTAATTTTGGAACTTTTGCTTTTGCTTTTGTTTTTGTTTTTGGTTTTCATTTTAAATTTCAAATAATGTTAGTCACATTGAAGGTGCTTTTCTAATTTTCAATAAAATGAAATAATTAATCAATGGTCAATCGTTAACCACATATGTATGTACTCGGCCAATTGCATTTCAAATTTTTTTTTCAATGCCAATATCATTTAAATGCCAATTTGCAGTTTGAACGTTTCGTTGGGACACTTGATAAACTTAAAAAAATATAAATAAAAGCTTGTATACACTTAGCACATATATAAAATACATGAATATTGAAAAATATATAAAATATATGAATATTGAAAAAAATAAAAATAAAATAATTATTTAATTAATAATTATTCTCAATTATTTTGCTGTGGCTGTGATGATTGCCTTTGACTTTCTTCAAATTCTTTGTCCGGTTCAAAGACGATGAGTTCAGCGGGTAATGTCATATTCGTATTTACATGATATTGAGAATCATCAAGATTTTCTGGTCGTAGCCGTTGACGCGGGAAACCGCTATTGTTATTTAAAGCGGTACCCAAAACCGCTGGGCCCACTTGCTGCAGCACGTTATTGACAATACGATTTATTTGATAATCAACTTCCTGTACCACAAATCATGTACAGAGATTCACAAAACATATACATATGCATATAAATATTAATAAATAAATAAAATACATACACAATAATAATAATAATAATGTTGCTGTTATCATAAGCTACCTAACTCACATATAAGCCTATACATTATATTTAAATATACACTTGTGTCTCATATCTTCTTTTTTTTTTTTTTTTTTTTTTTGCTTTTCTTTTTTTTCTCTTCTTTTTGAAATAATAATCAAAACAAAAAAAAAAAAAAACTCTTTTTTTTTTTTTTTTTTTTCTTTGATTTTGAATCAGCTTTTTGCAATAACTTTTGGGCAAATAAATTTTATAAATATTTACCTTTGTTATATCGGGAAATAATTCACGTAATAAACCAATTGTTCTCTTATTGCGTTCAGCTATTAATGCTTCTTGTTCTTTGGATCCCAGTGTTAAAACATCGATTTCCTATAATCAAGAAGAAAAAAGAAAGAAAAATAACATAAAACACACAAAAAGTCAAAATCGATTTCGTTACCGAAAATGTAAAAAAAAATCTTATTGTTTAATTTCTTTCATTGGTGTTAATTATTGTTTAAAAAAAAAAAAAAGAAAAAAAAAGTGAAAGTTGTTTTACATGCTATTGTTGTGTGTTTTTTTTTTTATTTTTATTTTTTATTTTTTTTTTATTTTTTTTTTTTTATTTTTGCTAAGCCAAAACCAAATTACCAAGTTTCGTTTAAATTATGCAATTGTTCAATTTAAGCAAAATCGTTTGCTATTTTGCATGTTCCGTTTCTTGCTTATGTTACATGATCGGATGCTGTAGTGTAGTTAAAGTATCGTAAGGTTAGTTCATTATTTCATATTTTATATGATTAATGTGGAATTGCCCTTTAGAAAGTGAATGGTCAACTCCGCAAAATATTTGCTTTATTATATCACAGTTAACAGTTAGCATAGTTCTTATGTTAAAAATTTCGCGATTTATCGAAATTAAATTTTTTTTTATTGCAAGCATTACATTATTTTTTATAATGAATAGTATTCTCGTAATTCTTACAGGAAATTACTGAGATTTGTCTAATCAAACCTCGATATTTTTGAAAGAGTTTAACTCTTTAAGTAAAACTGTTAGCTAACAAGAATCAAATCTAGCCACTATGCGGTCAAAATTAAAGCACAACGATCGGCCGGATACGACGAAAGGCCTAAACGCTTATGGGTGACGGAAGTGTGTACAAAACTGTCGACATCCTCAAACATAGCTGTAATGTGGGCTGTGTAGTGCTCACGTATAGGTATATCAATGGCAAGTGTCCTACAGATATAAAAGAGATTTGTTTACCAAATGAGTCCTTTAGCAGTACTACAAGGCTTTCTCAGCGTTTCCACCCACTCGCCTTAGAGTTGCCTTTATATCGCATGGCACATTATAACGACTCACCATTCTCCACTCACACTGCAAGCCCTTGGGGGTAGCGAAACCGTGTGAATCATAGACGTACCGAAACCGTCACTTTTCCCGGTTACGCCAATAACGGTTAGTTGTTTGCTTTAAAACTCGCATCTATTAGAGCTGCTCAACGATGTGTTTATGGCCTAATATCTATAATCCGGCAATGGGATTTTCTGTTGGAAGCTTAAGAGGTGCATCGGAAGAGGAAAGCGGGCATTTTCTTCTCCCATTCGGTTCTATCTCTAAGAGGCTCTTAAACTTACTCAAGCCCTGATAGTACTACGAATTGTTTGAAGGCACGGATGCAGTTCGATCTATGCTATGTAATGACATCGTTGGAAGCATTACTTCCTCGGGAAAGGATAGCTCGCTGCATGGCCTACCAGGATTTGTGAATCGTCAAAAGGCAAGCATGGCAACGGTTGTAAGGTTACATCGAAAGTTGTACAGAGCGGCGTAAGTCCACAAGGTGACTAATTTTGAAATTGTACAAATCCACGGAGGTTGGGTTATATAAAATAGGTTTGCTTCAGGCATGGCGATGCACTTCCCATCAGACTATAGGGATGAATGCCTAATCTTGCCTGACTGCTGGGTAAGGCCCTTCGAGGAATATCGTGGTGGCTGTGGGGAAGCTGGAAATGTCACGAATGGATTTCATAGGAAATCAACGGTAACAATGCTCCAATAGACAATCGTGGAAAAAGCTTTTGAAATTGTTAAAGAACTATTGCGATAGAGTCGGCGATCAACTATCGACTAATAAGAAGAACAAGAAGACAAAATCTAAACAGTTTTGCAAAATTATCATCGATACGTAAAAGCGATAACTTCTCTTGTAAATTTTTTTGAGATATTTTGGTTGATAAGCATCGCAAACCATCGCATTCTGAGGGAATTGAATGTTTATCAAAAGGAGTAGCTAGTCTCGATCATATTAAAGTATACTTCCAAAAGCTGGGCTTGCTTCAAAACCCATGCAAGTTACTACTAACCCTGCCATTGGTTGAACGAATGGAAAGCAAAGAAGAAAGTTACACTTTAAAAGCTATACTTACTTATAAAGCTAATCATATATTGCGTCTTATGCTTTGCATATTTAAATTATATTTTTATTCAAATTTATCGAGAAAGGTTAGATAGAAAAAATTTGAAAATTGTGATTGTGGTCGTAATGTCAAGAGACCGATAACAATTCAGCATACAAGTGAACCTGCACAGAGGTTGGCAAGCCTGGAAGTTTTCAATGCTTTACAAACTTACGTAAATGTATTCTAATTGCTGTAGTGGTTATGTAGTGAGTGGCCTTATGAAATTCGCACAACAAAAAGTAAGCCAGTGATCCTATTTCAAAATCCGTAAAGCTGCTCTTCAATCTATCACGAAAATTGCGACAACATATTTATTTGGAAAATAAAAAGTCACCGTTCAGCAAGTCACTGAGCCAAGTGAAAGATTGTGTAACCGGAAATTCCGGCAATCTGCTGTATGACCCAAACGTAGTATAAAATGAAAATCGGATCATTTAGCAATTATAAGACTATATAAGCTATAATAATAAAATCTATCAACTATTATATATATAGGGTTTGACAATTTCATCAATCTGATGTTCAATTTTACTAAAATTGCTAGTTTTGCGCTACTTCTCATAAAGATTGATTTTAAGATGCTATCCATGCCTTGGTTACTGCATACTAAAAAAGATTCTCAATATTCGCAAAAAATTGTGTATTTATCGAATAAACACCTCACCTATATTATGCCACGTCTCCTTAATTACAAGTATTCTTAGAAGATCTTAAGTGTTTGACTATAATTACTTAGTCACGCTTGTTATTTAACAAAAAATTTACAAATCATAAAAAAGTATAATAAACAATTATTTTACTCGTTTTAGGTAATAAAATAATGATGGGTTATTTAACGGGTAACATTGCGGTAAGCTTTTCAGGAATCGAATTTGTTTATTCGCTAAATAGATGGTCGGAATCTTCGAGAATGTTGGGAGAAAAGTTCATCATCTGAAGAAAGTTTTTTTCCTTGAAACTTTACGCTCTGTCACACGCGCTCAAAAACGCTTGCCTGTGTAAATTAAATGATTTTTATGAAATTGCGGACGAACGTTGGCGTCGTTGGCACACTTTAACATAAAATCTTTGGCAAAGAGAACGGGGAGGAATATTCGAATATAGAACGGTAGTATCATACCATTCGTAAAACTTAAATGCTTCAGTCACACTACAAGGCAAAAGCTCAAAGTGAACAGTTCTTTTTACAAGAATACTTTTAGGCTTAAAGCACTAAAACAAGCAAGAAATATCAGTGGGAAATATGCAAAGCAAAGATAGGGTAAACAATATTTTAAGCTAAGTCCAAGTACCTATTATGTAAATAATTAATTACAAACTATTGGTTTACCGAAGCCGCGACCATTGATTTTGCAGTCGCGAGGCTTGTGCCATCGGCTATGCGGCCGTCGAGACTGGCGGACAAATGATAAAAGTTGTCAAACATTTGTATTTTTTATTATGCAATGCAAGCGATAATCAAAATTTTCATAAATCGATTATGAGAACTTTCAGACTTCAGATTCAGCGATAAGTAACGAGGTTTGTGAAAAAATATCATTGAGCTCTCAAGCTAATAACGCACAAAAGTATATGCGATGGACAGTGAAAATTACAGCCGTGTACGTGTGTCTATGTTGCTTGGCTGTCTATTGATCCCGTGAGTTTCTTGAGAGCAGGCTGTAGCGGCCTTTACTTAAAAATGTATAGTTATATGTATATTTGAAAATTAGCTAAAAGTCGCGATTTCCATCAAACACCATTGATGACAGCTAAGTCCAATAAGCTACAAACCATGAAACAACTACAAAACCATAGTGTGTATTTTAAACAAGATGGCTCGACAACTTATCTAGTCAGCCGAAAAAAAAATTCATTATTTGAAAATTGAAAGAAGAAGAAAAAAATCCATGTTGTATTGTTTTTATACAATGAGCTGCTTATGCTTACGTAGAATATTATATAATATTTATAGTATTGTCACATATTTTTCATCGAGTTTATTATTTGATGTTCTAAAGCGAATCGACGATTCATTTCAAATCGAATGCAATGTCTTCTTTGTTGTATTTGTTTGCTATATACACATACGCGGCTATATACTTTGGCGGTTTTTTTCGGCTAGGCATCGTGAGTAATAAATAAATCATTGGATTACACTTTTGTGGATTTTTTTAAACAATAACTTTTTTAATTTAAATTTCAATCGAATTTTTCTATTAAGAAAGGAATGTAGTGGAAAAGATGCGTTTAATGTGTCACTCATCTCGTTTGTAAGGAGTAGAGAAAATTTGCAAGAAAAATTTTTATGTTTGTCATACGACCGAAAAATGTAATCATAAATCTTCTTAAAATCAAAGTAAGGTCAGTGGTACATGAGAAATTGAACTATTTGTCTAAGACGCATCGATATCCGATCCTATCATCCGAATAATTCGCTAATTGCTTTTCATTACAACCGTTATACATATTAGCATCTAAAAGATGGACTTATTTGATCCAAATTTCCTACCGTTTATTTTTTTTGCTGAATTACTGCTATGGACCAATGTTTGCCACAATGGACCAATGTTTGGCTTACTATTCATGAGAAGAAGTCTTATACGTAATGGGGTCCAACAAACAGATCCATGTGATTCAAATTTGATGCACTTAATGGTTACGTTAAATCACTATCATGAACCAATTTTCATCATAAAATATCAATAATTAGACCTTGTTGGCATTCAAAGGTTTCCATTTCCTGATCATCCTTATATGCGATGACATCCAAAAAAATAGACCTCTGTGGTGTCCAATTTCGGTAAGGTTGACTTTTGCATTATTATTATTATTATTATTAATAATTTCGCCAGAGAAATAAATTCTAAGACTAAACTCTTAAAAGTACTAGTATCTAAGGCTATTAATTTTTTTTTTTTTTTTTTTTTTTTTTTTTTTTCCATTAATTTACTATTGTAAACCAATATTCATCACGTAATACGGAAAATTATACGGTTTTCTCATTTAGTTCTCGTATGAACGGTTATATGAGAAGGCGGTTCTAAAAGTTAAGCTCGCCGAACCAAAATTTTCACACCAATTTAAAATCTCGACATACTATTACTCAGTGATTTGTTGCGAGAAATTTTGAAAAATTGCAATTTTTTTTCCGTATAACGATTCTTTAAAATAAGACGTTATATGGAGAGTAATTGAAAAAGTTGACCAATCCGAACCGACAGCGAAACGCAACTATATCAAATTTCATTAAAATGTCTCAGAAATTGCGATCTATGAGTTGAATACAAACATACATGAACGCTCATTAGACGGACAGGCGGACGGATAAGCTTAATAAATGGTCGGTCTATCGTAAGTTCTTCTGGATTTTACCTACATCCGCATAAACTTTATACAGCCCATGTCCCAAGTGGTGTAAGGTGTAACGAGAACCTAACATAACCACTTGGAAGCATAGTGCCCGAATTATATTGATTGATTGATTAAACTTGCATGGTGGTTGCCTAAGACTCCTTTGGAGGTGGCATATTGATTTTGCACTAAAATTATCCCTCCCCCCCCCCATGCAATACAACAAACATAATACATATTGTTCGTTAAGAAGTGAAGTGAGTTGCATTTGAAACTTTTAAGGTTTCTCCACAGGTTTGCCATGATTCCGTTCGAATAGCGTTCAATATCGCAGGTAAGTGTTAAGATTATTTTTTATTTTTTTTTTTTTATTTTACATATCGGTTAAGGTCACAAACATTTTCGAAAGCGCTTTATTTTTTAGTTTTAAGACTCTATAAATGCCTTATTATTCATATTATATCACATTTTATTTATTATATGTTGCATTTGTTAATAAACATTTTTTTAAATTATATTTATGAATTCATTATAAAACTTGTACCTTAATTACTCTTTTTATAGCTGTTTATGTTTGTTTGCTATTTGTTAGTTGTGCTCTTTTGTTGGTGCTTTTTATTGGCTTTTATATATAATATAATGCTTATATTATTAAATATGTATAGTTTTTATAAATATTTAAGACAATCTAAGGAAAACCACTTAAAATTTTGTTATTGTACAAGCAATGGTGTTGTAATTTGCTTCTTCTCTCCTTTAATTAATATTTTCATACACATAGGCTACCGATTAAATGATATTTATAATCTTTATGCTTAGAAATTCCGCCTAGAAACCCTTTCGCAAATTCACGATTTCGTAAATGGTTGCGTGTTCTCTTCTCGAAAGATTCATTTACATATTATTATTTTATTTGATTAGATCCGAACATATCGATCATTAAATCTCGGAACAATGTTGCAAACAAAAAATTCAAGCAAAAATTGCAAGCAAGTTATAGCGATTTAAGTGACGCTATTTTTGTTATTTTATCCCAATGTCATGCGTTGACTAAACAGGGCGACTTCCGATGGAGGCCAATACCGTTTAAATTAAGTGTTGACTTGAAAAGCATTACCGTAACTTTTCGCATCCAAAAACAACAATGTATCAATGTTTTCTTGATTTCAAATAAAATCATACGAACATCGATTATGCTAAACACAATGGACGCCTAAAGAGTATTAAATAAATCCTGAAAGCTATTATCAATAATTGAAAACTGAAGATACAAGAGATAAGTAATGTTCTAAAAATATCAATCGGCAATGTATTCACTGTTTCGTATGAAAATTGTGAGCATGAGACATGAGGTTTCCAAATCGATATGGCATTTACGCTCGCTCAGTTGATCAAATGCATCTCACAACAAGTCGGTGTCAACGATGAGACTCAAACTGCCCTTCAATGTTATCGCTTTGTAAATTGCAATGGATTTAGCTCAAGTGATGAGATCATTGCGGAAACTGAAGCTTTGTATGACAAATCGGTCTCTAAAAAAAGCGTTAACATGTTAGCGAAGCGTTAACTGATTGAATCATTTTTGGGCGAAACCATGTTAATGAAGAAACTCGAACTTTGCATTAACGGGAAGAGAAAAGTTTTTTCTTACTATTATAATTATTTTTTTACATAAAGTAAAAAAGAGGCGTAATAGAAGAAGAGAAACAAAGTATTTATGAATGTTTTATTGGTAGACAGTTTTCTTATCTATCTACCGCGCGGATTTTGTTTGTTCTCTTTAGAAAATGGGTAAATGTTGAGCAACTGTCGCACTCAAATGCATCCTGCTATCGCGTTTATAACTAAGATAACTAACTTTTCCACTTCAATTTTGAAGGCAAGAAGAATCCCATGAGTATCAACTCAGTTAGCATCTTATCCTGATAAAGTTATGCCATCTGACTAACACATGGAATAATTACTTCTAATGTGGGATCTTTCAATAAGAGTATCACTAAGGTATAATTTAAAAGCTTTCATGCGATGGAGGCATTGTTTCATAAACTGCGTGGCATCCTATTAAAAGTGAATGTCACATGATATTCCTATCATCAATTTCAAGACGAAAAAATCAATAGTCAATATCGAACAATCGCATCAAACTGTCATTTGTTACGTGTGTCCCTCGGCTATTTTTGTTGACCTTTCGGAGTCACAGATGTGACAGTGTGGCTTACTTACCCAACCAGACGGACAATAATGGAGATCGTTACTGAGAATAATTTTGGTTTAATTTCGGTTCGCTTAGTAAATGTTACTCACTTGGATTGCGTTGTGCGAGTGTATGCAGATTCATATTTGGATACCTGCTAGTTTTTATTACACTTATCCAGTATACATTTCGAATGGATACTCTTCAATGCAATGTTGTGTATATATCTTTATCCAACACTTTCTTTCTATGTTTGTTTATTTTTAAAAATTTATATATTTATTATTATCAATGCTATCAATTAAACTAATAGTAGACGTGTTAAAGGACTCTAGCGGGCCTAGATTTACCATTAAACACTCTTTACTGCTACGCTTAATACATATAACGACGTTTCAAAATATGGCGTTACATGGAAAATGGTCGAAAAAGTGGTCCGTTCCGAATAAATTCCAATTGTGTTCGTCCTTGCGCTAAAGTATGTCGCTGAACGAAATGTCATCAAAGTATTTCAAAAATTGCAAACAGTATGTATTGAACTCAAGAACAAGAAACGGACAGACAGACAGACAGAAAAGTTTAGAATCAATATCTGAATGGATCGGAAGAATAAGAGGTGAATTTACCTGCAGTCCTCCAGGATGTTGTACACATCCGCACAAATTTAATATACTGCTATACCACAACTAGTGCAGGGTATGAAAATTGCAATTCTACGAATAAATCAATTGTCAATACTTTGTTGTAATGTTCATGAGGCAAGAGTGCGACTTGTCGTCAAGGGACAATTGTTGCCTCAAGTATCGAATAAGTCACGTTGTAGAAGAAGACAAAATAAAAATATTGTTAAAAGAAAAAATTCCATAGTAGGCGCCGGTTAAAAATTAACCGGATATTGTAAATGGTATTTGGCGTTTAGAAGCGTAAAAACGCTAACAGTGGCTAACAGGAGGAGAAGAACTTATTAAATTTAGTTTACCTAGACTAGGTTAAAAAATTGCTTCAATTAGAAGTTGAGCTTTTAATTTGCATCGTTGCAGGATTACATCATAATAATGAAATAAAAAAAAAAAATTATGTTATTCATTGCAATTGTTATGTGCATACGTAATAGACAAAGTAATACGGTGCGTATAATTGAAACGTAACATAATAAGCATTGTCAGTAGACAGGCAAGTTTTGTGTTTTTTTTTTTTTTTTCCTCGTCCGCACTCAATCGATGCAACACAAATCCTGACAAATTCATAGTAACACAGAGACCCATATATCTAATGCGAAATATATATATATAAAAATACCAGAAAATCGAGTCTTTGTCTCCTTGAGCAGCTAGTCTTGTTTGCTTGTATGTTTGGTGAATGGAATGGCTACGTATCGAATAAGTTAATATTATTTAAAAAAAAAAAAGAAAAAACTTGATCTTTCGAGCATAGCATAGCATACTATAGCATAGCAATAATTGAACGTGGTTACCCAATCTAAAAAATATTATGCATCGTAATAAACGATTAAATAAATGTAATAAAAAAAAAAAACAAAAAAAAAATTATTAATAGATTTTGTTTCCTTTCGTATACATTGTATAACTGAATTTTTATACAATACAAAATGATAGAAATTTCTGTTAAGTGTGGGAACAATCAATGTAGGGCCATGCTCAGTATACGTTTATCGTGTCGTGAATACTAAAGCATTCGATTGATTGCATCGATTTTAAATATGATCGTCTAACTATCCTCCGAAAATGTATCCAAACATATTTCCGATATTGTAACTAATTTTAAGATAAATTGACTATCGTTTGACATAATTGTTTATTATGTTCTATGCTCGTAGAGGGATGACGTTTTTTTCCAATTTTCAATAGCCCTGTTAAATGTAGATTTCGTACTCTAAACGATTATATGCGAAGGGTTAATGATTTATGCTATTTGTAAACTTGATTTCTGGCCATCAGTTACCGTAACATATACTAAGGGTTAGTTTTATCTTTTCTGAAATGACAGACAGTTATAGTATCGTTTCCGAATTCAACGGTCGCCAAGTAGATATATATTTAACGGAGCTGCTGGTGTTGATTTCTGTGCATTATAAAAGGAAGGGTAAATTTTTTGTGATATAATGTCCTCTGGATGGGCATAAAAATTTAACATATTGTTATGATAGACTCTCTCTCACATTTGATAAAATGAATTTGGATTTTTTTAAGGAAGCAAACTCTAATGATGATGAAATCAACTATCAGTTTTATGACGCTTTGCCTGTCGATGCGATGATGCTGGTGCTCCATGGAAAGAAAGGGATAGGCAGATGGCATCACAATGTCATAATGGAATTTTGATAATTTGCTTCTAAAAATGTCTAGCTAAGCAGAGCATTTGCGGATGACAAAGTCAGTCAAGTCAAGAGAGTTGAATCTTAATATCCAAGGGTAAGACCGAAAGATTTATTGTAAATAAAAGTTTTGCTAAATAAGTTGTAAATAGACCTCGTAAGAATTGTGAATAAAACCTATTTGACCATAAAAAGCATAAAGCCGGTGATACGAACTTAACTTAACAAAAGGAGTTGGATAGGAACGTAAACTCATGACAGGATACCTTAAGTTACAATATTATGTGAAGAGAAAACGAAACAATTAAAGTTATATTCGTCTTGTGGTCTATTTTGGATTCCTATCGCAAGGTCGGATTGTATGAAAGTTTTAGTGGATAAATTTGTGACAATGTTCCTATCATTCTATTATCAGCTTTTGCAAGTTCAGTTCTCTAAAGGTGTTGTGGATTTTTTAAACTCGACTGGCTTGACAAAGCCGATTTCAAATATCCTGCTGATCAAGGAAAAGTTCATCTCTTGATTTCCATGATATTCTAATGTTTACGTCTAACCTGCATATTAGAAGGGCAACGAAAAATAATGAAATCAAGTGTCGTTGGCCTAAAGCATTTATTTTAATATCTATTAGTTGTATTTATTGTCTTTGAAGAAATATTTGATTTAATGCAAAGAAAAACAACAACTATTCTTCACTTCAAATGAAAGGTGAAATATAACTTTTCATCTTCTAATAATTTTCGATGAGATTCATATTACTGGATTGTAATAACGTAGAAATTGTTTATAGTTACAGAAAAACGATTTAAGCTTTAATCTATTTCGATATTCAGCCACAACTTGATTTACATTTATGTAATTATAGCAATAGATATTAATTAATATTACTTGCTAGTTGAACATTTTATGCAATATGAAACTACAAGTACTATGAGCATGTAGTTCGATAAACTTAAGATTACCTTCCGATGATGAAAATAAAGAAATAAATGAAAGGGAGATTTAAAAACTAAAGTTACGAAACTTGAAATAATGTGCAATAATTAAATAAATAAAGAATATATTCATGAAAAAGTATTGATATAAACATTACTTAGGGATGCATTAATTCGGTTTATACACTACGGCTTGAATTTTAGATAATGATTCGTGTAAGGAGAATAAGTGATGTGTATCGCGCAAATCTCTATTGATGATAATCATGGGCCTGTAGCAAGATCGTAGCTATATCTATATAAATGAACTTTAACCAGAGGACAAATCCTGTGAACTCTACAAGGAGAATTTAAGTTAATTTCATTTAAAAGTGTTAGCGAATCAATTCCGCCAATCAGTAACTTGATTGAAAAGGTTATGGCCAAAATGCACTACCGGTTCACAAGGCTAGGCAATTCGATAAGCCATAGCCCATGCTCATACGATCGTAAATTGTGACTTGAATGCCATCGAAGAGGTCGCTGGGCGAATTGTAAAGACTGTTCTTGGACGAATTCGATAGAGTCATTATAACACTGCTGGGACGGCCATTACATTACTCAAATATATGCTAGAATTAGCCTGTTAGGTTTAGTGAAGAGTGTCCTGGTACGTTTGCCATGGTTTCACAATCCTAAGAAGACTCTTCGACTACGTGGTCAATATGTCGCTTAAAACACAATTGGCAAGAGCATACATTGCTCAAGCGGATCTGGTAAATGCAATAGAATGTGTGTAGGAAGTGTACTTCAGCCGAATGTTATTTTTTTTGCATTTAGTCCGATTAAGCAACCTGCAATTAAAGACAAACCATTCACTAAGTAAATTTAAGTTAGAGTGTAGGACGCGGATATTTTCAGACACTTTAAATGATCGAAACAATTTGACATCGTTCGGACACGTAAGAACATTTGAATTCATCATCATTAAAATATAAAGCAAAAAGGAAAGAATCCCGGTGGCTGCCTTGAGGAACTTCCGAGCAGACAACAATATCTTTCGATGTGACGGCTGAAAATTAAATATTATGAAGTCTATGCGTTAAAGACGAAGCAATCCATTCCAGGAAAATAAGGAAAAAAATTCCATTAAATCAAGTTTCAAAATTAACAAACTGTGACGAATCGTATCGAACGTTTTATTACGATCGATATAGATCACATCGGCTTGACGATGATCAGTAAATGTTTTGTAAGAAAAGAAGGATTTCTCAGATTCTCAGATTCTCAACTTGGATGAAGGAATACTCGCCAAACTTGCTGTATATGAGGACTTCATTCCTACGAAGCGAAAATTGCTTTATAGGAACAGTAATAGCCGTAGACCTATGTAAAATGTTATAAAATCTGTTAAGGAACGGTTTTAATTTCTCTTCAACATTTACATGGTTGACTAAGCATCTCTTCAGAAGAGAAATATTAGTTTTCTGAAAGTTTAACACAGAGTGCATTTGATTTTGACAGAGAATTCAAGGAGATTTATATAGATTTACTAGATAGGGATAGGAACCTGGATAATTACCTTATCGCAGTCAGGAAACACTACATTTCCAATTCCAAGTCCCTCGAAGACACTGTCAAAGTATACGTCACGTCTACCGTGTTATTCGAATGATACAGAACCAGACTTCTAACCTTTTTCTTTTTTGTTTGCTAAGACGCCAGTGATAGATTAAAGTCGAAGGAGACGCAACAAGATTTTTGCATTGATTTCTGAGACAAACCGCTACAAATTCCACATCCGCTGGTATGCAAGGCATCAACTTTGAGTGGTTTGAATTGATGAGAACTGCGTCGCGTAGTCATTCCGAAAGAACTTGGTATTCATTACAAGAAGTTGTAAAAACGTATTTGCAGAGAGTAGAGTTTGAACTTTTTCACAACATTTCGCTCTATCGAGATCGTCTGCATTCGATCGACTTTTTTCATCGATCACTTCAACCCTTCTTGCTTCAACCAAACAAACAAGTCACGGATGTCACATTTCATTCTGCACTTCTGTCAATCCTTTAACCCGTAGGATTTTCTCTATTTAAGGCGTTTCCAAATTGACGGCAGCGACAGACAAAACGTCGTTTTTTTTACTTTCTAAATATTTTACGGAATTTCATTTTCTACAGTATTGCAGCCATATATTAATGCAATGTGGAAGACAGTCCGTTACGTAAGTCTAACTATGCTATCGCATGACTGCAGCCCTACGTGCATGTAAGCGATAATAGCGCATTATCATGATTACACATAAACTAACAAAGCATAATAAAGAAGCGCAAGCTTAATACTATATAGCCAAAGAGTTATATTAACAAATGCATTTGGAGAGATATAAACGTGATCGCGGCGAAATTTCGTGCGGAAAGAGGGGGGGTCGGGTACAATTATTTTGGTTACCGGTTGCCGGCAATGCAAATTCAAGTCTATCGTGCTGGCCGCATCTTTATTTAACGTTTCATTACACTGAACCGATTGTGTGTCATAGTTCGCTTGCATTTGTCCAACATGTCCAGCGTTACTTTGAAATAATTTGTAAAAAAAAAAAAATTCATTTCATTTTCACAACGCAAGGATTTTCCCATTCGTGAAAATAATGACTCTTCGAAATCTAAGAGAGCCTGTCTCTCTTTTAAAACTACGGTCATTCTTCTTCTTAATTATTTTTAATATTTGTCATTTGTTAATTTCATTCACAGCGCGTTAATTGATTTTCTTAGAAATTAAAAAATTAGAAAATTTAGTTTATTTGCAAAGTAATTACTCGCAATTATCATCTCAACTTGACTGTAAACATTGTTATAATCATTACTGAAAAAATAAAAGTATATTTACTTTATCATTGCATTTGCGCACATTCGAAAAATTAAAAGTCGATATGTCGCGTTCGAGTGTGTCTGTCCGTCCATTCATATATTTTTAAAAGGTCATATATGCACGATCCATAATTCTTAATAGGTTAACTGGACACGACGTCTACACACATCAATCCAAATCGTTATTTCGATGCGTTCGACGAGTACCTTTCTATGTTGGGTGAAATCAGTAAAAAAAAAAAAAATTATTACATAAAAACTTCAAAGATGAGATACAAGTATCATTTAGTGGGACGTTCGGTACGATACATCGCTAAAAGCAAATGTATTGCAAAATACATTTCGACTGCTTAAAAAAAAAAAAAAAAGAAGAAATCTTTAAGAAATGACATGACTAAGGCTCCATGTTTGAAGGGTAGTCAGTCTATTTTGGGTGATCAACTAGTTTTACATTAATTTTTTTCTTTTTATGGAATTTTTATTTAATTCTTAGAAGAATATCAAGATTTTCAAGAACAATGCGTGTTCAAATAATGTAATAATTTTTTCTTCCTTCTGCCTTCGATTATCGCTTGATTTTGATTACGCATCGCGCGTATGTGTGAAAGATTTTTTTATTTATTTTTTTTTTTTGAAAACTAAACTCGTCAGTTAACCGATTCAGAAGACGCAAATGTATGGGCTTTGTTGTTCCATCAATACCTTTAAATTGTCTTTTATTTAATTATAAGATTAATAGTTGTTTTTATTTGCACTTTGTATTTTTTATTAATTGTCGAATCTTTTTCTTTACAATCAATCACATGTCTTTATATACTATATATAAAAGAATTAGTCAAAGTGCAATTGGTTGAGAATATAACAAAAGACATAAATGAAATATCGAAAAGCTTTGTTATAATGCCTTCTAATAAATTAGTTAAAAAAAGTATTAAGCCTTTACAAGGTCACGATACAAATGCATGTATAAGCCATGCATCGCGACAACCTTTTTTTTTAGGAGAACCGTAATGTTATACGTCTAATATTTTTTGAATTACTTAATATGTTTTATGTTAAATGCATTGATAAAGTGACGTGACAATAACAATAATATGTAACAATTGTATGTAACTAAATACATACAAACGAGAGTAAGGAAACAAGAAAAAAAAAGAAAAAAACCTCTGTATGTCAGAGGTTTGCTCATAACTACAGGAGGTGGATTTTAAGTGTGGCGTTAAGTGTTGTTGTTTTTTTTTTTTGTTTCGTTTTTTTTCCTTGTGTAGAAAAAGCAAACCGGCTTCGGTGCGCTAATAAATAGTCAGCAGCTGTAAGCTTAAAAAGCTTTATGCTTATACGTTTTTTTCTTTTTCTTTTTTTTGTTTTTTTTTTTTTTTTTTACTGGTTGGAAAAGTACTTTCGATTATTCGGAAAATTTACTTAACTATCAATTTTTTAAAGTAGGAACTGGTTTGTCTGTTTGCAAGCCTTCATTGCGCTCATACAAAAAAAAAAAAAAAAAAAAACAAGAAAAAAGTATGTCTATGAGTGTTTGCGCAGAGACACGCAAATCCAAAGACCTACATTTTTTGTTATTAGATACTTAAAAGGAAGTATTTATTTTTCAATTTAACGATGACTCAAATTAATATAAAATTAGGAATTGTATTAAGCGCGAGTTCAATGCTAAAATGTTGAAAAACCTAAAATGTATGCATGTATGTCTGCCTTTTGAACATTAAATATGCATACAAAAATGTATATATATGTAAATATATAGATAAAGACAGATATTATTTTCAATTTATGTTTACATAATAATTTAGTCATTTATTTGTTAGTGATTAGTTTGTTAGCTTATTCGCATGGTATATGGTTGATTTGCTTACCTTGCCATTTGGAAGCGGAATCTGCAACATATCCAATTCCTGATTATTTTCTGCTGTGGGTAAGGGTATCGCCCTAACAAACGTAAGGACACTACACACCCAAGCAATAACTAAGATAAAAGGCCTCATTGCGGCTGCTGCTTTATAGTTATATATATATATATAAATATTATATAAATATATATATATATATATATATATATATGTGTGTATATAAATATATATATATGTATATATATGTATATTGACGGGTGTGCGTGTGTATCTAAGTTTGCCTTGACTCTACGTCTATATATTGTAATAAGCAGCAGCAATTATTTGGTTAGCAAGTGATTAGCTCTATTGCATCTATAGGGAAGGGGATCCACGTGCGATAAGGAAAAAAAAAAAAAAAAAAAAAAATGAAAATATAAAAAAAAATAAATTTGGTTTAAATATTTTTTTTTTTTTTGTTTTCTTTTATAAAAAAAAAAAAAAAAAAAAAAAAAGAAAAGAAAAACAAACAAATTTATTGCAAGTTTTCATCAAATAATTTAAAGCAAAAATTATATTTCATAAAACACGAAAAATATCACATAAGGGCTACACGATTCACTGCATATTTTATCTTTAAACTTATTAGATAAATTAGCAAATTCTTCTTCTTACGACTATCATCGGATAAAAAAAATTTTAAATCAAGACTCATACGAGTTTATGAAAATGAAAAGATTGTAACTCTTCGAAGTAAAATTTCGAATACTTTCTAGTAATTGTAATAAAAGCAAAATTATAATACAAATGAAGATATATATCAGAAATCGATTGCAAATTATAAAAATATATCGAAAGTGCTTGCGCGAGCAGTCTACACCCTAATACGCCTGCGGTAGAACATCAAATGATAACAGCTCATCTATTTTGATCACTGCTCTTAACTCACGATAAGTGTAAGAATAAAAATTTCCATGTGTATGCTATGGGTAATACTAGGCCCGCATAAAAACGAAAAAAATCGATCGAGTTGAGGTGGATCCAATGCTTATTATACCGATCGATTCACAATCATTTTTTGCATTTATTTAAACTTCTCTTTTCGAAATTTGATACAACGACATATGTTGGCCTGAGGAGAAACCCTACTCGAACTGGTTCAATGGTGAAACGGAGCATAGTTTCCGCCGCTTTTCATATAATGCCCTGTTTTCAAAAGTCGTTATAAAAATAACTGTATTAAGCGTAGCGGTGTAGGGTACTTAATGTTGGCTCGTGGCTTACTAGAGTCTTTTTACTTGTTTCCTTAAAATACGGATACAGTTTTGTTTAGATTTCTGCAACATGTCAACATACGTTTCGTAAATATTATAATACTCTTGTTCGCTTATCTATCGCTCCATCATCGCGTCCGTCCCACAGCCAATAATTCGCTCTTCAGTCCGTATGTCCTTTAACTGGCCGGTAAATAGGCTCATTCTTTCATTTTCCCGTCAGTCCTTTCTTCTATTCGCCTCTTCATCAGCCATTCCGCTTTCCTATCCGTTTGCTCAAAGCTCAAGTTGTTCGTTGTCCTCCTACTCGTCCGTTCAATCATCCATTCGCATGTTTCCGAACATTCAACTGGTCTTCTTCTTGCACTCCGTTTACCCTCTTTGCTCTTATTCCCTGATTTGCCCATTCGTTCTTTCCTATGTATGTGCGCTGATATATCTATCTGTCTTTCTTCATTAATCTCAACCATACGGTGTGATACTGACAAGTGAAACTGGAAGCGGTTTTGATATGCAAGAAAGGCTCGGATACGCTTCTAAATACTTTGAAGCTAATTACGAACTTGATAGTCTTAATAAATATTGTTTAGTGAATAAATTCTTACTTATAATATATTTGCTATGATTATGAAATTTGGGTCAAATATTTATTACGATCATTAAAAGTAATCGTCCTTCCTGTTAAACAGAAATTCATGATGTAGCGTAACTTCAAGATTCGATCCGAAGGTAATGGATTTATAACATTTTTTTTTTTTTTTTTTTTTTTTTTTTAACAATTAGGACAAGTCAAAGTTGTATACGGATTTTCTTCTTGATATCGAAAATTTTCGCTCGTTTTTCTATTAATGGTTCAGTTTGTTAAGGTCAAGTATATCATTAGCTTTTATAAAGTATACCAGTTTGCCAGCGAAAAATCGCATATGATCATGTCAAATATGAGTTGAGTAAGTCTTAAGTATCTATGGTGATTATGCTAAAGTAAACCAGCTATGTACTCGTTCGGAGAGATGTAGAAAAGGATTTTCTTGCGTATCATTTATAAAAATTGTTTTTTTTTTTTTTTTTATTGTAAATATATATTGTGCATATGTTTATTTTATGATATCACATATTTTTATATATCTTTTATCAAGGCTACATGTTTATGCAATCGCTATGAGAAGACATTTAGGGATCTATTATGATTCATAAGCCAACACAACAATGGAGAGAGAGAGAGAGAGAGAGAGAGAGAGAGAGAGAGAGAGAGAGAGAGAGAGAGAGAGACAGGCGACAATATCGACCGGTTTTTTTTTTTTTTTAAAGACATAATACTATTAGTTGAAATTAAATACGACAACCCAACTATAACACTAAATTGACAACAAGAAGACAACACAACTTTGAGTAATGATTGTTCATCATGACACATCCTTTAGTTTCATTGATCTTTCCAACTGTCGTCAGATAGCCACCACATATCGTCTATCTCTTCGTATCGCTGATTACGTGTAAAGCTTGAAATTGAATAGGATTTGAAATTTATTGTAATTTATTTACTGCTAGTTGAGCGTACTAGCAAATAAATGGAACAACGTAATTCAGAGAAACAATAAACGTAAATTCTTTAAGAAACTAGCACGGAAGGCCGTCTTACAAGGGCCGCAATCGTTCGCTTTATTCTCTATCCAAGCTGATGTATATACATATACATATACAGCGTATAAAAATGCAGGGATGCACGGAAAAGCATAGCTAAAACAGTACAGAATTCCACGTTGATCATGAATATATATATATATATATATATATATATGAAACTTTGCGAAGTTTTGGTTTCGCATGGCTGAGAGCGAGAAGAGATTATGACAGCATGCGGTAATCTTTGGTATAAAGATCTTTCAATTCCACAAAACTTGGAATTTATTGTTCCTTTTAGACTTGAGTTAACTTTTGCGTTACTTTATAAATACAATCAATATTTAATTGTGAACGGTTTACTAACTCAAGGTTTATTTATTATTGATTAGCAGCAATATTTTGCTTTCAGCTTATGTCGGGTACAAAGGACTCTACCTACTTGTTTCATGATGAAGAGTAGTTTTACAAAATCAAATAGAACGACGAGCGCAATAACAACGTGTGACTTGTGAAATCTTTTTTTGGTTCACACATGTCTCACTTATACAAATCGATAACGTTACCACGTTAATGTATGATTGTAATTAAGACCGGCTTTAAGATGAAGATAGTTGTTGAGCGATTTTTAAATTAATCTAGCATGACTTCTAGACATGTTTTTTTTTTTTATTTTTGCCTGAGCAGTTTTGTCATCTACGTTTTATTATCAGGTCAGAGAATTTTAATATTTAATAGAAAAATAAAACAATTACTGTTGCCTGTTTGTTTGTTAACTTGTTTGCCGGCTTAACGTAATGCCACACGCCAAACCGATTAATTTGTGATTCTTAATCATCCGAAATGTGATGGTATGCTAATTTTATCATTACGTTTGCCGCACACCATATCCGACAATTCGATTATGGTTTGATTTAATTTTCAATTCATTTTCTCATCTAGAACTTCCCAGGATCGTAGAAATTGAGATAATTAAAACTAGTTCGCCCATAAAGACAATAAGTGTAAACAAATTTCACATTGACAGTTTCAATAGCTATTGAATTGAATTATTTAACTGTTCGAGACGAAGGTTAACTTAATCGATCAATTTATGAAACGTTTACATCCAAGCCAAGCATGCAGACTTTAAGATGTTTTTCATCGTGTTTGTAGCGAACGAGTATCGAAGATTCGATCCAAGGCAATCAATTTTTTTTATAAGACCGCAATTGTTTATATTTTCTTGATTTTTTTTTTTTTTTTTTTTTTTTTTTTTTTGTCAATGTTGTTATGTCAGTTGTAAATGGTAAAGTCTGGTGGCAAGATTGTGGTATTGAAGTATTGCGTATTCGGTTGCGTTTTTGTGCAATTTTTCCAAATTCCTATTTACCAAACATTTATGCATTTATTTGAGACAGATCGTTAAGTAGATAACACTTAAGAAGTCATTGCTGTTAAGAGTACATAAAACAAAAAAAAAAAAAAACAGAAGCAAATGAAGTAAAGAAGTAAGTTAATGATGTTTTGTCAAGAAGCGGATCACCAAGCTTGTCGTTGTTTGCCGCATTCTAAGCCGACTGATCGCCATTTACACTGTATTGAAATTTATTAATAAAATTTTGTTTGTAATACGTGTGTATTTGAAGACGGATCAAAGCCTTTTTGCAAATTTGGTTTACGGAAAGGAGGTAAGAAAATATGTTAAAATTCTCAATATTTTCTCTCTCCTTATCTCTCTCTCTCTCTCTGTCTCTCTCCCTCTCTGTCTCTCTCTCTCTCTCTCGCTCTACACGTTAAGGACTTGAAGAGAAACTATTGGACTAATAGTTGATAGTTAAACGTTATGTCGATATGTATATAACGTTTTGTGGTTATGTTATCTTATTCGGCTTAGCTATGCATATAACACATATTTAGTAAGTTATGTGATATGTTCCTTTGCTTGTTACAATCGGAAGGAATAGTATTAGTGTCGTGAAAGAAAGACTTTAAGACAACTTTTGATTTCTAAATTCCTCTTAAAAATTGTCTTCTTCTTGTTTTAGCTAACATACTATTATTATTATTATTATTATTAATTTAGAGAAATAAATTCTAAGACTAAAGTTGTAAAGCACCAGCATCTAAGACTATCGCTATACTAATATACTTTATCGCTTCACAATGAAAAATTGTTATAAAGAAATTGTATTAAGCAAAGTGGTTTAGGGTGTTTAATAGAAAGGATGCAACGTTTGCCACGTGTCGAACGGAAGGCTTAGAAACCTCACAAAGTATATATATTCTCCGTCAGTATAAAATTCTGAAACGATTTAAGCATGTCCGGCCGTCCGGTTGTTCGTCTGTCTAATATCTGTTGTAAACATTCTCCTGACCGCGAAAATCAAGTTATTGATTTCAAATTTGGCGGAAACATTGGAAGTTCGTGAATGAAGATTGATAGTGGCAATGGACACAATCGGTCGAAGGATACGTGTACAGTACTACGTAAAGTGGGGATACCTGTGCTTTTCAAAAGGAATAAAAAAATTAACTTTACGGTCATTACTCGTAAACTGCAGAAAAATCTAGAAAAATTTGGGTATATATTTTATGGAGCAATGCTGTAGTACGTCTGCGAAAATGGAAAATGGAATCATGGCCATGGCTACTCAACATTATAATGAGTCGAAATATTAGTTTTTTCCCCCAAAACCTATATAACTTACAAACGCAAATAACTTTGAATTGATTGGCATAGTAAAAGGCGGATCTATCTTAAGTCCTTTTAGACTTAAGCTTAAGTCCGTTTAAGCTTAATATTCCCTTATGCTACAAATTGTGAGGAATATAAACAGGGTAAAGAAGATTTACGAAGGTTTGAATATTTTATTCTATAATTTTGGGATTTCCAATTTAAAACGATTGGCGGATGTGTTGGTAGATATGGCTGAAGTGTATTAAGAAAAAGAAGTCCTTATATTATAGGCTACGGAGAGGAAACGCTAAAGCTACAAATATAACTTGTATGAGACTCTCTATTTAGAAAAGCACTTTAGTATGACTAATGTGATTTCAAGTTCTTTCATTTTACTGTGGGTAGAAGAACTAATCACCTCCAAGGACTTCCCTTCGATTAAAAAATTTTCGAAAACTTTTCTCTTTTTTACTATGATTTTGTTAAACAAAATTTCTTCCTATTAAAATACTCAGGTTAACTTTGAAAACCAACCGGCGCAAAAGCCAACATTTGCTAATCAGAAACCCATCTATAAAAATGGCGGGCCAGATGACGTACTCACTTGATTAGTGTGACGTAATAAATTAATAATAATAATAATAACTTAAGTAATACGCGATTTTTTACTTCTTAATTAATGTTGTGCCTAAATAAGTATTAATGTATTATGTTATGTATGTGTAGAGGATTATGTTAGTCGATCCTTTTTTCCTTTCAAAATAATCTAGAAGGGATTTGAAAAGATTTCGCTCTAAGCTGAATATAATTTATTTATTTACAAGTTGAAGGGAATCCGCGTTATTAATAATCTTATTTGATCGGCCGGCATAGGGTATTTTGTTCCTCTTTTCGTTTTTGTGATGACATATATATTAATCTGTCTTGATCTTTCGACTTTTTATAGTCTAGCAATTAATCAAGGAACGATATGGGCTGTAACAACTCTGATGGGAATTTTTTGAACATTAAAGTTAATGTCTGGTGAACGTAAATTCTTTGTAAAGCTCCCAAGGATCCACGAATTAATTGTTTCATCGAACAACTTGAACGGGTATATACGTTGATGAATGTCCGTCAAACGGATGATTGCTATTATTGGCGGTGACTTTATGTTATCCATTAAGTGTGGTTCTAAAAAACCCATTACACAAATTCAAGGCGTAAGTCGACTATCGCAGTTCTTGCCATTGCCCATGGGATGTTGGATATTAAGCGTATGCTACAATTTTTGCTACCCTTATGAGCAAGTAATGATTATGTTAAACGAGTAAGAGCATCAATTAGGAACCCACTTCTTTAGGTATTACATTTCGAATACGAAAGGAAACGTTGCGTTTCATTCAGCCAAAAATGCTTTGCGCTTTCACAAAAAGTTGTACACTGTCTACGATGGAAGTGAGGTAAAGATTGTTGTCTGCAATCTTCATTTGGCCAGTCGCTGGTGATGTGGCCTAAATGGAAGGTTTGACGACCACAGACAATGGACTAAAATCAATAAATTTTGATGGATTTTAGGAAACGATACGAAGCTTTTACGGTATAGTATATCACAAAACTGTTGAATGTAAACATTTAAAGACTCTAAGTACTTCTGTAATAGAAAACCAATTAATTTCTTTTACACGGTTCTTTAAATTTTCTTTGATTGGGTTTTTCACAGAACTAAAGATGCTGATCAGTTTTAGCAAATGATTGGTGGCAGGTGAAATTTTCTTCCAAACAAGTTCCACTTCGTAGTGCTTTCAAGTCCTAGAACGTCTCAGAGAGAGTTAAATTTAGCCGTGAAACTTTTCACGTATATTAAGATCATGCATCTACTATAAGACCGATGACCTAAAACTATAGAAAGGCGGCATTTGATGTGACATAAATATTGAGAGTTGTCGCTTGGCAGCCGCAAAGAGTATGGTTATGGAAAATTTGCTATTGAAAGAGATCTTCCTAATGAGACTGTTTTTCATTGTAAATTTACTTGTCGAGCACTTTTAAATTTTTTAAAGTGGTAATAAAAAGGTGTCGTTAAAGTTCGTGGTTTAACATTTTGAGATTTGAAGGCGAAAAAACCTGCTACCAGAGACATATCGAAGATTAAATGACAATATTACCGCTGCTATCTTCCAACCTTAAATTATATATGTCATGAAAATTTGCTTATGCCTGATTTTATGAAAAATTGAGCCGACACCGAAGGCTCTTTCGTCACATGTTTTCTGACCCCACATTTGATGGACATACGAATTTGCCTATTATTAATATGAACAATAATTGCATTCCCGCCAAGCTCCCTGCATCTCAGAAACTATTTATTTACGTTAATAATTTGTTTTCTAACTTATAAATAAACTCCCCTCTCCTTTGCTAAACGTTCGTAAACTGCTAATTTTCTCTCTTACCCACCCTATCTTTCTTTCCCATTCTTCCGATTTATTTGAAATTTTAAAACAAAACTTATATTTACTTGATCATTAAAAGCGTACATAGAAAAGTAATTAAGGAAAATTAACAAAAAAAAAAAAAAAACACTTCTTCCGAAAACGTTTAAAAAACAATGCATTGCGTAAATATGGTTTTATCCAAATACATATGTATATATATATATATATATATATATATGCATGTATATGTAAATATATAAGTTATATTAGGTAGTATGGAAATTTTGAGCTTTACGCCAGGCATAGAATATCATTCAATAAGTTCATAGGATTTTTTGTAATTTTATCATTTAAATGAGCTAACAATGTCATCTAATGTTTATTGTCGATCCTTTGCTCATTTTCAAGTTAGTCTATGGTTATTATACCACCTGCATCCTAACCTGCCTACACTATCATCGTCTCAGTCGATTTTTGCGCTTTTAGTCGCTTTCGACAGGGTTGCTGTCCAGGTGTCTGACCGCCCGATGTAACTCTGAAATCTAGCTATGGGATCCATATTTCATCCATTGCCATATATCGCATGAAGAAATTCTTTTGATTTCTCTCATGTTGTTGTTTTTCATCAAGAGTGAGCCAACACGGTATCGACTTCGAGCAGAGTTTTCTCATGTCATGAAAGCTATCTCAAGAAACTTTGGGTTTCGATTTTCCAAAACGATTTTGTGTGTATTTTATTTTTTTATTTTTCTGAAACATATGACGCACCCGGGCGATCAGAGCGTGCGGCATCATTGATCTTTGTACGGCTGCGTTTAAAATTAATAAATCACTTCTCTGCCTTTTGTCTTGATGGAATCGAGTCCAAACAACACTTGCCAAGCCATTGCCAACACTGCTCTCTTTATCAACTCACGCAATTCAAATTTTTCCATTGCGCTACAAAAACAAAAGCAGCGCCACTTAGATGCCTGTAAAATTGGGAGCGAATAGTCAAAGTGCCATGAAATTTTGTCATATTTTTTTTTTTTGCTACGGATTCGACAATAGTGGCGACAAGTATAGGTCATCCTACGATTTTTATTGACTGATATATGAGTGAAGCGAACAAATGATGTTATGTGGCGGCTCACTGTTTCTTATACTACCTTACGTATATATGGATATATATATATATATACATATAAGTATATATTTATATATATTATATGCAGGTGTAAAGTTCAATGTACGTCCTTCTTGAATATTGAATATGGAAAAAAAGTTCAGAAAATAGTGCTTTTTTTTTTTATTTTTTAATTCGTTGTTGCGTTCATTTTATTGAAACAATTATTACACAACAACATTTTAGGTAAATCAATCTACAATGACACACACATAACAAAAAAGCATATTCATTGATTTAATATTATTGCAGTCAAAAAAAAAAAAAGAAAAAAAAAAACTACTTAAAGTTAATTAAAATTTAAACAATGGCGAAATACAAGAGGAAAAGAATTAATGGTACTTTCGATTTGTTTGAACGATCTTTCTTAAGGAGAAAAAAAAAGAAAACAGAAAAAGTTTTTTTTTTTTTTTTGATTTTCAATAAAATGTAAATATTTATATATCTTTTTACTGATATAGGTTTTGATATATTTTTGCAAATAGTTTTTTTTTTTTTTTTTTTTTGTTTTTTTTTTGAGGAAATTTTAGATAAAGATAGCGCAGGGACGCTTTAACATGAATTTAGTTTTTCGTATTTGAATGAATTCATTTAAAAAGTTTGGTTTAAAGCCCACAAGGAAATTTTGACACGTACGATTTTTTAACAGCACTA
Organism: Glossina fuscipes; assembly: GCF_014805625.2. Lineage (NCBI taxonomy): Eukaryota > Metazoa > Arthropoda > Insecta > Diptera > Glossinidae > Glossina > Glossina fuscipes. Next base: position 31,347,165 of record NW_023998414.1, read on the forward strand.
TAAAAAATTGTGTGTTAATAATAAATTTTGTTGCTGTTTGTTGTTGCTGTTACTGTTGCTGTTATTATTATTGTTGTTGTTGTTCTTTTTGTTGTTATTATTGTTATGGAATATATTAAATTTATCCTCTGTATATATAAATAACTCTCAGTTACAATGGGGAGCGCAATTATATATAAATATAATTTTGAAAATAAAACAAAACCATAGATCACGTATTATATAATGAAAGACTAGACGCGTTTTCAGACGACGAGTGTCTAAGCTGTTGGAGTTGCAATTGATTACTAACGTATTTTTATCGCACCTCAACTGTCTAAAGCTTTATCATTTCATTTTGCTAAGCCGATGATAAACAACAAAAAGAAAAAAACAACGGTAGCAATAACAACAACAAAAAAAAAACATCAGTAGCAATAATAATAATAAACTATGTTTTAGTTAAGTTATAAGTTAATAGCATACAAGATTCAAAATTTTGCTTAGTTAAACATAAACAATTGCTATGCTGGGCAACGACGTACTATTATTGGCTTTTTTTTTTTTTTATCTAGTGCCGTTCGTGGCGCCTTCTTCTGAATGCGCCTCTTGTGCGCAGCAGTAACTGAGAATCTCTTAACACCTCAAGAGCGTATTGGCTTAAAATAAAAGCCATGCGCCTGGCTATTAAGTTTTGGTTTTTTTTTTTTTTTTTTCTTATCGGCTTTAAAGAGTAAAAATCAGCTAAGGAGAATTCGAAATGAAATCATTGTTTCTCTCTCTTTAAATATATTGTTTTTTGTTTTTCTTTACGTTAGGATTTTTTGGCAACTTTTGAGTTGTGAAAGCTTAAACTGGTTTTTCTAGCTCATAATGAAATCGAAAGTTGAACACTTGAACCTCTGATCGAGTGTATTACGCTCTTAATGCACGATACATGTGTGAGAACAAGTATACAAACATCATCATAAAATGACTACGTTTGTTTTCTTTTTCTTTTTATTTCTTAGGGGTTTTGGTTAAACTCTAGTCTATAAATATAAATATATATATATATATTTATATATATATATATAACTGCTACTGTTAACACCATTTTCTCAAAAAAAAAAAAAAAAAAAAAAAAATCAAAGAGCAACAAATTAAAAAACTTTTTGTTTTATAAACTGGATTTTAAATTGGCCAAAATAAAAAGTGGACTTTTAGCCAATATGTATATATATATATATATATATATATATATATATATACATATATATCTTAATATTGTTGCACAAATTTCATAAATTTGCTCTTTAATATGTAATACGATGTCTCCTCCTTTTTTTATAACAATTTACAAAAAATTCTTTCTTTCACTTTTATTATCTCTTATAATGTGTTTGTGTTTTATTGTCATCACATCATCATAGCACATATGTCAGCGACAATGTTTCGCAGAGCTTGCATTCTTTCAACAGTTTTCAAAAAACACTGTTCAATGAATTTTTTCAAAACTGCTAAGTCAAGTTCTCCTAAATAGATATCGTAAGATTTATTTTAATATGTAAGCGATTCTGAAACTTTGACTAACAATCAAATAATCTGAATTGATCCGTTAAAATACAACTGGTCTGCAGCATAGTTTTCTTAAAACTTAATATTCCTAAAGTGATTTCTCTTGACGACTCTAGGACAGCCATCTAAGGCTCTAAGCACTTATTTGGTGAAAGACGTTACAAGCGTAAACTTTTATTGAAATTTGGGATAGATGGCAAGCCTTAGAGAGATCTAAATCGGGTAAATAAGATAGACGATTCAACAAATCGTAGTGTAAGCGTTTCTAGTTGGCCGGTGCACTACTTTAATATCAGGTTATATGATTTTCGTGAAACCAAATTTCTTTTTTGGAATTTTTGCACTTCACTTAAAGTATTCATGCTTCATTAGTATATTGATCTTGATTAAACTTTAATTCAATGGACCAATTTCGCCCATTTTGAGTATCAACCTCCGTGTAAAGTCGTCCTCTGTTTCTGCTAACTTTGAAGTCGATATTTTCATTTTTACGATTAGGAGAGTGTCAACAACACCCACTCACACAGACACACAAACCACGTAGACGGACAGACACGGCTTAATCAATTCAGATTTCTGCGCTGATCAAGAACACCTATACTGTATAGACTCTCTGAAGGATAATTTTGAATGTTGCAAACATGATGATGGTACAATGAAAGGCGAGAAGACGAACTGCCAGAAAAAGGAGACTGATTAAAAGGAAGCATAAACGAATTGTTTGTTTTCTTTTTGTTATGACCAAGCACCCCATATATGCGTATTCCGATGATAGTTCAAAAGAAGCGTGGAGAGAGAGAGAGGCAGGCAATGGTCGCAGTTTGGGATGCGTGTGCGTGATTGGTAAGTGTTACGGCTTTATCGCTCGAGCACTCACTGCGACCGCGACTACACATCAATCTCTACCGTACTGACGATTGAATCCGAGCACGGTTTTAATCTCCAGAAGGTAGGTTGAGACAGATCCATCTTTTCTTATCCCGACCGATTCGGAATAATTTTCATCTATAAGACTTCTAATAAGAAATAGGACTGTATATGCCAAAATGGTCTCATTTTTAATATATTGTAATAAAAATTTGTGCTTAGTAAATCAACCAATCATATAGATTTATTTTTTGGACCGAACCATACGTAGAGGCTTTCATGAAAGCAAATTTTTCATTGGCGACAAATCTTAATTTGTGGTTTGCTATAATTGAAGCAACTGAAAAATAATGAAATCTCTGACAAGTAAATTAAGTTTGCTAAGCTTAGCTCACGTTGACATTTGAGTGGACCTGAGGGTTGTGGCTGATCAAAATTAATGAATTTCGGAGGGAATTCTTTTTAACCACAAGTATCGTGTAAAAAAAGTAAACTCAGTTTCGAACCTCGCAATTCCGGAAGAATAATCGCTATTGTATGCCTGCACTCAAGGAAAACTGCCAAAAGTAGTCAATAAAGCGTTCGTTATCCTTTCAGTGAATAAACATGTTCAATGCAATACATAGCCATGAATGCGCTGCATACGCTAATGATGACGACGTTTTATGAAAAAGTAGGAATGAATTTATAAAAAAACGTTGTCACTACAAAAGCCCTCCTGAACTGCGAATAGTTAATGTAACGAGAAAAATTAAGACTAATTGACAGCAATTGAATAAAAAAGAAAACGCGAAACTAGTTAAGCTCTCATGTGATTAAGCTTAGCAAATTGCAGGTTTACGCATTTTTAAAAGTGAGCTAATATACGTTGTACCGGAAGTTTAAAAGTCATTGAAAAATTTGATGTTTACGCTACACCGCTACTTGTTACCATAAATTGTTTTAATAAGATATTAAAAAAAAAAAAAAAAAAACATTAAAAAAAAAACAAAAAATTGTTTTCTTTATTGCATTTATTTATTGATTTTCTTCTCCTTTTTTCATATTAATTCGCTGACTTTCGCGTGGAGACAAATTTTGAGCAAAGTACATGTGAACATTTTTTTAGATGTTCATATACGAAGGATAACCACTTCTGAGCAACATTCATTTGTTGCAATTGCAGCTAATTGAATATTTTTAATGATTTTTATTTCTTATATATACCTCCGAAAATTGCGGGTATATTCATTTTGTTAAAACGTTGCAAACGTTGCAGAAGCAATTTGCAGAAACACCATATCTTTGAATTTATATATATATTTTGAATTAGTATCAAATTCTAAATTCGAACGAATTGAGTAGGACAAGGCATTGCTTTCGTTTTGTCTTCATAGAATCATTTGGATTTTATTAGGATAAAAATGATAGTGATGTCAGACATCAGCCGTAGCCAGTAGATGCAGAACGTTTTGTTGTGTTCGGCGGTGAGGGAAAGGAGCTAAATTCGTAGACCAATGATGTTTGCGATTACCCATAATACGAGATTTTATTATCTTTACCGTACTGCTTGGTGGAGATTCCTTTATAGCAAATCTATTTTTGGTATCGGAGATTAGTCATAACAGAAACCAATATCTATTCTTGTTATAGTTTCATTAATTTTGTATCAATTTTAATATTCCGAAGGAATAGTCATCAGTTTCATTATAAAAGATCGGGTCGTTAAGTCCCGTAAAGTAAACAGAAAAAAATGCTTTGTGACTTGTGACGTTGCGCAGAATACGGCCATAAATTGATCAAGGCGTATCTGACTGCCCGTCTGTGTGTCTGTGTTGCGGTAAACATTATCCCGGTCGTAAAAATATTGAAAATTATTTGCACGCTAGTTGATGTTGACAATAGACTATGTGGTTCAAGGAGCACGCTGACAGTACAAGATGAACTGAGAGCAGCTCTGTTTTCAAAAGCAAAAAAGTTGGGGTTTCTTTTTCCTTCATTACCCATAAACTACAGCCGACACGATAGTGAATATTTTGACTTATATAAAAACAGCGTAAAAAAAAAAAATAACAATCTCGACGACCACGCCCCATTCAATTTTCACATTTTCTCTCAGATAATATGAGTAGTAGGTATAGGAGATTGGGTCACAGCTGAAAATATCATTTTCTTACCTGTTTGTCTGTCTATCTTGCATTTAATAAATCGTAAACATGTAATTGTGTATTATTTTTGTTTGTCTCTTTTACTCTAACAATATTTTTATAAAATCTTTTTATATCAAGTTAAGCACGAGTCACTTTTTTATCTCTTGCAAATTGCATTTACCTTTCTATCCTCATATATTCGTAAACAAAATATCAGATTATATCAAATTATGTATAATTTGTGTGATTATGAAATCGAACGGGGCCGATGTGGCTTATTTAAAACAATAGCAACAACAAAATAATCATTGATACAATGTTGTTGCTATGGATCTTGAACAAATTGAAAATTTATACACTGAAAAAAAAAAAAAAACAAATTGTAATGCTTTAGAAATTTTTAACTCCTTGGATTTTCATTGACCAGAATCTTTATAGGCTCTACTATATCAATTATATAATGTATAATAAAAAAGAAGTAATTCATTCCGAATAGAAAATTTAATCTTAAGAGACCTTTTCTTCACTAAGAAGATACAAGCTCGTAAAGGAAAATACCGCCAATGATGGATCATTCATGATAAATCAGTAAACCTCTTTAGGATTAACAAATGACGAATTTTACGAGCTCAGCATCTCAATGTAATTCGTCAGAATGGGGACGTGTGAGCTGAGATTATTTTGACACTGGCCTTTTGTCTTGGCACTAAGATACCATTTTATCAGCTTTAAAATATATACCTTTTAAAAGCCGTACTTTGAAGTTTTCGACCTCTATTGGGGCATTCACATGTACACGGATCATATTCTTTTACAGGCTAAAGTCTTATGCAATCCTTCCAATTGTAGTCTTCCAATTTGTAGTCTAATACGTTGTAGAAGAGATACATAACAATCCCTTATTGGTCTTGGGGTAATTGTGGATTGACCATGCCTATTCTAAAAATGATTTCTCTAAGGATATATATGCTAAGTTTCATTATCGAGAAACGGACATACCATCGAAGGGACAGGGTGTAAATTCATCAAAAACTTATACACTTTATATAATCATCGATTTTGTTGTTTCAAACGAAAGCTGATCCTTAGCGTATCCTAATCCTTTGGCGGTGGATAAATAAATAAATAACTTTGCGTCCGTTAAGTTTTCTTAATTATAGCTTGCATTTTCAGTTTTAATCTTAGTATACGGTTACGAAAATTTATAAATTCACTCCACAGCACTTCTATGTCTCACTTATCCGAATATATAACGTGTATTGTTAGGTTGCATTATGTATGTTATGTTATACATTAGTGAGACGGTTAGCAAGCAGTAAGGATTAAATGGAATGCAATTTCTTTTTTGTTTCAACTCTCTCTTTAACGCCTATTGTCGATTTGAAGTTTTAGACTCAGTTTAGACTAAAATCTTTTAATATATTTTCTCTAAGCGTATATTATTATTGTATATTGTATTAGCGAAATTAGTTTAAGGTGAATTTAATATTTTATTGTTGCTTTATGTTCACTAACATAAAAAAAAAACAAAAACAACATTATGTTGAAAAAAAAAAAATCATATAAAATATCTTACAATCGATTTTCTTTGAAACGAATTTCGTAGAGTTTTCAAATTTTCAAATCTCATTTAAGGGAAATCAGAAAAACGCTCTATCAGAATTAGATTAAATTAGATTGACTTAAATTAAAAACCATAAAAAATTGCTTAAGGAGCTTGTAAAGCGATAGCAATTTACTTCTATTAAACCGGAAATAATGATTATGCAATATCGACTGGAAGCCCTAGATTACTTATGATTACTGGTTAAACGATAACGTAAATATAATGAATTCGGAAACTTGTTGTCGATGGATATAATTTTTTTTTTTTATTTATTACCAACGCTCCGATGTGAGAACGTATGCACATGCATGTATGTTTGTATATGCGATATGCACTGTTAGCACGGTAGATGGAGTTTGCACATGTGCTTAAACGCGCACTTTGCTTTATATTAACTCAACGTCATTATTGGTAATTAAATCCAATATTTATGTACGGCAACTAAAATGGAAATAGAAATAATTTACATATAATTAATTTAATTGTTTAAATTATGTGAAGTAAAATTTTTTTTTCATCTTATAAATTATATGATTATATAATCTGTACGATTTTAATGTAAATTTAATCAGCGCATGATTAATATTGTTTATATAACCTTTTAGAGCACATTAACTATGAATTAAACCAAATATTCTATCTATTCTATGTATGAGTATGTGTTCATATGCATTCATTCAGTAAATTATAAATGAAGTCATTATTACACGAAAGATAATATATAATCAATAGAGCATGATCTCTATTTCAATGAAAGTATTACAACATTTCTTTATTCATTAATCGAAAGAAGAGGATGTATGAGCTTTTTCATTGCGCTTGTTATTTCCGACACAGTGTTACACACTCTCTGATTGGTGCGAAATTTCAAACTAGTTTGATTGTATGCGTTCGTTAATCTTTGTATGTAGGTGTAAGTGTATATATACTTATTTATTGCTATATGAAATTTTTAGCTGATTCGCGTGTTTCTCCCTTTGTTCGCTAAACGGATCGTTTATCATTCAATTCATTCAGTTCTGCATAAGCGCGTTCACCTTCCGACCTTCGATTTCCTGTACACTCATCTTTTTTTTTTTATAGATCCATTACAGTTAAGTGTTGCTTTTTTCTACGTTGAAAACTTTGACATAAGTCATATAAACATTATTGCTTTCGAATCTTATTTATCTAATTTGAACGTGAAATATTTGAACGAAGCTTTGAAGCATTTTAAAATACTTTCCTCAAACAACTTGCTGTAAACAAGTAAATAAAATTTGACGCTAATATTAATCAGGATCATATATGGTAGTATAAGGACATTAAGGACGCTCGACCGGTCGACTCAACTATAATTAGAAAAAGTCTAAATTAAGAGATATTTACGAATCTACTTAAAGTTGAATTTGATCTTTCTTCCTTATCTATTAAATAAATTTTCAAGTTTGCTCGCTACTTTACGAATATGATCTCAGTTCAATTCTTTACTATATTTTGTGGATCTTGGAAAAATGCAAGGAAACAAAGCAAAAAAATACATTCTACTTACCCACGTCTCATATACGCTCTAATTCGCTTACCTCTCCTACATTCAATTTAAATAGATTTCACAATCAACTTCTTCTAATTGCAGGACACAAATCAGATTTTATATAACATATTAACAAGTAATTATTCCTTTTAATTGCCTGGTTTTAAATACTTTGATTACTTGAGCGCATGTATACTGTGTTAGGAACATTTGAGTCGAACGCTAGTAGAAAAGCATTAAAGTATAATTGGTGTGACTGAACTGAGAGAACTTTGTTCGTTTCATTAAAAAACTGAATCAAATGATGATGATCACGCTCTTAAAGTCATCTATCTCCACATCATGAAGAGAATTCCTGAGAGAGAGAGAGAGAGAGAGCGAAACGAATGATAGTCGTCGGTCAGAATTAGGTCCGGGCTATACAATTTATTGTATTTGGATGTTTTACTTCAATTGCGCACTTTCACCGCATTAGGTAGAAAGGGGGGTCAACCGGCTCGCCGCGTTAGAGTTAGCTGGTGATGGACGATCTCATTTCAATCACATTAAGCTCGAAATTCTACCCTATCTATTCTATGCTATCGTGAGTGCAGCTAGGTTCTAGGTGACTTCAGTTTCAGTCTTCAGTCATTTTTTCTTGTGGATCTGTGTATCTTGTGTATCTCAAATATCGAGTTTTTTTTTGTATTCAGTCTTACGCAAATGCTCCAGAAATGTTCTCTGCTCAAAATTTAATTCTTTAGTGGTGATGTTTTACTCTGCAGAGACACACCATTTTTTTTTATTTCCGATGGACTGTCTGTCATCTTTCGCACGCATCATATTATCGCTCGATGGGGGTAAATTAGGTGAAGTTAGAACACTAGCGAGAATACTAGAGTAGATCAGAGTCATTCGACGCAATAATAGAATTACATGGGTTTGCCCAAACACTTAGAAGATGCCTCCCATTCGAGTAACTCGGCGACGGCCAAAAAGAAGATAAAGTGAAGAAACGGAATGATATTGGGAGAAGGGCGCAACCTAGAGCATCTGTGTGCCCAATTCATAAGTCCGTTGCCTTTACCGACTAAGTGCTCACCCGCGAATAGCGAGTTATAATAATAATTACCTACACGGCTCGTCTTGCGGACATCTACTCGTAAACACTTATTGTCATCTTAAAGTTAACCGATCAGCTATTTTCTTGGAGCGAAGGGACTCAACATATAGTTAAGAAATATTTTCAAAGATATTATTGCAAATTCCTATTCCGTTACGTAACTTCAGAGAGACGCTATGGTGAAATGGTGCAGGTTAGCGCTCACTATTCTAAATGTTTATGACTGTTTTGTAGGACCTCCTCTACATCACAGAGAATATACGCTATAAGGTTTCAAACGATTTAATTTTTTTTTTTCAAATATTTTATCAGTTCCCTGTAATTGCGTTCGCATTGTTAGCCGAGTAGATAAGAATTGCGACTACCAAGTCACTGCTCGCGTGTTCAAATCTCAAATATCGCAAAGCTAGCTATGGCGAAGTAAAACTCCCATTTATAGCAGACAATGACTTAGGACTTGTTGCACAATAATTAATAACGTTGTCCAACAGACGACTATAATTCGTCATAAAATTCTGTAAGATTTTTTCTTAAACATACTCGCCGTTCGCTTCGCTAATAATATATATATTCTTTTCTTGACTCGATGATGTATTGCGCCGTCTTGTTGCAAATGCACCGAAAAATCCATCGCCAATAAGTAATAAAAGTGGCCGTTGGTAATAACATTCGACCCTAAAACCCTCAATATACTATAATATAAGTACATGGGTTGTGTACATCGTTGGAATGAATTTTACAGCAGGCAATGAATTTTTGTGGCATGATTGAATTTTGTAAAGGCCTCCTGTTCTTATCATTGCGAACGATTTTGTGATGAAAATTGTTATCTTTTGGGTGGAAAATTGGAAGAAAACTTTATATAAATCGTAAAATTTATTAAACGGCACATTGCCTCCTGCAAAGACAATTGAGTTAAACATGACTTAAAACATGAACATAAATTAAGAAATATATGATGATATGGTGGCCATGAGAAAGGTAAACTAAAATAGGTCACTCTTACGAGAAGTTTGCATACATTATGTAGCTCCATAGTTTTTACTTTTGATTTTATGAAATAATAATTAACACTAAGGTGCAGAGGTGATTACGTAAAATAATAAATTAAATCATTTCATTGCTACTCTTATTTTCTCTGTCCTTTCGCCCTTTCGACAGTTGAAAGAAAGAAAAAAAGAAAAAAAAATGTCATTATCACGTATCTATGCATATCGTGCAAGTTCGTGTAATGGTTTTTTTTTTTTTGTTTGTTACGTAGATTTTGATATAAGAAATAAATACTTAATGAATGTAGAGCAAATTTTTAATATTCATAGTTCGAAACAAATACACACACATAGGATCGCGTCAGAAGGAAGTTGAATGAACTTTACAATGTAAAATGTAAAAAAAAAAAAATAAAAAAAAAAATTATGAAAGAAAATAAACAAGTTTTACAAAATTTTTATGTAGACTTTGAAAAATTTTGTTTTTATATGAAAAATAATAATATATTTTACGAAATGCAGATTTAAAAGTTAAATCATACACAGATACAGTTGTACAATAATGTACATATAAATCTTAATAAAAATAAAAGCATTTAATAAAAACGATTGCAAGAGTATGAAAAAAAAAAAAAAATTTCTTAAATTGATGTATGAGTATACAGTTAAGGATAGGTACGAATGTGTGGGTTTTCTTTGCACAAGTGTTTTCGTTTGAAAGATTTTTATGTGAAGATATATAAAAATGAATACTGCAAAGTTGAAGGTAAAAAGAGATTCGCTAAATTCATAAATAAAACAAAAAAAAAAAAAAAACAAAAAAAACAAAAAAAAAAAAAAATTGTTAATATTAAGCAATTATTCGTTGAATATCTTGTGATGAAATGCAAAGATTATAAAAAAGCATAAAATAAATATAAAATCCAAGCCGAAAGGTTTTGTAAAAGAAAACAAATTCGAAACAAATTTGAAGTAAGACAAAATTTAATTAATGTCAGTCATTAAAATGACAAAAGAAAAGAAAAAAAACGAAATGATTTGTACCATGTAAATTAAATAGATTCGAGATCGCTGTTTTCTTAAAAAACAATTCGCATGCATTTATTTTTATTACCCCGTCAGTCTTTAAATTACTAATAGGTTTTTAAGTACATTTTTTTTTTTTTTTTTGTACCCACCACCGACGAATAGAGACACATTTATTTTGCGAGAACGTTGCAACACCCATAAGTAAGTCTTAGAGAGACCACGAAACACATCGACATTAAATTTTAAATCGACTTCAGTATGTCCGTCTATACATTCATCTGCCAGAGTCTCTTGAATGTCTGTGGGCAACATTCTCCTAATGGCAATAAGGCATCAGTTCAAATTGATTGCAGGCAGGCCGCAAACGGCGAAATCAGTCACGAGGACAAGCCCGCAATACAACATGAATAGGTCTGCTTGCAAAAGTGAAAAATAGGATTTTTGCTCATCACTCATAAACTACAACAACAGTGAAAATTTGTTTATTTTGTTTTAAGAGAATTGTGGTGAGGACAGAAGATTCGGCCAACGCACCGAACATTGTTATAATTAGTTTCATTAACATTGTTGACGACTTGATAAGATTTTGCGCAAACGTATCGTATGGATTTTGCTTAGAATCTGGAAGGTGTAATTTCATAAGTAGATGACACCTTCCAAATATCATCAGTCAATTAATTAGTTCTTTATATGAGGTTCACGCCAATGCCACTGAAAGATTCTTTCGGCCGCATTTTGGTTTACAATTTCTTAATTATATATGCTTTTAAGATGGCTGCAGCCATTATACATAAATGACGGTAAAATCTTATCTCTCTACACACAAAAATCAGATATAAGTTTATTTAGGCTGGAAGCATCCCTTTAAAGTGCGCTTCTTTATTAAGAGCTTTTTAAATTCTGCATACATGTTCTATGGTAATATTTTTAGAATTTATCCATGTGCTGGCACATTTACGACTTGCCATAGCGCGTTGGAGATATGCTTGTATTTGGTTGTGTCCTACCTAGAGGAGAATTCGGCCAGGAGAGTCCGTAATTTAATGGAGCTAGAAAATATTTCAAAATTTGTATTCTTCTTCTTGGTAGCGTTTTCTAGCGCACGTGTTGCTTATACGTCAATTTTCTCCAATAAGTAAATCAATTATGTTTATTGCTTGTGTACGTGAGGTTTGAGATTGATGATAAATCACTTTTCTAAAGGTAAAATTCTTAATATTTATAAATATGAAGAAAACGGGTCAAAAATGTACCGTGTGTACCATAATAATGATGTCGTATAATATCAAGAATGATTAAGAGTAAGTAACAGTTGGACTTGCTGAACTATATGTAATGTTCTTCTGTGTTTGAATATGTCCAACATTTTTTTTTGCGTTTTCTTTTTTTAACTTTACACTTCAGTGTATTTTTCTGAAAATTGATTTTTGCTTTTCAAAGAATGTTTTTTATATTGCTACTGGTAGGACTGCCGGATGTGGTTTCTTTCATTTTTTCCAATACTCTTTCATTGTCTCGATTTGGTTTTACAATTATTTTGGAATTTTTTTTTTTTTTTTTTTTTGAAATAAGAAGAAAGCTTGTTCCTATTGGGATGTGCAAACTCTCAAAGGCGGTCTTTAACAATTTCATGTTAATTTGTTTGCGATTCATTAAAAAAAAAAAAAATACAAAAATCTGAACTGTTCTTTGATAACAAAAATTACCTTTCAAAATACGCATTGGCCTTGAAACTTTTATTCTCTAACTTTATCAACTCTTATTCAACTCTTTTCCGTTAAAAGCAACTACTTTTCTGTGATTTCCTAATTTTAAGTGTGGCCGTACGGATACCGATGATGCTGAATGAATGCCGAACAGAGATCGAAAAAATCCTGAAAATTCGATCGAAAACTCACATTACAAGAGATAGCTGAGTAAGCAGAGATATCAAAACACAATGTGCTCTCTATTTTGCATGAGAATCTGAGCATGAGACACCTGGTTTGCAAATTGCATATCAAATTTACTTCTAGGTAAGTAGTACTACCTTACTAGGGTAAGTAGTACATCAATATGTTGCTTTAATTCGAGGATTTTTATCAACTAAGGTTCCGATTGCTCCCTCAGCGCCTCCACTAGATCTAGCAGAAAATTTCAAAAGTGTGCTCCAAATGTTTTGTGTGCTCAAGTGTGTGTGCAATAAATACTTCCAATAAATGTTCAGGTCTCTACGGAAACTGAACCATATTTTGAGCGTTCAAAAAAGAAGTCCAAATATGAGAGAAGCGTTAGGACTGGTTCCATCATTTCTGAAGGAGGCTACGTTGACGAGCAATGTCGAATTTTATAAAAGAATTTTTTTCTTATTTAGTTCCTAGAATTATTAATAGACGTACACCTATTCGCCGTATTTGGAAAATATTTCAAGGGCTAAGTGTGAGACGAACCCTCCCACCCATTTGCGTGACGCGCCGAACATGAACTCCGGAATTGAGATGTTGGAGAATAATGAAAGAAATCTTATGGGGTCAAATGGTTAACACTGGTTCCACGTTTTACAATGTGAAGATTCGCATTTTCAGTTGAGTTTTCTGTGGAATTTAGTGTATGGCTTTTTCCTTTGCCATAGCGTGCACCGGCTTTCGAGGCAGAAATGTAAGAAACTCCTTAAAGGGCTCTGGTTTAAAATCAACCTGCGGCTAGTGGTGCTTCTTTTCGTAGATAATAAATCATACAAGAGGGTGAGTTTGATAGCTACAAAGTCAATTGGAAGGATTAGTTTAACTTAAAAAATTCATTTTTGGCGAGGCGGACATTTTACGGCAAAGTAAAACACTTTGGATGCCTTACTTGTAGTTAGACATGTCATTTTAATAATCAAATAAACGAAAAAATTAGCAAACATAGCCAAATCGATTCAGGATCTCACGCTGACACAAAATGTATACAATTTATTAAGTATTAGACTAAATAAATTAGCACACATATGCTTTGACGTTTTGCGACTTGAAAAACTAAAGCAAAATGAAACATTTTCAGAGTCAATAAGCCGTGACTATTCATAATGTAACAACAATTACTTTGGTTATTGCTTTTCAAAAGCTGTTTGTTCGATTTCAAATCAAAGCCTTTAATATGCTCTAATTCTTTTAAATGGCGGCTTCTATGCAGATTAAGTTAGATAAACCTAATGCAAACATTACACATTAACTAACTCCTATTTTGTGTGTGTCTATATGTTTGTTTTATTAAAATTATATATGTACATATATACAATAATAAAATATATGAACATGTATAAAAAACTTTGTATTATGACTTTTTGATCTTAATTTAGTTAATAGTTTCCTTGAAATCAAATGAAATAAACTTGTTGGCCGGCATTAATACTTTCGAAAATTTTAAGTTCAAACAAAAGACTTAAGATACAAACTTTGCGTGTTTTTCATAAACTATGCATTAAGGTGTGACTACTACTATTCGGTTTTTATGCCCACCATCGACGGGCGGACGCATATTCATTTTTCGAAAACGTTTGTAACGCCCAGCAGTAAATTTCATTGATCTTATACAGTATAGATATTTTTGACAAAATCAATTTTAACATGTCCGTCCTTCCGCGTGTTTGATATTTGTGATAAGCATTTATTTGCTCGTCTTCAAAATTTCGAACAAAATATTCAAAGTGCCTGCAAGCAGCGAGGATGTAGAAAGCGGTCAAAGGAGACGCACAGACTATGACATGAACTGAAAATGCTTCTGTTTTGAAAAGCAAACAAAATGGCTTGTTTGCTCGTTACTCATAAACTAAAACAGGAATAACGATACGCGAAAGCGTAACTATACAAAAATCGGAAAAATCAGTCTACCTTCATATTATGGAGTAAAGAAATTTCATTTCTTTTGATTTTTTTTTTCTTAATAAAATAACGGCTATAAAAGATGCGACCATAGCCGAATATAGTTTCCGTATTTGTTTTTTTTTTTTTTGTTTTTTTGTTTTTATTTGCAATTCATATCACAGAGTTTTAGATGCAAGCAAATGCCTAAATGAACCGAAAGTAAATCTTTAAATTATCATAGAAAATTTTATATCGACCAAGGGCATAGGTTTAAGCTAAAGTACTCTTATGATACCTGAGATTAATTTATATACGATCGTATAAAGTATAAGTGCGCTTAATTAGCTGAACATTCCGAGGTGGTTTGGTAGTATAAATCCGTATGACTGCCTGCCATTTCGGAATGTCAAAAATGTAGATGGAAAACAGAAAATTATTGAACTAAAATCCGGGCTTTCAAATAGGCCTGATCCGTTATGAAGAGTTACATTGACGCTAGGAAAATTCAAAGTCTTTCGAATAATCTAATTATAATTCATTCAAATTAAGTCATTCGCAATACTGCGTTAGAGTCCTATAGCAGAGCAGACATGAGAAACGAATTGTTGAATCGAGTTAAGGCGGAAAAGTCTTGGAATTCTTATGTTGCCATATGGTACGTAACAGCACTTTCTTATCGTTGCGAAATTTAAATATATAAGTAAGTAAGACATTGAGCCATGTGTTACAAATTCATTTTCAATAAGGAGCTGTCGACTGAAAAAATAGCGCTTTTAATGGGTAACGAGATGGAATATATTTAAAAACCAAGTCATACTGATGTGTGGTCTATTACATCATCATATCGTAGAGAATTAGCAAGTTTCGTTTTTAAATATGACGCATAATCGAATTAATAATATTTACTCTCTACAGTGTGTATCTATCTATCTTTTCACTTTTATTATCAATTTTCAAATTGCGGCAGAGATTTCTTTCGAAACAGGATGAAAAGATATCTCAAAAATCAGGATAAGACGACTTAAGCAGACGTTCATGCGGAAGATTATGCAGGCACTTTAAATAAATTGAAAGGGAAAGATCTCGCACTCACTCTATTTATTCCGTTAAATTAAGGCTAGAAGCGATTGTGTTTACTCATTGGAACGAAACAATTGAATGTACGATGTTACAGTCCACTAAGGCGGCAACGCTAGACTTCATAGGTATTTAACGAATGGTCAAGAATTATGAATATTCGTTTTAGATGGTCAAGGTTGACTAGAGTTATTTATTAGGTAATATTCAGTCAGTGCATATTCTTCTGCTAATTAATTCGAACAATTGTTACCGCATCATTAATATGTTTCTTATGCCCAGCTTTCCTTGTATTTCGTGCACTTTATTTACAAAGTAGAAATTAACCACAAATACAATAACAAATCATCTCAACAAAGTCAATATTTTTAAAGTGAATAATAAATAAAATACTTAATTGAATCTTGAAAATTAGATAGAAGTGTTTCAGCGATAATCGGGTGTAGAAGAATGCAATAAATGGTTTGTAATAATATTTAATGATCCATTCTAAGGTATTATTTGAGGATAGGGAAGTAAAAAGAAAAAAAACTAGTTTTTGTATAATAAAGATAAAAGATGATCGAAAGTCAATTAATTGACAGTACCTTCGTAAAAGGGGGGATGTAATTTTACTTTTAAATGATATTTCTTTGCACAAAACTTATACTTATATAGTAATTGTTTTAAGTATTTTCACTCTCTCAGCGAAAAAACAATGAAACAATGAAGCGCGACGTTCAACTACAATATAATGATACTCTAATAAATGTACATATATATATATATGTATTGCACACGTATCATCACTTGTCCACATCTACATATTGGCGTATATATGTATGCGATTATTAAAGCAATGAAATGGTAAATTAACTGCTTATTTTTAAGCAATCATACAAAACCATGCGTAAAGTTTAAGTGACACGCCCATCAGTTACTTTTTAATCATTTTTCATTGCATATAAATTGTTAGGAAAATTTTTATGAAAAATTAGTTTTTTGTGAAAATTCAAAGTGAACATAGCATCGTTAAGTCGGGCAAAATGCGTACATCTTTCTTCAAATTTCGATTTATCCTTTCGCTTATATCGTATATCAATTTGGTGAATTCGTTACCGATCAAGAAGCCATTGCAAGTACCATTAACTTCAAATTATATACGTGCGATTGCGGCGTACAAAAAATTGGAACCATATCTATCGCAACATGAACTGAGAACCATTACTATCTTAGGTATAGTGAATGGCATTAAAGATGTTGAAAAGCAAATGGAAAAGCATTTAATAAATCAACTAAATGATTTCCTTTCAAATACGGACATGAGTGATAGGCAAATTGTTTTGCCTAGAATTGAAAAAATTGAACAACAATTGCAAAGAGATCGAAATGCTTTGGAAATACTCGTTAACTCAATGGATTTGGCTATGAAGAATAAACATGTAAAAACATATAAAAAAGAGTTACATGACATGTTAAGATCGGTGAGACGTGAGAATCGTACTTTTAATGAAAATATTGAAATATCGGATTTAATAGGAAACTTAAGGACAAATATATTAAAGCAAATCGATATGATGAAAAATGTGGTAGATACGAAAGTTAATCGTACAGTGGACTATTTGATAAAAAATGCTAATATAAATGATATAATTGCCAGAGCTGGTAAATTGCAGATAAAAAAGCGAAATACGGAGATTGACGAACCGGCACGGATTGAAATGATTAAAATGATATCATCAGAGGTAGTAGAGATAAGAATAAATATTTGATAAAATTCGATATATCTTTCGTGATAGATTCAATTTTCTCAAGGATTTCTTGATATCCGAGTCATAATACCATGAGTTGATATATAGTTGAAACGTAGTTCTAAAAGTGAGCTGTTAATGAAAAAACTTGTGACAATAAGCCCACATTGTCAAGATATTGATGTTTTTCGACTACGGTATCTGAAGCATATTCATATTCAAATTAATTAAGGCCAATCAAATTAACCATCTTACATCAAATATTAACATATTTTTGATACCCTACACTATTCGTGGTATAAAGCTATGTTAAGTTTGGGCGGATTTATGCAATACCCAAAAAGGACTTGAGATAGATCCCTCCTTTTATTACATCAATCGCTTTAGAAAATGATTCTAAGCTTGTCTGTCCGTCTTGGTTTCTTACGTCCAACCTATAAGTTGGTAATTTTACGATATTTTGTTGAAATTTGGTTTTGGCCCGTAGACGGATGCTCTTGAAATGATGCGGATCGGACCACCTTTTTCGACCACTTCCCATATAAAACTTTATTTAAGGAAAGTTGTTATCATTACGAATAACCGTATTAAGCGCAGTGGTCTAGAGTATTAATATATTGGACCATGTCGCACTATAATATTTTTACTTGTTTAGTTTTAAGATATGTTTCTATTATTTTCCTAAATTAACATTAAGGTAAAGGAAAAGGTGTAACTATATAATCGACGAATTCTACTTTATTCTTGAACTGATGAAAAGACCAAGAAATGGGAAAGAACTCAGAGAAGTTTAGTTTTTTAGTTTAATATTCTCTTCGTTCGTTCCTCTTTATTTTAATCGATGGAAATTTTCGCTAGTACTTGTGGTCTAATCATGTTAAGAAAAGGGAGGTACGTATTCAACATCGTAAAGGCAGGGCCGTCCGCCGAAAGTTTCCCAAGGTTATTTGAAACAGTGCATTCCATAAAAACCGACCTGATTGGCGACTTCGGCAGAATACTTTTCGCCAAAATATTTTCAAAATCTAAGCAATATTTTACACTTGAAGAATATAAACCTGAAACATTGTCGGCGAATTAATTTTAGATTCCATTCTTGCACAAATAATCATTTTCCGTGAAGTACATATGGAATATATTTTTTTCTCGTATCGAAGATAAATTAAGAATATGCGATTTTAGATTTTTCAAACACACGTAAATACAAAACAGAAATAAAAAAAAAAATTTGTTCTTTTGCGCCAGCACATATATATATATATATTCGTGAAATATTTGACTTTTCGTCAAATAATGTCAAATAAATTTGATTTATAGGCCGTTAACAAAATGTTTATGATTATTAAAAAACTCTTCTGCATTAAAATTGCAAACATTTAAATTCGCTTAAGAAAAATGAAAAAAAAAAAAAAAAAAAAGATTTTTAACAACAAACCCGTTTGTTGGTAAAAACGTCTATATTGCAGGACGATGTTCGCAAAAATTTGATAGATATCACAGACGACGAAAAGGCCAATCACAATGCGAATTATAAAAGAGCTGAAGATTTTTACGATAATTACCAAACAGCTGCCAATGTAAGTTTAAGATAAACGAAATATTTTATATATTATGCAAGTAGTCTATGCATAGATGGCACAGCTGCATGTGTGTCTGGGTGCATATTAAGTATATTATTGACTAACAACAATTATGAGAAATAATAATTTTAAGTTTTCATAAGAAAGGTAAACAAAAAAAAAAAAAAAAATTTTTTATATTTTAAAAAAAAAAAAAAAAAAAAAAAAAAAATAAAACAAAAAAACAAGAATGTTATTAAAACTAGTCGTCGCAGTAATCGTAAAAACAACGTTAATCCTAATGCCCCAATCGAATTAGTGAATGCAGGCACAAATGACACAAACATCATTGATGCTAATAATACAACGCATGCTAAGCAAGAGATTGCCGATTCCGGTGAGCTGGATGATGATGACTTTGATATAGGCGAAGGGGAACCAGCTGCTGGTGGTGGCATAGTGGGCCTTATAAGCAGTTTAAGTGGAGTAAGTATTAGTTGCAAAAATAATTTTCTCACCACATCACATCACATCAAACAACGCAAATGCCTAATTGCAGGGTGAAGGTGGTTCAGATATTGGCGCATTAATTGGTGCTCTTACTGGCGTTATTTCTAATATATTTGGTGTAAGTAACATAACCGAACGCTTGAGTTATTGTTTTTTCTTTTTTTTTTTTTTCTCCTTTTTTCATTTTTAAACATTTTTAAAATTACAGCCGGGCGGTTTGGATATTGAGTCGTTAATTAGCACGGCAACCGCTTTAATTTCTGGCTTATTGGCTGTAATTAAAATCATTGCTTTAACGAGTTCATTTTAATATACATATTTACAAATTTTAGGGTAATAAAAATTTTGGTACGGTTTTGGGTGAATATGTTGGGACTGCTTTTGATGGTCTCTCGGGTGGTGGAGGAGCGGTAAGATGTTGTTATATATATATATATACTTGAGTTGCTCGATATGTATTGCGAAGAATTAAAAAGAAACAAAAAACGAAAATCATATGTTTGTATGTGTTTGAAATGCGTTTCTATATCTGAATTATTATCATACGTATCAACCAACCAATGTTTCTCTTCATTATTTTCTATGGCACTTTTTTCATACTTTGAATAAGCCAAGGATCTAAGTAAGGATTTGCTTTTTTACTTTGCTCTTAATACCTCGGAATAAGAGAAAAATCATTACAACTACACAGAACCAGAGTGCTGTTTTAACCGCTCACATTGTCATGTTGTTGCGGTGCCTTTGAAAGTTTGCATTGCTATGACGCATAATGCTCCGGCGGCGGGCCTGACAGTTTCTTTATTGTTTGCAGATATCCAGCATGTGATAAGTTATAAGTTCCATCTGTTTTATATGTTCTTGATCGATCTATCTATCTAGCTATCTTGTTCTGTCTTTCGCGATGTACGCATTATTACGCACTTATCACATCTAGGAATATCATTACAAACTGAGCAACCGTTACTTGTGCATGCACGTATGTGTATTTATCTTCGAATTTGATATAACCATTTTTTTCTTTTTCTTTTTTTTACAGATAAATAATGGACAATTTGTAGGCAATTTTCTGGGAACTGTTGTTGCTTCTTTAAGTGCAGTATATATCTGATTATATGTTTTATTTACATATTTTAGAATAAAATCTTCATTTTTTTTTTTTTTTTTTTTGATAGAATCTAATCTGTGTTAGTCTACTAACCGTAATATCGTAGTCTATTATTGAATTTAATTATACCCATCGATGCATTTGCCAACCGTTTGTACCGTACTTGTCTTCAAAGTATCTTTGATCTTCGTGGAGATTTTATCATTCAGTTTAGTTAGTAATTGTGGATCGAAAATTTCGATTCCATCGTCAAAGTTGGTTTCGAATATTTTTTTATTGTTTTCAACAATTATCAAAGACACGCAAGTATACGGTCATTAGTATGTGTAATTACGAGATGGTGGCATTTTCATAAGTTTCCGAAATAGAAATGGGGAAATACGATTTCGTATATGATGTTTTAGTAGCATACGATTCTACGACTTTACCTTATTATAAACAAGAAACACACTATCGAAACGATACAATGATAATAATTTTTAAAAGGGCTTTTTTTTTTTTTTTTTTTTTTTTTTTTTTTTAGCACGAAATAGTGATGGGTATATAAAAAAATTTCTTTAGATCGAACGTTTCGCTTTCATTTTTTATATTGCATGGAAAATAATTCTATTATTGTTTTTGTATATTTTCTTGTTCTTTTAGGATCCTGAGGAAGACGATGTACCGCCGAGACCTTTTATATTTTTAAAAAATCTTATTTCAAGTTTTATAGAAGCGAAAAATCGTAAAGAATCCGATGAAGACGATTCGGAGGAACGCAAAGATACCCGTAAAGAAGATAATAAAGATCAATGGAAAGGTGGCTCAGATTCGGCAGCATTTATTAAGCATATTGTCGCTCATTTGGTAAGCGGTGTGGTAAGCATAATATTGAATGCTTCAGTGGGTGCATCAGGTGGTGCTTCGCAAGCTTCACAATCAATATTTACGGGCTCATCCGGACATAAACCAGCAGCAGTTGATGGTAATGGATGGTAGTCATGTTTATACAAATAATTCTATATATATACAAATGATTTTAAAGAATTTATTTTATAAATTTCGTTTAAATTCTATTGATTATTGAAAAACCACCAAAGCATTTAGAATGCAATGAATTTGTCTTAATGATAACAAAGAAAGCAATTATGCAATACTTGACTTAAACCGTATATTTTAAAGGTTACCATAACTTGTTTCTATTGGTTTTAAATAAATGCATTTTCAAATTAAAGGAAAAATATTTCACCAAAAACATATGACAAATCGGTAATTGGAATAGGATACGAAGAAACAAATGTCCAAGGTTGTAATAGCCCAACTTGTTAACCTATAAACTAACAGGAAACACGAAAGTGAAGATAGCCCACAAAGATAATCTACAGTTTGTTAAAAATGTCTCTGCTAAACTATAGCGGAAAAAAGAAAAAGAAATAAAATAAATATTAGGAAGCGAGCAGATATGAAACAAACTAAGCATTCAATTACGATAACAAAACCAATAAAATTAAGTTTCTGTTACTAACTCTTATGCACAGTGACAAATAAAAACGCTGGCAGAATGCAATATAGAAATCGAGTTACAATACCTTTAAGAGAGTCTGGTCTCTCGAGATTTCAGATGCAGATGGAATCTGTCAAAGAAGTCTAACTTAATAAAATTCACAGCATATATCGTTCTCGAGTCGTATTGTTCCATAAGCTTTACGAAATTCTTACGGTAAAAATAATTTGCAAGTGATTTGTGTTCGGCTTAGAAATTCTTGTCTTTGTGAAAACATTCCGCTATGATGTGAAATTCGAAACGTGATTTAAAAACTGTTCAATTTATTTCTTCCTTCGTTCGTAATTATAGTAATTTTTTTTTTTTTTTATTTTTTATTTTTTTTTTTTTGGAGACAATCGCTTTCAAATGCAAAGCGCACTTAACCGAAAACGCGGTGATCATTAACCATAACAATGAAAATGAAAGTAATTAGCTAAATACAATTGAATACATATACCAGCGTGCAATAAAAATCTTAAACGTAAACATTCGAAGAGCAATTGTAACACGGAAGTTGAAACTTACGTGAAATGAAAGAAAAGCTTACGAATGTAGGTGTCAGGTTAAGAGGGATGAACATATCAATATTTAAGAGAATGTAACTTATGAAGAGAATAAGCGGGAGGAAAAGAGAGAGAGAGAGAGACAAAGAGAAAAAGAGAAAGACAGGATGAGAGAGAGAGAGAGAGAGAGAGAGAGAGAGAGAGAAAAGGGAGCGTATGGGTATATATATATATATATATATATATGTGTATTCTCATTCCATTCCAGCTACCGAAAGATTTTCATTAATGTAAAAGTAAGTGTGCGTTTAAACTATGCAAATATGAATTTTCAATTTCATTTGGTTAAAAGTGAAATTTGCAAGTCAATGTTTTATTTAATTTCTTTAGAAATAATATTAATGTAGAGCATAGACGTACTTTGATGGTCTTGATTTTTAAAGCAGCATGAAGCAATTTTATGCTGATTATATATTAATTTCTTAAATATTTACAAATTTTATAAAAGTTTTCTATCAGACATAAATGCTTTGCACAATATTGATAGGAAGTCTATTGAAATTTTAAAAGGCCGGGATTCGTGCTACGGCTTAAGCCAACAGTTTCATTATTTTCTTTTAAACACATTCAGTTAAATGCACGCACGCGCCATCAAGCAATAGTACTCTTTGGTAATGTTTTATATATATGGTTTGGAAAGAGTAAAAATGCGTTCAAGTAATAAATTTTTTTTTTTTTTTTTTTTTTTTTTTTTTTTTTTTTTTTAATATAAATTGTTGGATTCACTTCAGTTACCAGTCAAACTTTTAATAGCATATATGTTGTATAAATGAGAAAAAATTTATTTGTAAAAATTGTAAGAAAGTAATATCATCAATTTTTTATACAAGTCTTACCTTAAGTTAAAAATAAAAATATTTTAAAATAAATTAAAAAATCAATAAGGGAACGATCGTGTTGTTCTGCTTAATGTTTTGTTATGTTTTGTGTGTCTTTCAATTTCAGATTTCTTGTGAAATAATAAATAATTAATATCTTAAAATATTATTGAAGAGAAAGATTTCTTTGTTAACGAAAGGCAGGTAAGTAAGGCTTTCAAATATTGAAAAAAAAAAAAAAAGAAAAGAAAACTTACGATATGAAATCTACGATTATGCTAGCAGCTCAAGCAATCATTATTTAATTCAAAAAAGAAAAAAAAAAAAAAACCCTGAACAAATCTTGGAAAATGTGAATGTTCGACGTAAGCTTAGTTCTCAGGTTGTCTGCATTGCAGCCTCCGCTCAATATAATTTCAAAAGGTTCGAGTATAAGTTCTCTGATATCGTAAAGTTTACCTAGTTTAGCGATTCGTTACGAGACACAAATGTTCAACATTTGAAATTTTTTTTTGATTTTTTTTTTTTGTAATTTTTTTTTTCCATATATACACTTTCTGTCGATCACTAAATCTTTGACTACGTTGACATTAACTTTTCCGCAAAGCATTAGATTCTTCGAATATGTTGTTTTTGAATGCAATCAATCGTAATATTGTGACTTGATTTCATTTCATTTTGGCAGACGTATTATGCTGCTATTTGCGGTCTCATACGGATACGCTCCAAGATAATTGTGTAATTTGTAACGATGTGATTTTCCATAGACTGAATTTCGGGAGTCAATTTATTGCTACATTAAGCCGTTGAGTTAATTCATTGTTGCATTAAACTTGGGTGAGAGCTTTGGTTCGAGTGATGAAATGTTGTTTACTTATTTTTATGAAAATAGCTACGAATGTCAGAGTCGGATTAGACCGATCATTACATAACCTACGTGCACTATTACTTCGCGTAACACAATTCTTCATTCATTTTCATTATAATGCTATAATAATGTAAAAGTAGTAATGTAAGACAACAAACAAACAAACAAACAAACAAACAAACTTAATTGATTTGTTGGCGATTTTATTACTTTTCCCTAATTTTTGTTGTGAAATTTCACATAATATTTTATTTGTCATCATATAAGGATTTAATTTTCCTGAGAACCTCTATATATGGTGAAGTATGAAGAATAAAACTATGTGATTGCAATTAACTGCGATAAGTTTTCTATGAACCGCTTTGCATCATAAAATATTAAAAATGAAATCTATTTTCCAAACGATTTATAATTCATGAGAATATCGAACAGTGTTAAAGGAATAGAACCTCATGGTTGAAATATGGTCGAATTTATTTTTATGCTAAATTATTATTATGGATCGATTTTTATCGTAAAGTATTAATGATGAGGCGTTTTTAATATATTATGGAATTATTTTTCCAAAAAATTTTGGAATTCAAACTTTTGTACGATTCAGTTTTCGTATAAATGTATATATGGAAGGGCGTTCAAAAAATTGCTCCCAGCAGCCCTTTTTGTCGAGGAGTTTTCAACATTACAAATTTTTCTTCATATAACGAGTTTTTCACAATTAGCTCTTTTATGGGCATCGGCCGAAAAGGTTCTCCGATTCAACCCATTTCCAATAGGGCTTGTCCCTGGGCTAGAAATCATCAGTCCAAATATCTCACAAATAGCCACCTATAGGCTGAACACAAAAAATACATGAATGAACATTAAACAGACAGACAAGCTTACATCGATTGAGGAAATAGTTCCGAATCGTTTGATCTTACTTCCATTTGCATCAACTTTCAATGCTCGGTACCGCAAATGGTGTAAAGTATAAACATTTGAAAAAAAAAAAGAACTGCAAACTCTTGATTTTATGCTTTTAAGCGTAAAAACAAGCTCCGCTTTTTGTTGTTAATGGGTTTGAAAGCCCCGTACACATATGTATATATAATATACACATAACATATTTTATTAAACACAGGCTAATCGTAGTTATCCCTAAGAATACTTAGAGTTTGTGATAAATCAAATGAACAATCTCATCTGCTCCCGTAGAGTACTTGCTTCTAATATTTTCATTTTTCGGGCAGCGAGGTTCGATCGCAACTTAAGTCATTAGACGAAAGGCATCTACACAATAGAAAGCAGTCAGTGAGATTTTAAAAGGTTTGTTCTTATAAAGATGTTCTTTAAAATCCACAAAACAGTCCTATAATATTATATATCAGTCCGTATTCTTATCGAATTGGAAGTAATTATAAGAAGGTGAAATCCAAACTTCGGCCTTAGCTTAATTCTTATGGGCTTGGCTTGGGAAAGAGGACGTACTATGTCGCATAGCGAATTGTAGAGGATGCGGTACATCAATCTGTGACATTCGCACTTAAAGTGAACTCTTTACAGCCAGTAATCTCTTAAATGTAAAAAAGACTATTAGAACGATTTAGAAAGATCATGGATAAATATATAAGTATCGTTTAGTTGATTCATATTCTCGCCAGATCAAAATGAATGCAAACAACTTTGTGTTAAAAATATGAGACAAATCTAAGGTAATCTATGTGATGCAAGATTTTACGGGTTGGAATTTTCCCCCTCTACACTTTCATGATATGATAATCGATGGATGAATGCTGAAATTTTAGTCAGTATCTTTTTGTGGGGGACTTGACGGAATCTGTCGAGGTTAGTTGAATACTTAAGCTACTCGCCTATTATTTGCGGCCAAATTAAATTTACTTTTAAATAGGGTTCAGGGCGGCATATTTGAGAACACAGCCAGATAAGTTTGAATACGTATGAGATTGTATCTACGCGGAGTCCTTAATAAATATATTTGCATGTGAAGGATGAAATAATAAAATGATTATAATCGCGACTATCGGAATAAAAAAATACTTCTGTCCTCGGATCGAAACAATTAGTGGTGCAGATAGGAGGACACATACATACATATACACGCATCTTTATCTACTTAGGATACTGTTAAACGAAAGGAAGCTTCCACGAGGCTTAAAGTTGATCTTCGTCAACGTTGGTTGGTTGACCCGGAAGATCTCTCTGTTAAAAATTAATTGCTTTATCTATATAGTTGCGTTCTTTGATTTATGACGGAAGGGCCATTCGATATAAAACTTAATGCAGCGCATTAAAAATGCTCTAAAATGTCTTAAATGTCATTGGATTGATATTATGTTGACTATAAAGTATGTTATAAAACTAAAGTAAATCTTTTCGTTCATTCATATGCTTTCAATTGCCTCGGATTTTGTTTTCAATTTTATGGTTAAACAACTAAATAACCTTCTTTTCGTTGTTTATCTATTATTTAATTACACTATAGTGTAAACTAAAAACGATTAATGTTAGCATTGATAAGTTTTCAGATTTCATTAAATTCTGTGTTTCGTTTAAGGTTAAAGTTTAAAATATAATCAATACGGTATAACTACTTGCCATAGAAAACATGCCAAGAGCTTTGTTAAAATTCAGTTTTTATTAATTTTTTTTTATTGTTTTTTTTTTTTTTTTTTTTAAATTTTAAAAAAAAAAAATTTTTTTAAAATTTTTTTTTTTTTTTTTTTTTTTTTTGTATAATTAGTTTTTGGTTTTATTTATGTTATGCTTTATACATTTTAGATATCCATCCATGCTCGTTTCTGATGTATGAGCAACAATGTATTTATAATCTTAAGACTGATTTTAAATGCGTTTTACAATTAAAAAACAAAACTAAATACATAAAAAACACAACCAATGCCATAGAGAGGTTTTCATTGCATTCATAAGGCTCAATAGTATTAAAAAAACTTCTTAATTAATATGTATATATGTATATATATATATATATAGCCTTTGAACAAGTAAGAAAAAACTGAACAGAGGAATGTCTGCAAAAAAATCGCTTCATAATCAGATAAATTAATATTGTGTTCTAGCGGCCACTATTGTAGGAAAGCATGCGATTTTCTTTCGATGCCGGAATTCAAATCAATTCATTATTTGCTTAGTCAGTCCATCTGTCCGACCACCCGCTTGTGGACAAGATCAGCGCCGTTCGTTAAGTTCAAATAAAAGAAGCAATTAAAAATTTATCGTTTGCGCGAAAGGGCTCTGCATGTTACATATACATGTCCTATATGTAACTGTAAAAAGAAGCGAACTGCTGTTCATAACTGCAAGCCATTATTTGGATTATCAGCCATGACTACTCAACGGCAGAGTTGCGTAGAAAATAAAATAAATTGCATCCGATATATCCTTATATGGAGTAGTAGATGAATGACTGAGTTGATCTAGTAGATTTTTCAACTTAGGCTGGCTTCAATTCGCCCTTGTTCGATATTTATGCGATATTCTATATTTGATACTAGATGATCGGTACTAGATATTCGATGACCGACATTCGATATTCTACATTCTATATTTGCTTGCCTATATTCCTCCTATAATACTTCGTTCCATATCAGTACTATATATAGATTCAGAGGCTTATTTGCTTAAAGAAAAATCTCAAAACTTGTAAATCAAACATTTATAGTTATGTGTTCATATAAAATGTATGTTACTTCTGAGATATGCTTTCCTAAATACTGCTTGTCATTCAATGACATACGACAATCTATTATAATTCATCGTTCATTTCACGCAGGCTAATGGCGGATATAGATCGATTTTGTTTGATTTTGAAAAGCGCGTAAATAATTTTTTTAAAACAAAATTTTGTTGTGTTCTGTAAGGATGTGTTTGCACATTAATTAATGATATCTTCTCGCATAAAAGCTTAAGAGTACATTTTTTTTTCGCTGAAAGTTGTTTAAATGATTTAAACATTTATTACGAAACTAAGTTGCGTTGTTGTAAAGCCATGTGGTGCTAAAATACTATCAAAGTGCATGTGAAAAGAAAACCGCAATAGCGATAAAAAGAGATCAGGTTGTGGAGACACATTGATTAGCATTACAATGATGCGTGTATGTATGTATGTATGTATGTGTGTTTTTGTGTGACTTTTTGTGTGCTTTTGCATTAAGATATTCAAGACTTTAGACCAAATTATCACATGTCAAAAAGATGCGAACATAATAACCTGAAAAGATCAAAAAGCAAACGTTCAAAATCCAAGATATTCGAATGCAAGACAAAAAAACGAAAGAAAAATGAAAATATAAAGAGCAAAACCGGTAATCATCTCAAGGTCGTTTAGTAAATAATTCGACACAAGCAATGAATTATAATAAAATATGATGATAATGATCGTTATATATACACGGACATATTGTATATGTGTGTGCATGTGTGTGCTTGTGTGTGTGTGTATGTCTCTCAATTGAGTACAAGACAATAATTATCATAATGATTTTATCTGATAATGTTACAGATGGGAGGCTATATTAGTTTAGTTATAATGTTTGTATTGTGAACTTTTATTCACGGAACGAAGGTCACGCAGATCACTTCAAATCATGCCGGACGATATCTTAAGCGTAATACATTTCCCAGAGATATGCGTCAATTACGGACAAGGTCTCATGGCAAAAGCCGCGATCAATGTTAACTCAGTCGCTTTTGTGTTCGGAAATTCGACACTGAATCGGTACTGATCAGAGGAGATGATCTTGCTGAGGAAAAACAATTACAATAATCAATCGCATCTCAAATTATTTAATCATTATAAACTAATCCTTCAACATAAGCTGGCCGCACAGAAAGACTCGATTTTTTCGCAAGTGAATATTTACTCCATCGAATTTCTATTGTATTTTTTATACGGTACGATATGAGTTCGGTAGTTCTTAGGGACGAATGATGTAAGATGAAAGCAGAAAAAGGCCTGGGAGGAGTTAACGATCTATCTCAAGAACGATTTTGAGCGCCAGCAGGCAATGTGGAATAGAAAGACAAATTTCGAAAAATACTTCTTTGCTTTAGGATCGGGCAGAACTGAGATAAGTCTTATTATTGAGAAAAATTTAACAACGAGTTTTATTTTGCTGAATTGTACTAAAACTACTTGGAACTAAGTCGAGCTATATCCGAAGTGGTTAAAAACGTGCGATAAAAAGGCTCGATGCGTTTTCGGGAGAACATGTTATATTTCGTTTCTGTTATTCGTTTGGATATGATGACTTAGCGTATGTGATGAGATGTTAAAATTTTACTTAAGATAGATACGTGAAGTTTTCTTTTTTTTTAGTTTTTTTTATTTTATTTTGGGGCAAGGAGCGCATATATATATCCAAGCAGGGTTATTGCTGCTAAGATGATTCTCTTTATCACTCTAAAGGCAGTTACTGTTAAGTAACGTAACCATTAAAAGTGAAGGTGTGTAATTAAATTACAATTATTGTTTGGTAATAGTGCGAATGATTGATTAAAGTGTTTTTTTTTTTATTTTTACTTTTTTATTACTCTTCTTTTTTTTTTTTTTTACCTTTGTCATGAGCAAGTAAGTGTGTTGTTGATGGAAAGGAAAACTTTTAATTTTTATTGGTTAAATCATTAATATGAGAGTTAAAGCATTTTCGTCAGCCCAGCATGCAGTGACAAGGATCATTTTGGATAACTACGACCAATCAACGATATGCATGAACCTTTTAAAATTCCTTGCGCCTCTCACGTCGTCAGATGGGTACTCATAGGCAATATAAGAAATGAAATTATGAAATTTTTCAAATATGAAAGATTGAAAAAGGCAGAAAATAACAACCTCTAAATGGCAATTAACTGAAAATAGCACAACACATACTATTGTTTCGCTACTCTTGCTTTTGATATGACAGTTGACTTTGAAATTGTTCAACAATTATGAAATTCTGACAATATAATTGCGCAATTTGTTTTTATAACATAAAGCGATATTAACTAATAAATATATATATATATATTTTTTTTGCAAGCATTGCTTACCAAACATTTAATCGTAAAACAATGTTTAACGATATATCTAAAGCAATTAACATAAGACAAAGTTCAGGTTATAATAGTCAGCTCAAAAATTCCATATCTAACCTGTATAACAACAATTAAGTATCAATTGCATAAACAAGGCTTAATGTATGTAATTATGAAAACACAAGATAAAGATTGCACGAATTGAACGAATGGAACGAATCTTTTTTAATGCTCACCTCAAAAAAAAAAAAAAAAAAAAAAAAAAAACAAAAGGCAAAGAAAACCTTTGACATTGCACCACTTACTCCTCTTTAGTCCTGCGAACATAACAATGTGTAATCTGATTAATGTATAAAGATTTTGTATAGCAAAATTTCTCATGCCATTACCTTACCACACGAAGTACGTATAATACAGAAGAGCTTACGTATAACTAAGTCGCATAAATCACAACTCATTTGTGACAGTATGGGGCAAGTAAAAAATGATGAAATATAGTATCCGTAAGGCAAACCTATAAGAGCACCATTGAAGATTAAATAAAAAAAAAAAAAAACTGTGGAACAAAACTCGGAAATATATTTGAAGAACGTAAAGAAAAGTAGAATTCCCGGCAACGTTTCCCAGGCTACAAAAAGTTTTAAGATCTTATTCGTGGCCGCAAAGGCAAGACGTTCGGTATTCTCTATCGCTTCCCTATCGCTTACAAATATCTAAAAGACTTGTCCCATTGGCGACTCTGCTGCATTGATATCTGTCTTTTTATATAATAA
Organism: Glossina fuscipes; assembly: GCF_014805625.2. Lineage (NCBI taxonomy): Eukaryota > Metazoa > Arthropoda > Insecta > Diptera > Glossinidae > Glossina > Glossina fuscipes. Next base: position 31,378,321 of record NW_023998414.1, read on the forward strand.
AATCAATGAATTTTCATAAAGTTTTTTCTGCTCTTGTTTCCTGCAATTTTTCCTATTCTCGTCGTCATGAAAATTTTCTCCATTATTCTTATCTCCATTAAAAAGATCTAAACGGAGATAAAAAAAAGTACTTAAACGTGAACATATGCCTTTTAAGCGCATAGGAACGGATTTGTATATAACAGAGAGTAAATCGCCTGACTCAAGAAATGCAGGTTGTTGGGTGTTCTGCGTAAGCGCGTGTTACGGGCTTTATTGATTAAGATGTGCTACTGGATCGATGCTGGTGTCTCGTTTATTATCTCAGCATTTTTGTTATAGAAAGCTATATACATAGTCGTAGAATGCACGGTACCGTAAACTAGAAGCAAAACGAAAAGTGTTTGAATGTCGAGCCATGAAACTCTCTGGAATTCCAAGTAAAGTGAAAAATTGACCTTATATTTAAAGGAGAGCTATTAGCAAACTAAAATCATTTATTAGGCATGAAGGAATCGAAAAAGTGACTTCGGGTCACTATAGCTTCTACGGAAGTCAATAAATGATAGATTATATAAAATGGTTAAAGCGGGGGCGGAAATTATTTCTAAAGATTATACTCCTTTTATACCTTGCTTTACAATTATCTTAAAGAAAACTTAAGAAATATATTTGTAATTAAAGTGAAATTTTAAGGCAATTAATTACTGGAGCGTTGCCTTTCTTTGCGAAGCCTGATATCGTTAGAGATACGGCAAAAAGGTGTAACTTTATGCTGATCAGTGTTCTAAAAGTACATTTTAACTACTGATATGTCCGTAAGAGTTGCCTAGTAGCTACGAATCGTGACTACAACGCCAGTGTTTGCGAATTCAAATCTCAAGTTCGGTAGAGATTACTATGCTCATGAACACTCAGTTAGTAAGGTTGCGATTATTCCCTATCACTTTCTCTTTAGTCATTGCACGTATGCAGGATATCCCTTGATTGACATATATATATATATATATATATATATACAACTGTAACTGGAATATTCTTTACACCTGCTTTTTACCGAATAAAAGGAACTATTTTTTATAAGGTTTTTATATTCTATTAATTATGGTTTAATTAATTATTGTTTCTTGTCTCTCGTAAGCTTGAATTTAAGCAGATTGCGTTACTTGCTCCATCGGAAATTGAAATGGTTCTTGTAAATTTCCGAATAATAATTGCTACGCATATACAAACGTTCAGTTTTTTGCCATAGCTTGTGTTTGTGTGTGTGTGTGTGTATATATATATATATATATATATGTGTGTGCGTGATGTAGTGAGTGAATGACAGCCGTTCTCAAAGCTAATTCCATTGTCGATCGTTATTCATTAAGAGGACATATGCCCACTTTCTAATCAAGGGGGCATGTACTTTACGGCTGCATGTCATCCACACGGATGGACGTATGAATGGAAATTTTAAAACAATGTTTACTGAAGATGTACTCGTACCAATTGCTCTTGAGCAAACATGTAAACTTCGTTTTTACGCATTTGCAGGTGACATCAGATATCAAAAGTAAGTAACAATGAAGGATTTAAGTGTAATATGAAAAAAAAAAAAATAAAAAAAAAATTTTTTTAAAAGATTAGTTTGAAAAAAAAATGAAATATGTGTTAATGATATGCAAAACTTGCACAGAATGGGCTTAAACATGGTTTGAGTCAGTTTATTTTCTATTCAAGGGTAACAACACTCAAAGAGTAAAATGTGTTAAATGCAAGTACGGAAAGCTTTCGGTATTTAATAATAATATGCGAGACTATTTTAACGCCCAAAAGCTTTTCCAATATTTATACGTAAAGAGTAAAAATCGTGTTTGCAGTGGAGCCGTTATACCTAAATGCAAGATATTTGATAAACTCTTATTCTCCATGGTCTATGGTGGAAAAGCGCAAACGGCATATTGCCTGCTTGTTCGCTTAAATCGCTGAGCAATTCAAAGCTAGACTTTGGTTATGATGTTTTTTTTTTTTTTTTTTTTTTTTTATAAATGTTTATCGGTTACTTGTTTTGCTTTTCTGTTTTTTTTTTTGCTTAGCCTTACTTTGTCCCTCGTTTCGGGGGCCGCCGTGTTAGTGTTGTAAATGATTTTTTGGCTACTGCTAAATCAGCGCCGAAAGTTATGTCTGCAATCATTTGCTTGAAGTTATTGAACGAGCTAATACACCTCTCAGAGTAACATTTTAGTTAGTTATAGTTGTTCCTGCGTGAAATAAGGAAAAAAAGTATAAAAAGAAAAAAAAAAAAAATAAATAAATAAAAAAAAATCAAAAATAAAATAAAAAAAACAACATTATTTTAATTAGCGTTACGTGTTTGAAATTGTGGTAACTAGAAAAATTGTTAATAGAAATGTTGTAAAATTTATATATCGTCTCTTGCCTCTTTAATCTTAAATGCAATTAAGACAACAAAATTATATTTTCAATATAAAATTTTCCTAATCTAATTTTCAAATTTTTTTCTTTACAGTTGGTCAGAATAAACTAATCAAAAATTCTGTTACTTAATCTAAAGAGACTTATCGTTGTCATTTAGCATCAACAATAACTCGCCGCATATTTGATTTGTGCCGTCGAACGATTTACGATAAAATGGAAGCCCTTAATTACAGTTTAAGTTTAATTTTGGTGTTAAGCTTGTGCCATGTATGCATAGCATGGCCCACGCGTTATATACGAGCAATTGATGATGATTTAACTGCCTTTCAATTGGACGATGAAGATTTGAATCCAGTTAACGCTAAGGTATGTAATGCTTTATGTAAATTAATATTGAAAGAGTTACTTAAAAATTTTGTTATGGAATTATTAAGTCTTTTTGGGGGTCGGTCATTTAAACAATCGAGATACATTGAAATGTTTATACTTTTGTGCAAACACATGATGCTGAGCTTTTCACTTCATGTTTGGCAAGTTTGCTGGCGATTTTCTTATATCATTTTTCAGACTCTTAAGTTGTAAGAGAAGTGAATGTAAAAAAATGAATATGTTTGAAATTTATTAAATGTTCACAATAAGTTAAAGTCAAACATATGGATTTTTTTATTAAAAAAAAAATTTTCTACAAAATTGTTCGATATATACTTTTTTAGGGCATTATTATTATTATTATTATTATTTCTTCTTTTTTGTTTTTTAATATAAATAAAACATTTTAAGGCGCAATCTATAAAACGTCGTTATGCTTGTTTATCTTTTCCGAATCCTGCTCATAAATGTTTAATTAATAAGCATCAAATAATTTGCGACGCATCTCTAATGCAGGCTTTAGGATTTCAAGGTAATAGCAATGAGGCATTTAAGAGTCATTATATGCAGGGATTTTCACGTTGAAGGCACCCCCCGCTCGACCTTCGATCCAGTTTTTCATAAGTTGACGCTCTTACCGGCATACTAAACGATTTGTTTGTTGAAACTAAATGCTAGAGATAAGGAATACCATCAATGCAGAGATTTTCGGATTAAACACACTCCCCGTCCCGCCCTCTACTACTCAGTTTGTAGTAAATTGACTCTCTTGCCGGCATATTAAGTGATTTGTTTATTGAAATTAAATGCTAGAGATAAAGAATATCATCAGTGCAGAGATTTTCACATTAAAGATACTCTCGCCTCCACCCCCGCCCCCGCTAAATGCTAGAGATAATCAATATGATCAATTTGCTTTAAAAATGCCACATGAAGCACAGACCAACGCGCAACTGATGAACAAATTCATCACTAATGCTATTCCGTCCATTCTCTTTACTTTTCTCTTATTCTCATCTCGTCTTGACATGGAAGCGTTTATATTGATTTGAACACATCCACGTCAACCATTAAAGCTTTTAATTATCAAGATGACTGCTATGATCGTAAACCGGCGCAAGCATGAACAAAGCTACTATAACCCAACGCATTAATAAAAAATTGGTATAAGTTTTGAATCTCGTAAGACTTTGCAGTATTCCCTAATTAAAGCATAGACTTTCACAACTTAAGACAGAGATATTTGTTAACAGAATTTAGTTAATATATAGGCTTTTAAATTGACAAAAACGCCTAACATAACAGAGGCTCTGTTTGTCTTGGAAATTATACGCATGTACTTTTCAATGAGTAAGCATTAATGTGGCATAAAAAGATTTCCCAGTTTTCCCCAGAAATTTGTTCCATGATAAGCTCTCTGAAAGATCTCCAAGATTTTTGCTCTGTTCAAGATCGCATAAGAGGTTTATGTATAAAATAATTCTACAAGATTCGATTATATACGTTATAGATTTAAGTTTGTCTGTCCGTTTGTCCGTTCGTCCTATGCTCTGATAATCCCCAAATCCTTTTGCTTATCCATATGGGCACATTATCACCTAGGAATATGACAGTGTTTGCCATCGAAGAGCTATATTATGTAGAGTCCACTGCCTATCCTTTGTAGATGTATAAAGTTCCTTTTCTTAATCAAAATAAACGTTCTAGATATTATTGTTAATTTAATTGCAGCATGTACTGGACATTTTTGGGACTGTAAATTGCTTATATTCTTCTGAATGAATTGTGTTGCAGACAAGTAGCAAAATGTAAATTTTCGCTCACTTTGACAACCTGCGGCACATGTCATACAAGTGTAGAAATTTGTGCAGATATATCCAACACGCAGAAGCACTTGAAGGAGACTCACCATTTATTGTACCAATGGATTCAGAGCCACTTTTTGAATAGATCTTAGCTTGTCTGTCCGTCTGTCCTTTTTGTTTTTTCGTGTTCAAACTTCAGGCCTCAATTTTCGAGATACCGTTAAGAAATTAGTTACAAGGACATTTTTTGGCCGAAGCAAAAACGCTGTTGAAACTTGCCTGGAATAGCTTGACCACGTCCAATATAAGAACTTATTCTGAAAGGTCGTTTTATGAACGATAATGGTGCAGGATATTTAGCGGTGACCCATTTTTGCCCTATCTTTTTATTTGCTTTTATTATACGACATGTTTTAAAATTGAAGGCCTCGTGAAACATTTTATTTATTTAATGCATAGGTATTGTACACATGTATGCATAAAGATAACGAAAATATATATAAAGATAATGTACAGACCCTCACTTTAGACTCGCTTCAAGAAAGCTAAACAACTCATTTCGACATAAGGCAATAAAATCTTGATTGGTATTTTGCACAAACAATTTGTCATTATATGATTAATAATAAACAATATTTATCGCCAATAGACGTATAATTAATTTGCCCTTTCTTTTGTCTAACCTTATTTGCATTACCTGTGCGTGTATTAACCAGTGTAAAATTAAGTAAAGTTGAAAATCGATTGACTTTTGATGGTTAATTTGCCCAAGTCACCAAAAATGCTGGATAGAAAAATAAAACGCGGCGGATTCATTTTTTTGGATGAACCAGTCTAGTTAGGAGATTGATTGACTATATTTTGCAATTTAAACTAGATTTTCTTTTTTGTGCACGACGGAAGAGTGATTGTATTGTAAATTTAAACTATAATCTATATTAGTCTAAAACTTTGTATAAACAAATGATGAGGAAATCCTGAACTCATATGCTCGCAATCAATAAAAACGCTTTGTAGTTTTTATGCAATGATTGAAATGGCAAAGGACGCTCGGAAATATCAAAGGTATGCTACGATGTGAAGGTAGCGGCTTTTTTAAGGCATGCAGCTTCGCTACGATCTAGCAGGCATCTTGATAATGAAAAGTACATTGACTTTGCAGAAGGTATTAGAATTTATTTCTTTTTCACCCGTTTTATTTACCTCTTTTTTTTTGACTTTAGGTTACAGTTAAAATGTTTGGCTTAGATATATACTGTGCTTTGCGCGGTTTTTTTTTTTTTAAATTTTTTTTCATGCTCGACGCGGGGGCAAAGGCTTTTTTTAGGTTGGTTTAAAAAACAAGTGAAATACTACATAGGGCCATGGCCTAACAAAAGGCATTATGTGAGAAGTGATCGAAAACAGTGATCCAATCTGAATAATTCTTAATAGCATTCGCCTGTGGAACAGAACAGATTTTGTTAAAACATCTCTATAGATAAAACAAAAGAAAAGAAGATGGACAGAAGGACAGATGGACAGACAAGCTCAAAACGATTCTATGTGATGTAAATATCCGGACACAATCCGGCTGAGTAGGCGAGTAGATGAGAAGCGTGACTACTAAGTCAGTGTTTGCAGATTAAAATCTCAAGTGCGGTAGAGTTTTCCTTGGACATAGCTATAATGAGTATTTAGTTGGCAAAGGCACAACACTTATCGATTGGGCACAACTTCACTTGATGGCGGTAGCCACCTCCCTATTTCTTTCTCTTTCCTCTCTTCTTTCTGTTCGTACCGTGTACCGTGTTACACGGGTAGGGAGGGGCATTGCTTGAGCGATTGGTTATAGTATAATAATAAAAAAAAAAGGCATGAGATACAAAAAGGAAAAAAAGTAAGTGCACCCTGTTAAATTGAGGAAATCTCACTTTTCGTCGTATATACTGATATATTGATATATATCATCATTAACAAGATATGTAAGACTTTTACGGAACATTTTGTTCGTGATTTCTTGATGTATTTGTTATGTTATTTATAGAAAATTGTTTAAGAGTGATTAAGGAAGAGACGTGATAGAAGCCTATATTTCTGTCTTTGTCGTTGTTTTACTAAATAAATAAAATGAAATTTTTAAAAAAATAATGATAATTATTATTATTTTTATTGTTTATTTGTATGCAATAGTGCATATAAATTGATAGACAAACACTTGATGGCATTATAAATAAAATTTGCAAATAATATTTTAATTTATGGCTTCTTAACACACTTTTCTACGTGATTTATAAAAGATTTCAAGTGAATGCCATCCGGTACTTTAAAATATCATAAGACGCCAATCGAGATAATAATTAATCTTTGTTTGAACTTTAAATATTTCAAATCTTTTTCACGCACGGACACATAATTAATATGCATGTACAGCTAAACCAGTTCTTTACTTAGATTAGTTAATATTTAACTAAGACAATTTGAAACGAGTTATGTACATCTGCCTTTAATCTTCACCATCAATTCATTTCAATTTTAGAAACAACAATCGATCGTAAAATTACTTTGAACGGACTTATGAAAACTTCCCATTGCAAAATGCTTTGTATACACTTTTCGCAATCATTTTAAACAGCTCTTCTAAATCATTGCGTATAATATATTTTTTTTAATCGCTTACATCAATCTTAATATTTGCAAATATAAAAATTCCGATATCGGATGATGAGCGCATAAACGGACGTAAGCGACGCAGAATCTTGCATCCATCAAAAGTTTAATGAATATATATATGTATGGGAGCTACAAACGGTACGAGAGCACTAATATATGTACGTCCATTCTTCGGTGGCTGGAATGGTAATAATTTCTAATTTGAAAGTTTAAGCACAGATTGCATTAGCAGGATGCATATTATTACTAGGTGCGATTAGGCATATATATGGCCATCAAAGCGAATGAATAATTAAAACTTGTTTTCCTAATACAAAAGCCATTATTGCTTGAATAAATATTTGCAGAAGAAGCGTCGGAACATTTTTGCTACGTTGGTTCATTGTGAAATCAGAAATAGAGATCAGAGAGACCACGAATGCTCTTATCTTCCATTTAGCCCTATCTCTGTACTTCTTTCGATCGTTTATCAATCCTGGTCTCAGAATGTTCGAACATCTACTTCTATCGCTCGTCAGTTAGCCAGTTTTTCTCCAAGCGCCTGATGCTGGAATTCATTTTATTTTATTTATGCATTTTCATTAGGTAACATCCGTAGCATCCGTAATCATCAATACCAGCAACAAAATATTGATTATGAGTTCAGCAGTGCAGCCAATTTTCTTCTAAACGTATACAAAGAATTATCGAACACGAACAGTAAAAGATCGTTCGGCTGATGAGTTAGAAAACCGATCTAGAAAGTCGGCAGTCGTACCTTGAAAAAGACTTAGGGATCAAAGATGAACAATTTTGTAGAGTTAGATAAGCAAAATGAATTTTTAGATTATCGGGAAAGTAGAGTTTTAAGAAAGCATGAATGAAGGGGGAGATGTTATCTCTAAGTTTAACGATATAAACGCAGCGCGCTATGCGGTTAACAATACTTTGGATCGCCAGATCTTAATATATTTTAGCCGATACGAGGAGTTTACGAGCGGAGAGTGATCAGCAGACTTTCATTCCATACGAATCTGTTTCATTTTCCAAAATATGTTGCTGGTGACAGGAGCTTACAAAGTCAATTGAAAATCCTTTCTTCAAGGTTTTTTAATAGTCTCTTAAATAACACAAAAAGTAAGTGAAGCCATATTAAATTACATGTTCCTGTCCGCCGATTAAGGTCACTTCCTGAATGAAGCATTTCTTTAAATAGTCTCATTGAGAGTACATCATCTAGGTCTTTGAAAAGTTTGGAAGCATTTCGTGACATCGAAATCATGCTTAATATGAAAATGTAATAAAATCTTTTATTTGTAAAAAAGATCGTTATTAGCCTTTAAAGGAATGCAATGCAAAGTATAATGAACTAATTAATTAAATTTTTATATTAGTTAAAAATTTTCACTTTTTAATTGTTAAATATTCAAAGCAGAGAATAAAAACAAAAAGAAAAAAAAAAAAACCAACTATATGTTCAGTTATAATAAATTTGCCGCATATAACAATGGAATAATTTTATGTTTATATTCAAGTTTTCGAAATTACTTAACTTACTTAAAGTTTTTTTTTTTTCATTAAATTTTTAACATCTACACATGCGCAACCTTTCATATAATTCGCACGTATATACTATAACACAATTTATGCGCATGCCCGCATTTATATATATATGTATATATATATATGTGCTCTTATGAGCCAGCCATGTGCACATTATAAAATGTTGACGTAGGTCTTGCCCAATTATAGCTGCTTATTCCGTATATTATTTAAATTACGATCAGTCTGGGATTTTTTCACTGTATTTATAATAATATCTCTCTCTTTATTTTTGATTACTTTATTGTTAAATCGGTGTGTTCGTTTGGTTTTCTCGTTGGTAATAATTGCTGTTAAGAGACAAATTTTTTTTTGTATTTTGACTTAATGCCAAGTTCTAAATAGCTTGAATAATATTTAACATTTAAAACACTTTTAAAATATCTCTTCGCTTTTTTAATCGTTGCTTGTTTTGTTTGTGTAAAATAACGAAAAGAAAAAATGGAATTTCGTGTGTAGCCTCACTAATATCACTGTAATGTTTAAATTAATGATTAGAAAGTGATGAAATTTTCACAAATTTCGTTTGAAGGTTGATACTATTTAAAAATAATATGGACTCGTCAATAGCCATTCAATATTTGTGTATTATCCTGCAAACTTATTGAGCGACATCTTTATTTAGTGATCAGTTAGTTTTATTTGATTAAAAATTACTAAGGATTACCAATGATTAATAAAAGCTCACGATTCATTAAGCGGAAGGGAGCATAAAATTGAACTTGAAATCTATGACTTAGAAAAGATGCCGTTAGCGGCGACCTACACCGAACTTCATTTTTAATAGCTTCATTTTTTCATCAATTGTAATGTATTTTGAGCTATTTTATTGAAATCTGCGACATTCAGTTCTTACAATTCATTGCAGAATGCTCTGCGAAAATATGGAAAATTCCTGGAACGGAGGAATAAAACAATAGCAGTCTATTCCATTGCATTCTCTTGTATTGCATTAGTGGGCCGAGTGGGGAAGCGGTAGCGACTAGCAAGTCAGTGTTCGTAGGTTCAAATCTCAAATGCGGCAGTGTGTACTACTTTGATTGTAGCTCTAGGTAGTGCTCAGTACTCGTAAGGGCAGTCGTAAAGGCATAAGAAGGCCGCGACGATTTCCACTAGATTGTGGCTGCTCTTTATCTTCTTCTGATCACACTATGTTACACGAATAGTGGACATCGTCTGAATGATTGGTCATATAGAAGAGAAAAAAAAAGAAGAAATTTAATTAATCGACCATAAAAATCATAATAACGTTCGTTATCGAACTCGAATTTTAGTGAAGAATTTTATTATGAAATAAACGATTCTGTTATGTTAAGATTAAAACGTCAAGGCAAGGCAAGGTTTGTCCACACAACCTATGTGTACTTCATTTACTTGATCTACGACCCTTCTATTTACATATGACTGGGCTTTTAAATGAATATAAAAAAGATTCTTTCACGTTGCAATATGTCTTCTGCGTAATAGAATCATTTCACCAAAAATTCTCACGACTTCTATAGATCGTCTTATATCGCTATCAAATAAGTTGAATGTTATCATTTTATATGCATACATATATTAAAGTCATACGTACACGTAATTTGAAAATTCCTGAAATATATATTTGATTAACTGTAACGCGAGAAAAATGTTAAATCGAAAGAAATCTATAAATATATTAAAAACTGGTTTTCATCTAATTTACATTCATTCAATTGAATTTTGAGGCCAAGTTCAATTGTTTACAAGAAAAATAAAGAAACAAAAAAAAAAATAAAAAAAAAATAAAAAAAAAATAAAGAAATAAATAAATAAATATTTGAAAACATTTAATTTAATTAATATTCAATATTGATAATGTTTACATTAGAGACAACAAGAATAAATTTGTTGCGTTATTCTGTGATTGTATCTAATGGTTGTTTGGACAACATATATATATATATATATATATATATATATATTTTGATAATGTTTCATTAGCAATTAACAAATATGGTAGTGTATATGGGGAATTGCGATGTTGAACCAATATCGTAACCTTGGCTTAAATTTAATTTACGTCCTTGATACATGAAACTATATATAATATGATATATAAATATAAAAATGTACACTAAAACGGCCAACGATGAAAGCAATCGATATTTAACATTTGCATATAGTGCATGTGCACCGCAAACTGTAAATGTATTAATCGCCTATATACGATATTTACAATAATCAGAACTATATGTGTAACTCGCCTTTAACTATATGCATCTTCGGTTTTGTTGAGTACGTGGGAAATTTGGAGTCCGTTGGGTCAAGTAGACGTGTTAGATGTCCTTGCATCTTTCGTGATAGAAAGTTAAAGTTTTCCAGGTAAAAAATGAAAATGTATGTGAGCTGTCTACAAAAAGGCAATTTTCGGCGAACCACTCACTCATCGAGTTGTTCTTGCAAAACTTTGCACGACCGAAGGCGTTGCTTAAAAAGGAGGTGCTCCATCGCTGCAGAAACGCGATAATCGGAAGTGCTCGGGCCTGGTGACACGAGCTGTATGCACTAGCACTTTGTAATCGTTAGCTTTCATCGCTATCTAAATCGATTTTGTAATATGACTGGATGGCCAGAGTGACATGTAAAAAAGTGTCGCTATCTTGATTTTTTTTAATATTATGGTCGTTCCTTTCAACAATCCAGATGCCTTCAAATCGATTAATTTTAACACACGAAACGCCAAACCCGAAATATGATTTTTTTGTTATAGCGGTTAAGTCTTGTGGTAGCTGAGTAAAATTTCGCGTCTCAGATTCTATGATGCAGAAATGTTTTGATAATAGTATCTCTCGGGACGTGTGAAATTGCACGCATTTAGTGATCGGTAGTTATATAATATATAACGATATTCTAAGTTTTCACGGTTAACAAAGTAAACAATGTGGCAGATTGACAAGAAGAGAAAATTAAACAAATTCGAAATTAAAAACCAAAACTCAGTCCAGTTACTAACAAGAGAGACTCAGGATTATCTAAAGTTTGCCACATATATACGCAACAATTACTGATTATTCGTGATCAGCGAGTAGAAAGTGATATTTGATTTTCTTCTATCCATCTCCCTATCTATCCGGTGTAATGATAAGCATAATCTTACAACTTCTTCTGAACCAAAAATTTGTACATGTCAACTCAATTAACTGAACATGAAAATATATCTTCTAATGGAGCTTGGCTTTTACTCTATTCTTTCACTATTTATTTCAGTAATGGTTTCCTTTATGTCTCTTGTATCTCGACTATTTCACGAAAAGTATCCTGCTAACATAATTATCGGTTTTTTAGTACGAAAATAAATGAAAAATTTCGTTGGGCAATGCGGTGCAGGGCAATTTTATATAGTCGATCTTACCCAATGATAAATGGTTTCACTTGTTTTTCCTTCTTGCACAGAGCGTACACTTGATCATAACCATCACTGATTAAGCGGATATTTAATTTTTTCAAACATTTACAGCACCTAGAACGAAGTTTCAGAAACCATATGTCCGTCTATTCTTGTCTGCAATATCTTTCGCACACATATTCTTCTACCTGGAAGATAGCAAAAGCATTGAGAGTACAACATAAGCCGAGAACATACATCTGCGTATCAAAGCAAAACAAACTGAGTTCTTTACTCATTACTTATGAGCTACGGCAAATGAAAGACTATAGTCCATCGATGATCCTACAGCTGCGGTGGAAAAGTGGAGAAACCGAAAACGCCCACCCAATATTATAGGATATTGAAATTTCATTATTTTTGTGATAAAGATAATGTGTGAGTGAGTGCGTGCGTGTGCGGAAATAAAAGATTCGGGCGCAGCTGAATATAGTTTTTTTGCTTGTTTAGTTTTTATGTTAGCAGGCCCTTCTATGGTTTACGAGTACATTCAGTTATGTGCCAAATATTATTTCAACCAGTATCAGTCGGACTATATATAGCTCAGCTCCCGCTCTCTGTGTGTGCGTGTCTCTCTCTCTCTCTCTCTCTCTCTCTCTCTCTTCGAGTACTACAAGCGAAAGCTTGGAATTTGGATGAGATGACAATTTTCGCTACATTTATATCAATTTTGTTTGAAGGTTCATGCGCTTAGAGTGAATTGATGAACAAGTCGGTATATGGATAGGTTTGTTGCCTTAAAAATATTTCTGTACGTTACTGGCAGTGTGGCACGCTTCCTATACTCAATCAACGTTTGGCTCAATAATTTTTTTTTTGGTTTGACGCAATTTAATGTTTATTGGTTGTTCAATATTTTTAGTCCATAGATCAAATTAATTAAATATCGTTTCTCGTTACCACTTGACATGTATCCGTTTAACGGATTCTGATTTTCTAAGTTTTTAATATATGATAAAAGTATTCTTTTATGTGTACAGAAAGATTGCTATAACGATTAACTACTTTTAGGATAAAACTAGTGATGAGTTAGAACGTAATAAAAGAAAATTGCCTGATGCCACATTTGAAGCAAAAAATGCTGTCTTGGGTTTTGTATTTGGTGTGAGTATTATTGATATTTATTTTTTCGTTTCGAATTCAAATTTATTATTAACGTTTTTGTCTTTTCCCTTTTTTTTTTTTTAATAATATTTTCATGCGTTATTTTCCTAGAAAATCGATAATCTCTTAGATACTAAGACTCGCGTTATTGAACAACTGGATCGCGCTAATATTGAGAAGAACAAACAGTATGATATTCCTAATCCAGTGCCAATACCAGATGTTCAGACATTGATAACGGCCGTTGTATCGCCGAAAATTCGCTCGTTGGGCAATATCGCTAATGATATAACAACTGGTGTATTAACTACGATAACCGCTTTCAGTGGCAGTTCTGGCGGCAGCGGCGGTAGCAATAACAATGCAGGTCTAGGCAATGTAGTATCAAAATTTTTAGGTTTCTCTGGACCCATACTGCAAGGCTCATCTGGCGGTGGGGCTGCTGCCGGTGGCAGCACACCTGCACCCGATTCCGACGAGGCTGGCTATTAAATTTTAACAAACTGATCGCATAGCAATTTTCCTTCATATTTCTAATGTCTGTGCAAATGGTTGAAGAGCAGTTTTTAGTTTTTGTCTTGTTGTATATAAAAAAAAAAAAAAAAATAATAAAAAAACTTTTTCTTAAAAATTAACCTTAAACAAATTAATTACATTTACAAAAAAGTGTATAGAATAAATGACTTTTTCGCTTTTTTTCTCTTACCTATATGTTCTCGAAGATTTCTTCTCTTTCACCCTAATTTTTCACATGCACAATAATCCATAAATAAAGTTTGTAAATATTATGCATTCATTTGTACATAAGCTATAGCATAAATTAAATTTTTATTTGTTTTATAATTGAGAAAAAAATATATATATATATTTTTCGGAATTGTTTCTTATACATACATATATTAAATAAATTTGATAAAATTTTTTTAACATTTCAAAGAAATTTTTAATTCTTCATTTAGTGTTTGTTGATTTATAAAAAAAAAAAAAACTAAACAGTGTGATCCTCTGCTTCGACATACATATATATATCGATTTTTTACCGGTGTATTATTGTTTCCTACTATTATTAACATTTTCTCCCGCTTCAACGCAGTGCACGCTTGCATAAATCTTAAATGTTGCAGCATTTTGCAAATTCATATATGATAATCCGCCCGTCTTGGAAGTATGCTGATTCGGTCACACATATCTCGATATATGTATGGGTGGTATGGTCTTTCACAAAAATTCATTCAATTTATTCTGCCATACAATGATGATTTCTCACTAATTGAAAATTTCTCTTGCTCTCTTTTATCGCTTTTTATCTTAATTAAACAGTCACGTTGTAATATATCGTTATTGTTATTATTAATTTAGGCGGAGTAATAAATCCTAAGATTAAACTGTTAAAGCACTAGCATATGGGGCTATCCGCTCTCTTGTAAACTCTACCGCAGCTGAGATTTGATCCCAAGGACCAATGAGTTGATAGATCATTTGCTTACTCAATTAGTCAGGCGGACTAGTTATCATATAGACAAGCGTTCAACATTGACAACGTAGGGTGAAATTTCTTCTGGAAGATCGACAAACAAATTTAGTGTAGATGTGGTTTTTGAATTCATAAACATAATTTTACTCTGCTTTAAATTATGATGAAAATGTTCTAATGGTATTTGCGTCTTGTACGATATCGAACTACAAATTTTCTAATCGTTAAAGCAATGAAAGTTAAGCGTCAGAAAATTTTTTGCCTTGATGCTATACAAAGCTGATCTTCAGCCCAATCAGTTCATCTCCTAAAAACTTTTAAGACAAACAACTGAAATTGTACGAAATCTTCGCAACGCTTGTAACTTGTAACTATTTCTTCTTGTTTTCGTTATTTAATGCTACATAAGTATGTTTTCACAATTATGATAGCTTGCCTTTTTCTGTTATAAATGCGTATTATGTAATATATGATATAACATATAATATAATATAAACAATTACAATAAGTACTGAAATGTTATATGCAATGCAGACCTGATGATGACTGCCAAGGCAGATTATCTTGCTTGAGGTCACCATTCAGTTTACTAAGCCTGTAGTGACTATGTGTTTTAATATATCCCGATTAAGAGTAGAGAGCGAGCAAAAGGATTGCTATGCCTTATGGCTTTGTTAAAATATCTAATGGCACTTTGTTTAATTACATCTGTTGTGACCGGAATATTACATTGTCTCTAAATGTTTGATTTAGTTATGTACTATGGAGACCTTATTGTGAATTCGATTCCAACAGCCGTAGACCATAATTCTTTCGTGTCCAGTTCTATTCAAGTTAACTTTGCACTTATATAGAGAGTCCATTTGAAGCGGGGATATAAGTGGATTCCCAAGTATAGTTGTAGTTTACTCTCTGAGCCGAATATCTCCTTAAAACGATGTTTCGCTAAACTAACAGCGTTAAGCTAAATTTTATTTACCGCAAACGAAAACTAAACGCAACAAGATACGAATTCTTTCCAACCTTATAATTCTATTTAGAAGCAAGTATAAATGCGGCTAAATGTTTTAGTCTTGCATATCACGTTACGCTTATAGTGTTCCAAGCATACAATGGAAACAAGTAAGAGAAAATCTTGCATATTTTTTCAAGTATTTCTTTGCATTAATTGACCCATTGAACCTGATTATACCGAACTTTATAGGCGCTCTGATAAACGCTTGCATTAAGCTTTAGGCAATGTTTTACTATAGATGGTAATTAGTTAATCAGTTTTTTTGTTAGCATATTTGCAGGTGAATATTGCCGGTTTGTAGGCATGATCGATTGAAGCTCTATTTTAACTCTAATTTTACCAATATAAGCCTTTGAAGCTCATTTGCATTTCTAAAAAATGTATGGCCTGCGTATACTATCTTATTATTATATATAGCTTGTCGGGATATACAAATCAATTTACCCCTAAACAATATAAATGGGCTTTTAATTATTGCCACCATTCTGAAAGGTGGCTGCTGAAAGTAACTTTAAGATATGATGGCTAAGGTTAAGTTTGGGAGTTCGAACAAGGCATAAAAAAAAAAAAGACTGAGGGATTTACTTTGGATAAGAATACATATCTGTACAGCTTATAGTATGTCTTAGTATGTAAAGTCGTGCGAAGGCTTATCGCTTTGGTCTTAGAATTTTATAAAGAAAATTTCATAGAATGCAAGAAATATATAATAAAAGACAATTTTTGTGGATTTTTCGGGCCTTTGCAGCTCAATATCAAGCAATAGAAAATGATTTAACCAAGACATTTATAATAAAATATTTTCCGTTTATTTGAAATAAAATTTCTTTTTCCAACGTTTTCGCAATTTCGCCTAATTTAATCTTCATGTAATTTCAGTTTCAAATCGCCCCTGAAAGAATTAAACGAGCCGTTAATAAAGAAAAAACCTATCCAGACGATACTCCCGAATTCGATCGGTCTGCTGTATCGTTAGACTTTCCGGATGAACTTTTTAGTACAGCTTTTCAAACTTTAACGAATGTCTCGAAAGTTGCATCTCGTCTTATAATGGTAAGTGTATGCAATTTTAAACCTCGCGGTAAAAGCAAGCATACGGCATTCAATAAAGCAATGTAAAGTTGTTTGGCTTTAAAAACTCTTTACCATATTAACGTATTTATGTTTATATTTGCAGAACTCTGCGAGACGTTATTCGCGTTTTGTTTTATTTTTCAAACCAGTTTTTGGCGATGCTTTAGTAGTTAAAGGGTTTGAAGATCCTACTACGACCACAACAACGACAACAACCACTACTACACCACGTGCTTTAACGATGGATATGGATAGTCTTAACGAAATTTAAATATTATTTATCTCTATAATTAGGAATTTGTTAAGCATTCTATTATATAAGATTGTTGAGAGCTTTTACATTAAAAATTCAATATAATTTTATTGAAATTTATTTCCTTTGTTCGTAGCCCCTACAATTTCCGCCACCTATAGTACTCCTATCATTGTGTACTTATTCCTATTACTTTATACTCTACTTCACTCGCATTGTAGAGTACATTATGTTTGCGCGAATGCATAGATGCACCAACAACGATTTGAGATAATCTCTTCTTTTCTTCTCCTGTCTGTCTGATGCAATTTCATGTATTCTTATGGTGAATTGTTTTGCAATTTTTGAGATACATTAATATCGTATGTGATGCATTGATGTGCTTTGGCGCAACCACGACGCCTGTTAAGTATGAATTGAATCAGGTCGTGAACTGCAGTGTGGAAAATTTGTTATACAAAAGCAAGTAAGAAAATTATATTCGGTGGTGATCGAATTTTTTGTACCCATTACCGGAAAGCAAAGGTGTTCACAGCTTTTCTTATATATAATCTGCGCTCAATAGCTTGCAATGTTTTCGCCAAAAATTTCAAGTGAATACATTTTTGTGGCCAGTAGAACGTTTACAAAAGGCATTACACACAGACGCGCATGCTTAAATCGTTTCAGAATTTGATGCAGATCAAAAATATATATGCTTTATAGGGTCTTTGAAGCTTCATTTTGGGCTTGGCAAACGTTTTGACAAAGCGAATACACGAATAAATAGAAATTTTAAGAATTTCGCTTTTAAGCTCATTTCATTGGAGCTTTTTTACATAGCGGCTGGTTAATAACATAAAGCTTAGCTGCTGTTAGTCTCACTTACCGGTGTTTCATATAGACAACATAGAGCTTATTTATTAATAAATACTTTTATATAGTTTTGTTTATTTAAATAATTTTTAAAAAAAAAAAAAAGTTAAGGAATTTATTGAATATCTTAAGACTATAAAAATTATAATAGAAATCGTGAGCTAATAGATTTATGGCTATAACTCACACATATGAAGAGTTGAGATAGGTATGATCCGTTTATCGGGACATCTAACATAATGTTTTTGTACGGCGTTGTAGGCAGACATTAGTAAATACACAAAAGTAGTGAATTTGGTCTTGCTAAGTAAAGTGGAAATTTTGATAAAAAATAAAGAAGAAAGAGGAATTTTTCCACAGAGCTATTTGATTAATTTTTAAGGAAAGGAAAGTCAATAGAATAGTAGTATTCGATAAAGTCAGCTATAGTAATAAAATATACGAATATTCTTATGTTTACAGTAAATTTGATTCTTCGATGCATAAGAGTAGGATGATCGTGGACACGAACCAAGTATTTAGAGCCGGATTTTGAACACAAGCCAAAAACAATTGTCATGAGAGATTTGCCAGCACAAAGAGAAATTATTCTTCAAATTATTAAAAAATGACAACACTGGTCGTTTCTCGTGAGGCATGTTAGTAGTCAACTCTGGAATTTGGGGGCAAGCAGCGTACTGGTCTAAATTTCAATTTAAAGCGAATCTCAATGCCTATAGCTAGAGAAGTACACATGATTTTTTTCAAATATTGATCTTTAGTTAATTGGCGCCTCTTTGAAAAAATAAAGTTCTATTTTCGATCAAAAAGAGTTTCTCTTCTATTAGTAAAAAAAAAACCTTTAATCTAACTTATCGAAAATGTTCCACGTATATCTCTTTGAAATGTAGTGTTAAAGCTATTGTCAAAAATTCCAATGAAAAAAATGAAAGTTGTTGGAGTGATGTTGCTTATTGTTTTCAAAAATCGTGTTTCGAGAGTATATGTTCAATTTCTTCATATATGTTATAAGTGTTTTTCTATTTTTTCTATTAGATTACAGTTCCATGACCGTGAAACTGTCTTTGTATGCTCATCTATTCGAATTGATTACCTGTGCTCAAAAGAGCCGCTTTTGCTGATTCTTTCTAGGGCATGTGTTGAAGAGAGAATTGCACGGTTCTGTGGCGAAATGACACACAAAACGCGAAAGATTCTGTAATTCGTAAAAAAATCTGTATTCATAATCAACATCAAGCACTTCACCCCAAGCTCAAACCCACATATCCATTTACCAGTTAGTCGTCTCTATAACGCTACACTTATATATTGACGTTTGGAAACGCTTTTAGGCTTTTGTTGAAGATATTTTGATTATGTGTCTTTTATAGTTTGCGAATAAAGAACAAACAACCCAGAAATTCAGATATTCTCAGTTTATATTGCATTCTAAACGTGTCCTTCGGCCGATTTGGTCCATTTTTTATTGCGACCTGTTCGCAAATTTGAAGCAAATAACTTGATATTTGCAGCGAGTAAAACGTGTATCATCGATCAACATGACACAGCAGACATGCTTACGATGTTTCAGAATCAGATGCTGACCACGAATACATATGTATTTTTACGGTGTTTCTTAAAGTGAATGTACGTCTATCCTTGGTGGAGTTTGCATTGAAGGAAGAGTAAGTTACTTACACTAATTACAAAAAAAAAAAGCAAGGAAAAGCGTTATAATTAAGGACCATCACTACGCTTAATACAGTTATTCTTATAACGATGCTTCAAAATAAGATTTTATATGAGAAGTGATTGAAAAATTGGTCCGATCCAAGTCCCTTTCAATAGTACTCGTCCTTGCATTGTTATATCAAATTTCGCCAAAATATTTCAAAAATTGCGTCCTACAGGTTGAAGGCAAGAATACATCGCGGACAGACGGTCAGAGTAATTTAGAAAGAGATTCTCAAGTGCATCCATTTCAAGTTGTTCATGGTGTTGAGCAAGTCAACATAAACTTAATATATCCTCATACCACGAATGGTGCAAGGTATAAAAAGAAAGAAAAGAAAGCCATACGACCAACGATATAATAGTATTGTACATAGCACATATTGATATACATATTCGTGGAGAAAATCTTTAGCGAGACACATGTGAATGGTAAACACTGTAAAACGCGATAATAGAAAAGGACAGCGCGATTGCTGAGGCAAGTAACGAATCAACCGAAAAAACTGAAAACAGGCTTTAGATGATAGATCAACTTTTATAGATTTTCATACGAACTTTTGTTTCGTAGAACTAACGCTGAAATCATTTATGAAATGTAAAATTTATTGATTTTTACATAAATTAGCATAATTTTTCTACTATAATAGTTAATAAATGTTTACATTTTTTAAATTGTTGAAACTTATATTAATTAGTTAAATATATATGATTTTGTGCTTATTTTTGCACCTGGTATGGAAGGATGGCGTTCACTAACTGCGTCAAACCATTTGCACCACCCAGAAGAAAATATTAGGGACTTCGCATAGCATGATCTAATATATATATATATATATACTCGTATGCTTGTATATTTGTGTATATATATGTACACATATATACATACATATATATATATATATATATGTATATATTTGATCAGTGTCAATTCAGGCATGTGTTTGTCTGTCTGTCCATCTGCCCGTCTTTCCATTTGTGCAATCTCCATGATAAACTCACTCCCGTTCGAAAAAATTAATAAATTTATATTAAGTTTGACATTGGAATTTCCTGCGTGTACCTTGATCTTAAAAATGCCCCGAATCGGTCAAAGGATACGCCCAAATTACAAGAAAATTTCTGCTTCTTGGTTTTCTTGTTCACTACTCATAAATTAGAAAAGATATACAATTCCGCGTGTTTTCTACAAAACTGGCAAAATTCCGCCATACTCACCTACTGTTGCAGAATGGTGTGTATAATGGTTTCCGTCATAGCCGAATTTAATTTCCTTATTGGCTACTATTTATTTGGAAAAACATTAAATTTTACAATAATGATGAAATTATTTTATAAGAAGGTTAAAGAAGCAACAGACAGAGCAGCTTCAGCGTTACATACGTATATATGTAATATCTATATATATATACATGTAATATATATATATATGTAATATATATATATGTAAGCGCAACATCACCCCATGTCGAACGAAATGACTTTTATTCACTGCGTACGTCTTTTGGCATGCGTTAGTAATATTAGGCGATATTGCGCGAGCTTGTTTTGTATAATTGCAACTTTATCTTTAGTGAGATTTCGCTCGGAAATTTAATACAAACAGTTAGCAGGGTTGTCATGGGCGCTTACGATTAATCGAAATTACTTAGAGAGGTAATTAGGAGGCATCCTTAACTCATTAGAATAAAAATGCAATTTGCTTACTTTTTCCTTTATGTAACAGAGCGACCAATGGCCGTGTGTTACGTTGAATGTAACACAAAAAAAAAAAAAACTTAAATGATCTCCTTGTTTCGTTTCTTTTTTCCGTATATAATAACAAATTTGGTTTTGAGACCAAATTAGAAAACTGTCTATCGTAAAAAAACATTTTGATATACAGCGCTGACGCGGATCCCAATTTCAAATTTTTGATAATCTAAGAATAAAGAGCCAAATGTTCCGTTGTGTCTTTACGAACACTCCCAATACCTTTTGATCGCAATTGTTAATTTGAAATGTATACTCTGTATATATATATAAATATATTTAATCAAGAAAAGTATTTATACACACACACACACACACACACACGCAAGCGTACAAAAGTATACAACCTGGGGAGAGTTAATGTGGATTATGCATAAACACATATAGAAGTTCAAGTGGACACATAATTAAAGTAATACTTGTATAATTTGTAAGCCGTCTGTCTCTATGCTACTAATGAATGCCTAAAAAACGTTACCGTAATTATTACATTTGTTTGGGTAAACTATCAATTTCGAAATATGGGTTTTCGAGAAAGATTAAATATGGATATCTTTCCATTAGTTTCATTATTGGTCCGTATCAAATTTGAACCGTTGTAGACATGTTTCTCACTTTATGTGCTCATCTGTCCGTTAATTGTTGCGTGAAACGGACCAGTGGCAGCGAAGATGAAGATATCGGCTTTAGACATACGGTAAAAACTTTCACTTTTACACTACAAAAAAAGAAAAAAAACAATTAAGTCCCCAGTCCATATTGTAGGTTATAAAAATAAAGTTACTGCCCTTTTTTGTTAGTCTTTTTTAGGACAACAAATAAATGATTCGATTGCAGGCAAATATAATTTTCCCGCCTATTGTATGCATGCCTTAAATCACATATGATAAAGGTTTCTTAGATTTGTGTGAACGTATGCGGTAACGAGATGGACTTAAAATAGACTCATTTTTCATGATATAAATTGATTAAGGATCACTAAAGCATCTCTGTTCGTCAGTGTATGAGATCACTGATCACGTATTTCGCGTTTAACGTAAAGTTTGTCATTTTCGAAATATTTTAATGGAATTTGTTGTACTGATATAGCGTTTGGGCACATGGATGTATATTATTGCATATAAATTAAATTTGACCCGCTCCGCATACGATGCGCTATTTTTAAAAACTCGTTGTCAGTCCGTACCAGATTTTATAAA
This sequence comes from Glossina fuscipes, assembly GCF_014805625.2. Classification (NCBI taxonomy): domain Eukaryota; kingdom Metazoa; phylum Arthropoda; class Insecta; order Diptera; family Glossinidae; genus Glossina; species Glossina fuscipes. The sequence goes on from NW_023998414.1 coordinate 31,400,976, forward strand.
AATATAACTGTCATAAGATGGACGGGCAGATAAATTTAAACCTCTGCAAGAAATCATCAATCGATATATTAAAAGGTGGATCTATCCCAATTAATACATACGCACTAGCGTATAATGTTCTTGTCATATTTAGTGTAGCGCCGAAATACGCCTATATATATAGTGTTTTTTTTATTTAACGATAATTGACTTTCAATGCTCTGCATACTATAGAACACAAAAACCTTTTAAAACTACTATTTTAATTAAGAGTTTTAAATATATTTATATGCACGTGGAAACAACGAATGAATAAAAATATTCATATGTGTTTTTATATATATGTACGTCGTTGGAATGTGCTTTTGGCTTGTTAGTAAGTGGGGAAGCCAGTGTACAATTTTCAAACAAACACTTTTTTATTGCGGTAATAGATGCTGTCAATCTACTAGAATGTGGGGAATAAGACTCATTACTCATTAAGAAACTTTTCCCATGAAATTTCTTGCTTTTTCCTAAGAGCTCAAACAATGGTTCCTCCATCTAAAAAATCATGCTGGAAATTACGAATCTATTGTTTTGTCTGTAGATTTCTGACTTTTTTCATGTAGCCTTAGGAAATTTGTTTGGGTTCATTTGAAAGCAGCATAAGTCTAACAATTTGCATTTTTTTCATTGGAATTTTTGACAATTGCCTTAACACAACACAACGTTTCAAAGAGAAATTCGGGGAACATTTTCTTTTGGTTGAAAATAAAGCTTCAGTATCAGTATTTGAAAGAAATCGTTTGCATATCTCGAGCTATAGGCATATAGATTCCCTTTAAATTGAAATATCGACCAATAGGCTGCTTGCCTCGAAATTCTAGAGCTCACGAAAATAGCCCAGTGCTGTCACTTTTTAGTAATTTTGATGAACAATTTCTAGATCTATGGATTTTTCGCTTTAACCTTTTTGTGCTGGCAAATCTCTCATGACAATCCTTTTTGGCTTGTATTCAAAAGCCGACTCTACATACTTGGTTTGTGTGTGTGTGTGTGATCATCCTTCTTTTATGTATAAAGATATCCATCCAAGTTATTACTATAACTGACTTTAACTTCGCCAAACTTTATGATTCTACTGTCTGTGCAATACGCTGTTATGGGCTTTTCCATTGAAGATTTTCATATCATTTTAGCAGATCTGTAGCTTTAAATCTACAATTCACTGGCAAGCAAAACCAGACTATGCTCCTGTCTATTTTCAAATGCATCTTTGAATTCAATATCATTCTGTATTCTGTAAAAGGTAGCGTAAAGTCGAGATAGATGTTTATAATTTTAGACCATTTTCAACCATTAAGTATAGTTAAGCATTGCAGTGTAAGTAAAATAAGTTACGTTCGCAATATCCACTTTGAATATTAAAGGGATTGTGCTCACGAGCTTAGCATTTTATATTCGAAGACTGTGAAGATTACAAAGCGAAATATTTCATTTTCCTTGCATTGCAATTACTTTGCGGCTAAGCATAAGAATTATTGCACCCTTTCTCTAGATCTAGATAGACTCAAGCAGGAAATTCTAAATGATATGCGGCCTGAGCAATCACATCTCCTGATATTTAGGATGCCAACGCTAGTTTCTAATCAAGAGAATAAATATATATTTATTGATTTCCTTTATTCACATTACAGTTAATTAGTTAGACGCATACAACCGATCAAACCTATAATGTAGTAAATAATTACAAATTTTTTTTTCAATTAATTGTGAAATAATTTAATGCAAAACTAAATGTGACAATGCTTGCCTTCGATAATTTATCGTTTTATAGATTTAGAAGACTGAATGAATGAATGAATGAATGAATGAATTTCAAAGAAAACTTTACTGTATACAAATTTTCTTATTGTTGTTGATTCAATGACATATCATCAGTAGTCATATTAAAGTATTTTCATATGCTTATGGCGTCATATTCTTTAATTGCTTAGTCTTAAATTCTTGTTTAGTTGTTGTTTTTGCTGTTGTTATTATTATAATTATAATAATATCAGGGGATAGCTGAATTCATTCTTTACCTTCAAGCGCAATTTCACAGAATAAAATCATATTTCGATAACGCAGTTAAATGTCTTATTAGCATAATAATTTATTTTTCTTTATTACTTGAAATTAAAAAAAAAAAAAAATATACATATACATATATATAAAATTAATACACACATTTGATTCATTATAGCTTATGCAATTGTAGCATTTACTTTATACAACGTCCCGTTGCTGTAATTAGACGGCAGTTTTTTTGAACCTGAAAATTCGTACGCAAGTCAAACGATACTGTGGGATCATCATTACTGTTATCATCGATTTTTGTTGAAATTGTCGACGTTTTCTCATTATTTGATGGCTTCTCGGTCGTAACTGATGCCATTTGATCATGATGTTTTGGCGATATCTCTGCAATCATGTCGTGCCGATGAAATTCGGGACTATGTTCGAAATAATCATCATGGAAATGATCATGTTCGAATCGATGATTATCCCATTTACGATGAAATTCAGGATCATGTTGAAAATGATGACAATGCGACGAATGATAATGTTCATGGGGTTCGTCGTTAAGTACATGCTTAATATCAGGATATTGTATGGCCTTGTACGGCAAACTGAATACATTCGTTGGCCATTCATTTATTTGTAAAAGAATTAATTGTAAAATAATTAATTTCATTTTATTATCGATAAACACTTTTAACAGGTCGATGTTATTTTAAGCGCGTCTTATTTTATACTAAAGCAAAACATTCTCAATACAAATAATAACTGACTGAGATTATAAGAGTGTTTTGTTATCAACAACACAGAGAACATCTTCACTTTTTGTATAATTGGTATTTAGCTTGTCTTCTTACTATTATTATTATTATTATTATTATTATTATTATTATTATTATTGTTGTTGTTATTATTATTATCTTTTGCCCGTTTTTCTACCAAACACTTCCAGTAATAGACGTTCCAGTTTATCTGGTTCTATACAATTTTGTTTACAGACAATCTGTGCATTAGGTGCTGTTGTAAATTCCGCTTTGTTTATATTTTCAAGTGCTTCGGGGATAATTTTCGCCTCAACATAAGCGGAATAATATAGATAAAGTATGACAATAATAACACATATATTGAACTTGAACATTTTATTATTATTATTATATATATATATATATTTTTTTTTTTTATATTTTCTTTATAATGATATTAATCCGATGACGGATTATACTGAAATAACGTTTCGATTAATTTACAAATATAGTTTTATATGCAAACATAGTTTCATGTTCGTCTTAAATTAGTTTTCTTGAAAATTCAATTCAATTAAATCACAACAACGTCTACAATTGTTTATTCAATTACTCATCAGTTTGGTATTGCTATATACATTCCGTCTGCCCGCAATTCGATTGGCATGAGAATTACGTATGTTAGTGGTTTTTAACTTTAAAGCTACCGTGTCGTGCCGTCTTAGACAAATTTTTGTTTACACTTCCCTTGTTTCGTTCTCTAATTTATTTATTATAAACCAAGCACGCAAATTATAATCGGGCAAAGTTGACAATTAAAAACCCTACACCAAATTGTCTAACACAATTCTTATTTTGTCATTGTCAACAATTCTGTTTTTTTTTTGTTCTTTTAGGCTGGTAGAGCGATCTAAACTCTGCATGCAGACGCAAAGTGGATGAATTCTACGTTTTGGATAGCGTTTCGCGTTTTGATAAAACAAAGTCTCAATACATATATTTCACTATCAAAACATACGACCGCAACTAATTATAAATGTGCGTCAGAGATTTCGAAATCGTGAAAAAGTGAGATTGAGAAGAGGCCCATGAAAAATGTATTTTGCAATAGCTGTGGTGCAGGGCATATTAATTTAGTGCGGTCGTATATAACACGGAGAAGAGTTTAAGGTAGACCCACCCTTTATTATACCGATCGATTCAGAATTATAATCTGAATTGATTCTAAACCTGTACGTCCGTCTGATGACTGTCCAAGTAAACTTGTGTTCAAGTATCCACGTCGCAATTTTTGAGATATTTTGATAAAATTTAGTGCAGTGACGTGCTTTGACCCAAGGAAGAAAGCTACGGAAAATGGCACAGATCAGTCCACTTTCTGAAAAGTCGTTATATGGAAAAAAATTGCAATTTTTTAAAATTTCTTAACAAAAGTGGCCAAGTCATAGTATTTGGGCATTCTAAATTGGTGTGACAACTTTGGACCGGCTGGAATAATTTTCGAACCATCCCATACAGCGAAAACTGGTACAATTTTTAATGCTTCATGATAAAAATTATATCATAATAGTAATTTAACGTAGAAAAGTGAACTGCACCAAATTCGGACCATGTCGGCCTATTTCTGGAATCTTACAAGTTTTAATATGTGGTGATGAAAATTGACCCTCAATAGTGATTTCATATAAAAACACCACATTGTCTAACACAATGTAGGGTATTTAATAGTCGGTCTTGCCTGGCTATAACGTTCGTACTTGTTTTTGGAAGTATTTGTTGATCTGGGCCCATTAATTAAGCATATAAATACCAAGTTTAAGTTTTCCATTTTGATTTTTTCGATCGTTAAATTTTCGACTTTTTTTTTCATATGACCAATCACTACGGGACAAGGAGTTATCCCCTATTCGTGTAACATGGAAACGGTTAGAAAGAAATGCGGAAAGATGAAACAAAGAATGGCAATTAACCGTAGCCTAGTGGGTGCGTGACTAATCGATAAGTGCTTTGTCTTTATCGACTGATTACTCATTGTAGCTATTACTTAATGTTTAACTAGGGCAGTACGAAGGGATTTTTCAAAATATTAAGTTCGGTAAGCATCAATTTATTATAGAAAATATATAAATTAAATTGTCGAAAATCCCCCTACTCGCTGCTTTGCAAAATTTTATGTTAAAGATGCTGTAACACATTCGGGTGAAAAGAATAAAAAATTATTATTATTTTTTCATTTGCCTGCAATTCGAGGACATGATCAAATATTCATCCCCATTCTCTTTTTGCAAAGTTTTTTTCCTGTGTTCGTCGAAGATTAAATTGCACCTTTTACACTTTACGTTCCGCGAAACGATAAAAAAAGTGACATGAAAATGTATGGGTTAACGGCCGAATTCATAATCACCACATCAAAAACTTCATTCCTTACTCTAAACTCAAGGCTTTTGAATCACTCTCAGACTCAAATCTCTTCTAAAGTCATCTTAGTGAAAGACATACTAACATAGATTTGTCCGAAACTGGTGTTCGTGGCAGGTGATCTCTTCCGAATTTTCACGAGAAACATTTTTGGGCTTGAGACTTTCTATCGCACATTCTAGAAAGTTTAAAGCATCTATTAAGCAACAAAAATATTTTTTCTTTCGGCATAATTGCAGTGATCTAACGTCGCAAGCTGCAGTTTGATTTCTCATGCAGGACTAGAAAAACGCATAATATTTTAACAATTCGTAACTCACTAGTCGGTACAGCGATGTGATAATTGACGGCTGACGTGTTTACTCGGTATAGACAGCCACAGATGCAGTTTTAATAGATTTCACGATTTAATTTCACAGCTTATGAAGGGAATACACGGCAACGGAGTTAGACTGAGTGACGTACCCACTGAATAACTTGACTGAATAATCCATTGATCAACATAGTCTTTCATGATTCGAATTCATGCCCGAATTGCAGAAATATGAAGCTCGAATTGTTGCCACATACACAGCAATCTTCAGGCATGACATGTGAACCCTCTAATCAAAACATATCTGAACGAAGAACTTGAAGAACTTGATGATTGTAAAGGTTTCTGCAAAGTCCTGGGACTTTTCGAACGATGAATTATGGTAATATAAACTTTGTGACTTTTTAATGTTTGCTTGCAATAATTATCTGCACAGTTGGATTGCGGTAAGGCAAGGTAAGAAGAATAGGCTTTAAAATATTGCATTCACATAAAATACATACAGAGCGTACATACATTTCTTTCTGTTCATTGTGCGCATAGTCTCCATGAGCGATAGAAGTATAACCGATTCTTACCTATTTTACTCATCTTTCGCTTCGTTCGTATTTTGTTGGTGTTGATGTTTATAACTTTGCTGTTTTTTATGAATTTAAGATTTATTTTTCAATTTGTTAAGTTTTATAAAGAAAAATAATAAATTGTCACCATTAGTTGGTCTTGTATTCAATTTTTATATTGCGTTTGTTTTCATTTATGCAAATATACGCAAATATATTTTAAAGAAAAAAAAACAAATATATATATATATATATATATATATATATATATATGGAAAAAAAAAGAAAGAATAAAGGAGTGAGAGAAAAAAGGGAGAGAGAGAGAGAGAGAGAGAGAGAGAGAGAAAGAGGCGGGTAAAGAGATAGAGAACGAGAAAGCGTAAGCATTCATATTATATATATGTATATATTTTGCATTCTACAGAATTAAAATGTAAATATCTTGTTTTCACATTTCATTTGCAAATAGTTGATATTACACAACTTACAATACAATTATGAAAATAATTTTTTATACGCAACTACGTACTTGGGTCATATCTGTTTCGTCTTTTCGTTTGCATTAAAATCCAATGCTTAATATGAATTTCATTGAATAAGTTAAAAAACATATATATATAAAGAGCAATACTGTAGGATAGTCTTAGAAAACCTTTGAAGTTTCGTAGTGTCCATGTGTCCATGTATCAATGAGTAACCAATTAATAGCATATTTTTAAATAATCAATCAAGTTCTTTTTCTATGTTTGCACAGAACTTAGTCCGATAAGCATATTCGTGAGAAAGATAGTAAAGAGCAATCTCAACATTCTAAGAGGATGTCGGAGGACGTTTGGTTCTTATGAAGTTTTTCTACGTTTACTAAGCTAAATATATTTTCATAGTTTCTTAAAATCTCATATATGATGAATCAATCAAAAATTTTCATTCTTTTTTTCTCATCTCAGTCTGCTTGCGTTCAGAAAATCATAGCTTAGGTATCCTTTGCTCTTAGTAGCCCAGTCTTTGTTTTGCATTGATTAAAGGAAAAAATATAATTTATTACCTTTTCTTTTAAGTTTAACAGTGGAAAATTTATTTTTCTTGCTTCTTATAAGCACAAAGAGACAGTCGATAAAGTGCATAGAATCAAAAATTATTGGAAGATCTTTGATTAGCACCGATTGAATTCTTGTAAGTTTTGTAAGGAGACGCTGTTTAATTGAATTTTTGAATATGCCGTGAAGCTATAACTGACTTAGGACAATGGGATCTCCTGTAAACTTCCATTCGATTTGGAAAATGTTTCCCTATGCCATATATGCCTTTAATGGCTTTAAACAAATTTAGTCGAGTCAATTCCGTTAACCAAGTGAGAATGTAAAAATTGAAAGTACTTTCCAGCAAGTGATCTCTTAACGAAAATAAAAGAAAAAAACTTAAACATTTCATTCACTGCTTGGTGCTATATGATATGTAACTTTTTCGAAATACATGCAGCTGCTCTCTGTAGATTTCAAAGAAATACGGTGAGCGAGAGGGAGAGAGAAGGAAGAAAGACAACGAAACAAACAATTAAGAAAGTTATTTCTTCTGAAAATTTCTTAATTCTTCAGTGCTCATCTATTATATTCTAAATGCGGAGAGCTTATATTAAGTGATGCCAGGATTAGGTTTATATCAGCTTTATAGGAATAATGCAAGTTATCGAATTAAAATTGTCTATTTTACATACACATACATCAACATACATGTGCCCAATTTTAATAATGGTAGGTAGGTATAGGACGATTCGACCTAAGCTTTATGCCATTTGTAAACAGTCTCACCAGTTCGAAGAAAGCTGGACAGAAATGATGGCGATGAGTAAAGAGAGAGTTTTGAATAAACTTTCTTAATATTTTTTTATGTTGTTTTGCATAGTTAAAAAGATAACGAATTGCATGTTGTACAATGAATGTTACTGGGTATCAGCCAAGTAAAAGTTAAATTAGATTGTAAACGCATCCGCGTTAATGTTTCAACAGCAGCAAAAAACATATCTTCTACGGGTTTTCCTCCCCCTTTTTATTTTGCCACCACATACTTTCACTTGTTTTCTTTAAAACGGATGCAGTGGAAAACCAACAGCTGCCGGCTTTTCTTCTTTTTCCTTTATTTTTTATTTTTTCTTCACTTTTTACTTGAATTTAAAATGGTTTTCTTTTTCAGTTTCATTTCATGTGATTAGATCTGCGTAGATGTTATATCTTCTTAGGTGATTCATTTTTTTTTTCTTCTTTCTTTCTTTTACTTGGGCTTACGATTTGCGTTATACCTTGAAAGTTTCTTACTTCTGAAAAAAAAAAAAAAAAAAAACAAAAAATACATATATATGTATATATAAATAAATAAAAGTTATTTAAAAAAAAAAAAGGAACATATATATCTACTTATTATTTTAGAAGGAATTTGTGTTATTTTCTCGTTTTGAATGGAAGATAAACACGGCCAAGCAGGAAATTGCATTCACATTGTCATACACAGTAAAGAAGTATGAAAACCTCTTATAGAAATTACAGGTCCAGCAAGTAAAACAAATAACAAATAAAAAGTTTATATATATATATATATATATATATATAACAAATAAAAAGTTTATATATATATATATATATACATATATATACATTATATATATATATATATTATAATAAATTATTAAATGACTTTGTCTACAGTTCATGGTTGCCTGGTTAGCTCCATACGCGTATCTATGTATGCTTGTGTTTATATGTGCGTGCACGCTTTTTATGTCAACCATAACCACATTTTACCGCTTTTTTTTTCCCAGGAAACACATTAAAAAGAAGGAAACAAGAGACGCACTGTAAATAAAGTTTACTTTAAACTATTTCACTTGTGATCATTATAGTTTTTACTTATTTTCTTTTCTTTTTTCTTTTCAGAAATCTATTTCTTAAAGATGATAAATGTTTGCACATATATTTATTGGTGGTTCATACTTTATATTGTTGTTGCTGCTTACTATTATCGTACTTTATATATGATGAGTGCGATTGCATTTGTTAAAAATATATATAGAATATATGTATATATATACATATATATATATATATATATATATATATATATATATATATATAAAGAAAACAACGCGAAATATTCATAATTTGTTAGACATGTAGCAGACTTTTCGGTACAAGAAAATAAAGTGCTCTCAATAATAAAGACGAATAACGTTATTTGATTATGTTATGTTCAGAGAATCGAAAACTTTCATTTTTCCATCGTGTTGCACATTGACAAGCATACCATGTAAGCGAAACAAGATGTACACTTAGATTAAATCTGTTAAGATTCGAAAATGTAAAAATATTGAATTTAAAAGGATTGTAACGAAATCAAAATTATTTCACTTAAGAAGAATGTTCGATATCCATCGTCATTGTGATATTATATAAAGCCAACTCATTTTTCATCCCCTATATACATCTATAAATTGTCAATTTGATATTTTCTCTTTAAACGTTGGAGAGTATCAGGCATTTTGAAAACTTTTTCAATAATTCGCCCACTGTTAAATTGCTTTTTGATGGATTTAATTCACTTTGGAAAATTTCATACTTTGTTGTTATGTGTGTACTATAGAAGAGAACATAAACTGTGTGAAGTAGATTTTTCTTTATTCAAAGATATGAATGAATGAATGAATGAATGAATGAATGTATGAAGGGATGGAGTAGGGAAACGATAAACCGTGTACAAAAGGTAGAAATAATCAAGATTTTGTAATGTTTACATCGCCACAGAATATACTACGTAAATAGAGAGAATGCATAGATTTTATAAATCAGAAGTTGGCAAATGTCGTTTTTTACAACTTTTTATGGCAGCCTCTATAGAATAAGAAGGTAAAGCATTTCCAACTTAATATTTGTCTCTTTCGTTTAGTTGGGAAGAGTTGAAAAGAATAATATTAAGTGTAAAATCGAAGCAATTTTTTTTTTTTTTTTTTTTTTTTCCCAGAAAAAATTTCAACCTGCGTCGCTTATTAGAAATATGAAACATGTGTTGGCCTATGATGTTAATTAATTTATACATGCTATGTATAAGGGATCAGATTCAATGGGAACATCTCCTAATAATTTTATTTCTCAAAAGGTATTTTTGCGATACAAGTTTTACTTAATGTGCGATACTTTAATTACTTGGCATAGATGCGATTAATATTTGTCGGAATTTCCGATGCAACGGGACAAATTTTGTACTGGAATACTTGAACAAGTAATGAGTATAAATGATTCGATCTGAATCGCATTTTTCTCTCTTTCTTCGTTGCGAATATAGTTGATAACGTTGATGGGATTGAACTCAAGTTATATAAGAAATGTGCTGAAGTTTAGATTATAACGTAAGCACGTCAACCAACACAGAGAAATTCTTTAGATTAGTAAATTTCAAAATGTTGTTTTGATGTTGATGTCTTCTTGATTTCATATGCGTGAAGTCATGTGTAGATAAAGCACAAAGAAACAGGTATGTAATATGCAAAACTGTTGCGTATATATGTATATTACATATATATATATATATATATATATATATATATATATATATTACATTTTAAGTATGAACTCAAAGATTTTGTAAATGTTTTGCAAATGTTTTCATATATAATTGTTATGCGATTCATATGATAAAGCAATAATATTAAATAAATTTTTATATTTGGAGATTTTTACGTTTCTTATATACATACACAGAACAGGCTGCTGCTTCGAAATAATGATGCATTTTAACGGTGTTCGAGTCAAAGTCGGCTTTCATATGCAAATGAGAAGGCGATGTGACTTAATCGAGGAAAAGTTATTTGAGGGCTGGGTGACTGAAATTCGATCCGTTTTGATTTTTGTTTTGCTTTTGCGTTTGTCTCGTTGTGCTTATAAAATGATAAGCTTACGAATGAAAGCACATTGAATTTCGTTTTTTGCTTCTAAGCATGTCGATTGATTTAAAAAATAAATTGTATTTAATTATGTGTACATTAATGTAGACACAACGACAAACGTGTGGTCACTTTGAACATTTGACTCATTGTTATGAATTTCAATTGTTTATTTCTTGTCTTAATTTTTCATAGGCATTTAAATGCCTCATGCATGATTATTAAAAACTAACTCAGACCATCTAAAAAATGTTGCACAATAACAAAAGATAACAGAGAACAACAAGTAAGAAAATTATATTCGGTCGTGACTGAATTCTTATACCCATTACCGTGATCCTCAAAAAAAAAAGCAAAGAATTACATTTTCATGCTCTATGTTGTTGGGTGGGCACGGTTGATTTTTTCTATTTTTAAAATAAAAATGGAAATTTGTATGGTGTCTATCTATCTATTGGATCTTATGAGTAATAAGCAAAAAAAAAAACGGAAAACCAAAGTGTTCACAATTTGTGTTGTATAGACTTGTGGGCGTGCTCTTTGAAAGATTTGGGTCATTTTCAAATTCTTTTGCAAGTTTACTGGCGATATCTTCATTTTTACGAAAAGGGAAAAATGTTTACGGCAGGCAGATGGATCGTGGAATGGGCGGACATACTTCGGTGCATTCCGTATTTGAAACTGGCCAAGAATTTATATACTTCAGAGGATTTCGAAAATAGGACACACTATACAATTGAATAGAGGTCGCTGATTTTTTCCCTATTAATGTGGCATGTACTTCAGCAGCGCCCATAAAACATACGTTCAAAGTAATGTAGGTTGATTTTCTGCAGTTTACTGTGTGATGAGCAAAAAAGCAATGAGTGTCCTCACTTGATATTGTACTGTGGGCACATTCTTCGACCGATTTAGTCCGTTTTCAATACCAACCTGCATGCGAGAGCTTCCAGTGCCGAATTCGAAGTCAATTGCTTGGCCAAGAACAGTTGGTGGGGGCCTGTGAAGTTTCCTTTTGGGCGTTGCAGGTGTTTAGGCAAAGCGCCTATGCCCGTCATTCTTCGGTGATGTGGTATAAAAAAGAAGGAAATTATATTCAGATTGAATCTAATTTAAAAATACGTACTCTACTATGTTAGTACGTAAAAAAGAAAATATGAAGCTATGACGAACAACAAAATGTTTCGGAGCGAAAAAACCGTTCGCTTTTGTTGTCATATTGCACACACATATTTATTTTATATATATTGTACAATTGAAATAAGTATAACATAGAAAAAAGCATCCAATGACAATAAATAGAACAAAGTCAATCGTCATTGTTACAAAAGTTTTTACACTCATCGCCGAGTGCTAAGGGGTATATTAATTTTGTCAAAACGTTTGCACCGACTAGAAGCTTCAGAAACCCCACAAAGTATATGTATTCATGGGCATCAAATTCCGAATCGATTTAAGCACATCCATCTGCCAATCTGTTCCTCTGTGTAATGTCTGTTGTAAACATTCTCATGAAGCTATTGACTTCCAATTTGACAAAAGGATTGAAAGTTCTCGCACGCAGGATGGTATTGAAAATGGCCAATCGGCTACAGTATTATCTCAAGTGCAGAAGAAGGATCTAAAAAAATTTAAAACTAATATATTATGGGCGCTGCTGAAGGTCATGCATAGAAATGGGGAAATATCGACCACGCCTATTCAATTTTATAATGTGTCATATATTCCCTTTTTTTTTTAAGCGCAGAACGCGCAGAAGCAAGGTTCCGAAACCCTATGCAGTATATAAATTCTTGGTCAGTTTCAAATACGGAATGCATCTAAATATGTCTGTCCATTCAACGGTTCATCTGCCCAATCGTCTACTATCTGCCATAAACATTTTCCCCCTTTCGTCAAAGTGAAGGTATCGCCTGCAAACTTGCAAAAGACCCAAACGTTTCAAAGAACACGCCTGTAACGCCCATAGGTCTATACAACAAAAACTGTACACAGAAATGTGTTTTCCGTAATTTTTTCTTGTTACTCATAAGGTCCACTAGATACACCATATAAATTTCCCCTTTTATTTTAAAAGTAGGAAAAATCAGCCACGCCTACTAAATATTATGGAATATGAAAATTTAGTTCTTGGCTTTCTTGCATCTTTTTTAGTATAACGGTGATGGATATAAAAGCTTCCGTCACGTCCGAATACAATTTTCTTACTTGTCGACTCGTTAGGCTGCTGTTAAAACTCTCAAAGTTGCAAATTGTGCGGTCAAGAGTAGACGGTCAGTTGAAAAGCGATTGTGGAGCTTTCATAAGTACACATAAGAATTCGGAAAGTAAAGCGAATAAACTCCTCTTATGGTGAAATTTCCTTGATGCCTGCGTTCTTAAATTTATCTAAAACTATTTACACCTACCTGGAATTACCTGGAAATTTCGAGTACATATAGTAAAAATTATCTTACACTTATAGAATGTAACCGTAGGCCGTAAGTCTTTTCTGCCTATCTTCTAGTATTTTTACTTGTTGTATACGGACGACACTTTAAAATCTTACCCACTTAAGTCACGCATTTCATATATTTGTTTATTTAATTTTTATATAGATATCCATCAACTCAGTAATAGCTGCACATCAGGATATAATATCAGTCTAAAATATATAACTATCGTAAGTTATAAAGACCTCTGAATCAATTTAGCAACATTTTAAAGTTTAAAACCCCGATTAAGATGTGTTGAGGAATAGATCAGCATTCGTAATAAAGCAGTAGCAACACTAATAAGAACAAGAGAAAAATTAAAAAAAAAAAAACAAAAAAATTAACCGGACAGTCAAGCGGCTTAAATTTTAGTTAATATATTTTATTTATAATTTTTTTATTCATTCATATGTTACAATAGAATAGTAAGTTGCAGTAATTAATAGTGCGAGTAAGACTCATTGCACGTGATAACGCCTATGGCAACTGCAGGCCTCAACCTAAACCTCTCAGCGCTTTTATCTTTACGATATGACATAATCGGACTATTGTAGAGTTATTTGCTAGTAAATGCATCGTGAAACTCTTCGGCCCGCCTTTCACGAAGCCGAACAGTTCTTTTCCCATATTTCCTAAATATATAGAAATATAGATCAAATTGTAATTGTCGATCTAATAAAACCCGTAGGTTAAGAGAAGATGTACTTTTTTCAAGTTTAAATTTGTCAAATAATTTCTAATTATGTATTAATGGAGAACGTTGTGAGAAGATCTTGTGCTTTTTGTATGTGCTTGGGCTCAAAGATGTAAGTTATCGAACTGATATACGTAACATCCGCATAAATGAACTTTTTTTGGCAATAGCTTCGGGAAGCTTATTAGCAGTAATAAAAGAGATCCGAGTTGACTATCTCGAGACGCCCTCCATATTTCCCGAATTAAGCATGAGAGGTTTGGTTAAGTTTTAAGTTAGTCGGTCCCTTAGATAAATATGAGACTCAGAGAGTTAGCTTGTACTTTGAACACATAACAGAAAAATTCAAAACGAAGGACCAACAGCCCGAGAAATAACTTTAGTCTCCTTATTAATTTTTCAAATGTTTTAGGGATAGTAAGTAACAAGTTTAGAGAAAGCTTTATGGTTTTTAATCGGTTGCCGGCTGCCATTTTTAGATAGGGGAAGGATGGAGTTTTATTTTCGCAAAAGAGAAAACACTGCAAAGGGGCTAAAGAAGCCAATGGCACAAGGGTACCTTAGTAGAGAACTATTTCAAAAATAGTTTTGTGCCGAGAAGTTTGCAAAGAGGTCAGCCATTTGAAGTGATCTTCTACGCAAGATATTGCCAAGAGTCAGTGCTAGTAGCTATTATTTGTTCTTGTACTAGTTTTTACGGTGGAATAAAGACATTAAGCATCGCAGTGCGTGTGAAAGTTCAAAGGACACAAGTCACACAAAGCTACATTCAACATTCAGTCAGATATTAGTTGACTGCAATGGACAACTATATCAGTTTGTTGCATTGTTAAGGTATGACATCGGCAGTACTCCAGAATAATAAAGAGTTTTTTCTTATGGTTTGTGTCGAGCCCGAGGTGACGATTAGATTGAAATCGTTGCGCAACTTGTTATGTAGAACGTTAGGTGGGTTAAACAATTGATCTACCCTGAATACATTTTATGAACCGAGAGCACCTTGATGGGCGGATAAGATCTGTTAAAGCTAATTTCATTTAACAAGGCTACCATATATCATCGTAAAATGGTGATGGTAAAGTACATTTTTTGCACCTAGTACTCTTTACACCTAGTACTCGTAGCAATACAGAATTCCGATGTAGAATTAGTTCTAAAATAGATGGCAGGTATTTTTTTATTACAAATTTTTTCTATAGGAATTTCTTTTTCAAAATGCCAAGCCTTTGTATTTTCAGTACGCATTAAAGTCATTGCTTAAAGTATCTTCACTCATATTCTAGATATTTGAATAAATGCATATTCTAAAGTAATAGAGGAAGGACTTGAAAGTGTTTAGATTACAGGTGGCACTTTCTGATTCCGAGAAAAAAGAAAAAAAAACAAAACAAATTTAAAAAATCATATTCGGAGGTAACCGAATCTTCTATACCAATCACCGTTATCCTCGAAAAGATGAGGCCAAAGAAAATGACTAAATTTTCATACTCTATTATATTGGGTGGCGCGGCTGATTTTTTCCATTTTCTGAATAAAAGTTTTTGTCTGAATTTAAAGCATATTTTGAAGATGAAATCTTTATGTCTAACATTAACACCTTATTTGCATTATTTCATTTATAACATCGAGAACTTAGATTGAAAGATGATTTGTGATACGTCTTTCTCATCTATTTTGTTGGCACTTTCACTATCATAAAAATCGAATGATTAGTTAGTTGATTTGATCGATTCCAGGGTAAATCTTGCATTTAACCTCGTCAAGCCCAATTCTTTTACCGAAACGTAGATTCCATCTGTTTAATCAAAATGTCACTCAATATCTGTCATTGAAAATAAAATTGCTCTTATTAGATAATGTATCGAAACGAAGATCATTATCTCGATTTTTTTTTAAATCATTTATCATCGATTTATATATGAACTTTTCGTTTAAAGAAGAATAAAATTCTTTTAATAGTTTTAACAATTTAATGAAACATTTCCATAGACGTTAAAGTAAATCATTGAAAATTGATGATATGCAAATAGGGTAACATTAAGTGAATGCGTCTTCAATCAAACTTGCAATTAAATAACAAAATTATTTGTTGTTCGTTTTATTATAATTGCTTTCTTTTGCAAGCTCTGCTGGAAATGAACATTAACCCCAATAAAGATTTTATTTAACTAAACTTGAGAGAGAAAGGAGATACTGTTAAAATTAAATTTTATATTTTCCATTATATATATATATATATATATATATATGTATTATAATATAATGTATGTTAATAGAAATAATAAACTTTATTTAGATAGGAAATTATTTCACAAATTTTGATAATATCACTTAATATTGTAGATAAACAAAGACCATTACATCTTTAGATTTCAACTGCAATTACAGTTGATATGTAAACATAATCCCTAGCAATGCTGCATTTCTCTGTATGCTCTAAGTTATTTAATCCTAGTCTAACAGAATTTGTAATAAATTTTCATTCAACACACTTGAGAGATTTGAGACAATGAGAGGTGTTCTTTTGCAAAATGCCAAACGAACTGTGACAACAAGTGATAAATGAATAAGTAAATGTTAAACTACTTGTCTATAGATTACAGGTGTTCGCTAGGGATATGAGACAATTTTCAAATAAAACTTCTCTTATTAGTTAAAGAACGAAATCATTATATAAATCTATATATATTCTTGGAATAAGATGCCCTTATTATTATGGTCGTACTCTTCTCTTTATCGTCCTCTTTAAAATCGAATTCAAATGTGAATAATTAGTTTATAGTATTCACTTTCATTGTCCTATCGTGTCGAAAATTAAGGTCCTTTATCTGGAATATCTTCAAAAAAAAAAAAAAATTAAAGACATTTAACGAAACATTGTAAGAAGAGTGAATAAGCAACTGAATGCAGCGCAGAAATACTGCCGTATTAAATCTTATCCAAAAGTAATATTCACGTATCTTAGAAAACGCTCTTTACGATAAATAAATGGCGGAAATAATCACCAATTAAGTTAAAAAGATACGCAGCCATTATGCTCAAAAGCAATTACTGCTGCGTACAGATAATGCATTCTCGAAACTGTGTGTTTCGAAAAATGTTGAACTGATAGTTAAAAAAAAACAAAAAAAAAAAAAAGAAAGAACTTACTTTTCGGAATATTGCGCAAAATCGGATATATATCATATATATAGCTGCACATAATTGCAAAAAAAAAAAAAATTGAGTTAATCGTAATTTCGAAGCAATTAAAATGAGTATAATTGGGACCATCTATCATCTATTCACAATTCTCCATCCAAGCATCGAGTTAAAAGGTGATTATGATGAATGCAACGCTCAACGATTGAAATTCGAATAAATTAGTTTACGGTTGATGAGGACATATCACAAAATTCAAAAACGGATATGCTTAATTGCTAAGTGAAGCCACTGTATAAGTGATTACATTATATTGAACTGATGATATTTAACATTGTGCATTTAAATAGTTTAGAGAAATTGTCCTCCTCTTCACGTGTAACGCTTTATATGAAAATTGAGCACAACAATGTATCTGTTCAGAAAATATAATACACATTGCACATTTAAAGACTCTTGTAAACTAAAATATTTCTAATAAATAATACTCTTAAGTTTATTATTTCGCAAATAATAATAACAACAATAATAAGAATATGAATATGAATAAGAATAAGAATAAGAATAACAAGGACGATAACAAAGTAATAAGATTTTGCAATTTTCTATTATCTATAAAAGTGTACATAAATGCAAAGAGACAAAGAAATAATTCTTGAAACCAAAAGCCTAAATTTCATTATTAATTATTGTGAAGACATCGAAATCAAAGTAAAGCCTATTAACGTATCAACAGAATTCATTTAGCATTTGGCCATTTACTATTTGGCCAGATGATGATTAAATATATTTATTATTGATTATTCCTGCTGTGCATCATTATCACGCTGACATTGACGCATTCACATTCTTGCATTACGTATTTATATATTCAAAGCACATACTTTCATGTCTACTATATATATATATATATATATATACGATGACGATGGCAATGTTTATCATGATGTTGATGATTAGGATGATGATGATGAGGATGTTGGAATAACGGTTTTGTTTGATTGATAATTTATGTTATTTACTATCTCAAAATTAACAATGTCCTTTTATGCGGAGAGACACATACGTATAGCTTGCATATGAGAGTATGTGTTCGCATTTATAATCTGTAAGGAATCAATTTTAATGAAATTTCTGTTATGCACTTAATTTTCTATGCAAATATTCATGTGAGTCAGTGAATGGTGCGCCTCTAAGATTTCTAGCTGTAAATACTTAACAAAACTAAACAATTTGAACATAACAGAAATACAAAATATATATCTCTTCTTATAGGGCAAATATTTCATTTTAGAAATGTGCATTGAGAGTACAATGCTACATGCTCGGAAAGTAAATAAATCTTTGATTTCGATTTTGCATCTATCTAGACACTCGCACGGCATTCATTTGTTATCACTGTTAGTAATCACGCACAGAATTCCATACCCTATCCCCCCCCCCC
>NW_023998414.1:31420111-31478784 GCF_014805625.2 Glossina fuscipes
CAATTGTCAAGCAAAGTAATGCGAGCATTTCTCCCTTTTTTTTTTCTTTTTGTTATACGTAAGTATAAAATGTCCTTCGGCAAGAATCGTTATTTTGACTGTTGTTGTTTGAGAAAACCTAAACACTAAACGGTTAAACACATCAAAATTATTAAATTTGTGATCAAAATATGTGATAAATGCTCGCATTACTTTGCTTGACAATTGCGTAGTCTTTCAATAAGTTTCATAATTAAGCAATGTTGCATTAGATTTAACATCTTGTCTGCTCAAGTGCAATAAGCAAGTGTTTGCTTATTTGGGTAACACATTTTTTCTAAAGAAAATTAACTTCATCTCTTGTTACGTTTTTCCCGTGCAAGTTGTTGATAAATTGTGATTGTTACATCGATGTGATTGTGGAAAAAGATAAACAGTCTCAAGCTTCTTATGACTTCTTAATATCGTCATTATCATATAATAATAGATTTCCTTCTTCCTCGTCTGGTTTTATTACAGCATAAGCTCTGACTGAATGCAATTCATTTATATCACTTTCTAACGCCCCAAGACGCTTAGATGTTGTCATTGTCACGCAAAAATTTTACGAATTTACATATGGTTACATATGGGAACTTTATTATGACGCGAACCTGGTAGTTCAAGATAATCTAAAGCAGATATTCATTTTGATTCTGCTCATCTCTAGCGTCAACTTAATGTCAGTTTACAAATAGATTATAAGGCTTTAAAGGATTTTATAGGTGTTCATCGGATTTATCCAAAATAGCAAACATTCGCAAGAAAATTACTACTATTATCGTTCTAATGTTTTCCGAATTTGTATCAGTTAAGCGAAATTGCCTGTGACATCTGTTGCTACATAATGATCCTAACGAGGGCAAAATACATATTTCAGAGCAAGCTTTTAAGAAACTTAAACAGATTTATCATGGTTGCCAGCGGGTTGGATTGGGAATAAAATCCCTCTTTTTTCCTCTCTTTCCCCCTCTACTTACAAAAATTCTTTACACAAGAGTGTAGAGTACAACTCTATAACAGGAACAGTGCAATATAATAACTTACTTAACGTCTTTTTGAATACTAACTAATCATGTGATATAAAATGGCGGCTTTAGTTCGTGTTACTAAATGAATAAAGATCCATTGTGCAATTTACTTTCAGAATTTAGATTGAATAGTCCAATGGCTTTATCACGTAATCAATAAATCAAATTTGTTTTGCTTATTTGAACATCAAGTGCATTACACCTAAATTTGATTAAGTAAGTGCTTTCTTAAAGACAGAAATGCAATTTGTAGCGTCAAAGCAAATGATGAAATTTGCATGAATTTTCTCCGAATTCGGAAGCTTGCGATAGGCTAAAATTAATTGAGCCGGCAGGTTACGTCCTACTGATTTCTAAAAACCTACAATGCATAGTCTGTCGTGGGCGTTGCAAACGTTGCAAATGTTTGACAAAATGAAAACACTTCTCATCCTTCTATCATGAATGTAAAAGGGAAAATCTCTGGACTTTGTCGTAGCTACAGTTGTAGAGGACATCTCCACCACTTCTTGCTCATATAGGGGCTATTCGTCAGGTTAGTCAAAAAAAAAAAAAAAGAAACAAGTAAGAAAGTTATATTCAGCTCTGATCGAATCTTCTACATTCACACGTTACTCTTACCTTAAAAAGCCCAAGGAAAAAAGAAAAATTATATGTCAACGCGGTTGCACATTTCGTTCCTGCTTTTGAAGGCAAAGATGTTTTTAATTGATGCTGGCAGTGTGAACGTATCTTCTGATCGATTTGGTCCATTTTTAAGTTGACCATGCAGAACATCCAATGTCTTTGCGATATCTGAACTCCACATTTAAATTTTTGGGACAGAGGGACGAACAGACATGTCTAAATTCATTCAATAATTAATGTTGATCAAGGATATATCTACTCTATAAGATCTCTCGTTGTTATATATAAATAGCGAATATATTTGATGTTGTTGTAATTATTTTATGTTACAATATCATGAGCATATCCTTACTCTAGGGTGGTGGACAGAATTTCGGTTTCATTTTAAAGCTTTAATTTTAGCGAACTATCACGTGATAATTCTATCAATTTTTCCTATTTAATCAGTTGTAAAGTTAAATTAATCGTTCCGTAATCATAAGGATCTTGACAAATTAACATCACTGCGATATAGTTTTGTCAAATGCTGCAGTAAACTTTTCAATATTGGCTGTGGCCCAGAAGTCCATTGAAAGTGAAAACATGACTAACACACAATCTTTTGTAAATTTTATTTAGTTCCATAACTTTAACGTATTTATGACAATTTTTTATTTTTCGCTTTCAACAAATGGTCTGTGCATTGAAGTCGGATTATTTTCAAAAAATTTCAAACGACATTTAACAATAAAATTATCATTCGTCCGCTTCGCGATAATCTTCTTCCATAAAAATTGTCATTTCTTCTTTACATCCAGACAGAATAAGATACAAGGGGTAAGATCTAGTTAGCTTTTATAACAACGTATAAGCGTTTCAAGGATTTGCTTTTTTAAGCCTTGTTTTGCAATTTTTTATTTTTATAATTTTGAAGAAACTTTATTATGTCCTTAATGGGCATTGCTCCAGAAATCATTCAGTATCGTTAAATAGTATTTAGTGCTACACGTGAAGACTTGAACTGTGACGTTGGAAGAGCTTCGTTACTAAACAACGAAGTGAAGATCTTCTTCTTTTTCAGTATATATTGTCAGCAACAGGTTGCAGATTGGTTGCAAATTTTTGGCATACTACTCATTGACTAGTGCCACCGATGAATTATCGATTTGTTGAGCGATTTACGTTGGTTTCAATCTATCAGCTGACAACGGGTTTTTTTGCGTTTTTTACTTGGGTTATAAACACTTTATCAGTGCGCTTAATAATCTTGTGCGTCCAATATAAGACTGTTTGTTGTAAAGGCTTTAATACGGAGCAGATTGTCATGTCTCGACCAACATATCCGGGTGTATTTCCGTGTCGACTCACATTGTAAGCTTGCTTGTTTTGCACAGTCTCGCGAAACATTCCCATCCAGTCGTTATTTGCCGACTAAGTCCTTTCAGCCACAAATTGACCTTGTCGTTTCAAAGTTGTACCACAGATCAAAGCGACAGGCACGTAACCAGTAACATCGTTTACTAAACGGCCATGTCGAAGTAGTACTAGTGACAAGACATCCATTTATTTTGTATCAGTGTGGCATTTAGTAACGTTTTCCAAGCTTCAAAGCCATCTTTCTATTTCGTCGTTATTGTCTCCGCATAAAAAGGGATCCGGTAAGCAATATCGCACGTTGCGAGCAAAGCATTTAATAAAACTAGCAATGAATTTAGTATTTCTCTTCCTTTTTTTTCCGTTGTCTTTCTGTCTTTCTGGGGTCAATAATCCTTTTCTTTCATTCCTCGTTACGTTAACATTAGCAGAATTTTTTGCTGAATTTTCTCTCTTTTATAACAAAGCTCAAATGTTTGTTCGTATGTACACAAAGTTTATATTTATATAGTTTGCTAAAATATATAATTGATTGCCTCCGACCGGGCAGTCGCGTTGGTAAGAATCACGACTAGCAGGTCAGTGTTTGCCGGTTCAAATACTGCAGTACGTCAGTACGGCAGAGTTTTCTTGCGGCCCACTAGGCAACGGCGTCCATCTACCTATTCTTTCCATTTTCTCTCTTCTTTCTGACAGTTACCGTCTTATACGAATCACGGACATTACTTGAATCATTTCTGATATTAAAAAAAAAAAAAAAAAAAAAAATTGATTATGTCCATAATGATGACACTTTGACGGCTTCCTAAGCTAAGTCATTCGCTTTTGTTTTAGAAAATCTATCTTGTTCGATGCAAACACATCTACTCTGACCGTTTCCAGGCTTAACTGGGTTCGGAGTATGATTTGCATAAATGAAGAACCAAGTTATGACATCTAATCTGTATTAGGCTTATGACTTGGGAGAGTGAGCTTTAAAGTGCGACTTATTGAAATTGCATATATATATATATATATTTTCCGTTATTATATTTGAGAAGCTCGTAAATTTTTACTAAAATTAAATTTAAATTCGTTTTTGCAAACTTGCATCTTCCAACGAAAAATTGTGCATTTGACCCAACATATACTGTTGATAAACATGTTAAATATTATAAGTTTAACCTTTCAGGCCATTTAATTTTTCAACGCAAATATTTACTTTAACTCATTGACAATGATGTTCGTATGAGTACATTTAAATAGGGGAAAATGCCAGCGCCTGTATAACACGCGGATAGTTCATCTAAGTTCCCAACGGCTACTGCCACATTATAGCTTAAATAACAATATACTCTCTCTATATATACCATATATATATATATATATATATATATAGGCGAGGTGTGTGATTATGATTAAAATCACTATACGAAAGTCAACCAACTACACATGCGTTTATATGTTTTATGATATTTTTAATATTTTATTTATAAGAGTATGTATAAATAATTATATGAAAAAAATAAAAAAAAATTAGATGAACGGAAGATCACATCACATGCTCTTCCCTATATTATTAATTCAGTTATTTCTAGGACTTTATTATAAAATATATGCGAATAAAAATAAAATGTATATATATGCACATACAGACACGATGCCGGACAAGTCCATTTAGATAAAAAAAAAAAAAAAAAAAAGACCAACAAAACATACATATTTCGTTAACTGTAAAAATATTTTTCAAGTTTTTGGCAAACATACTTCAACTGAATAAAGCATTTTACTCACACCACAATTAAGGCAACCATAAACGTTTACATAACTACGGGGCTGAATGATTGAGATTTGAAACGAAATTTTATCACTGTTCAATTTGAAAACTCTATTTATTATCGTATTTCAGTATTCAAATAACATATCACAGAAACGCGTTTCGAATTACGATTTAGAAAAAGCTAATCACTCCGGCATAATGCTGATCGCCGTTGACTTTTTCCATGTTGTTCTGATTTGTTGAAAAAAAATAAGACTCAACGACAAGGCTTACGACATGAGTAGCTTGCGACAAGCAGATAGACCATATCTATGATTCAAATTAGATTAGAACGATTGCGTGATGAAAACATTTGCTTTGAGCTTAATGGCGACGAGTTCAAGCGATATTTCCTTTGATGGCTGTTTCGTTTCATTTCTTGAGTCAATGCCATTTTATATGAATATGAATGGGCTCAAGTCACAAGTTGATCTTAGACATACGTGTTTTCTTAAGGATGTAGCGTAATTGTTAAATTCTTACTTTCTTTCTCGATTCTTCCGATTTTTTGTACCTTATAATGATTACGAAGCGTGCACACTATTTCGTATTCAATTTATGCAGCTATGATGAACGCAACTTCATGTTAACGAATGTAAAAATTGTCTTAACCGACCGCGACTTTTGGAAAAAAAATTGGGATAAATTAAAGACGTGCTTGCAGGGTTTATTCTTCTATAATTAAGTGTAATAGACAATGAAAAGATGTAGCCTCAAAGGCATTTGAATCGAATGTCATGACATAAGGTCTTTACAAAACTACTTTGTATTTCAACTTAAAGTAATGAATAACTAGGAATTTAACAAATTTAACATACTTGGCCTGTTAAACATTAAGACTATAGTAAAAAAGAAAAAAAAAAAAAAAAATTAAGGTTATTTCATTTTATAAATGAAACGATAGAACTAGGAGTCGAAATGGGCGGATAGTGTGTGTTTATATATATATATATTATAATGTATGTATGTATGTATGTATGTATGTATATATGTGTACAAAAAGTAATAAGTGTTTGCATAAGTAAGTGTGTGTTTATAACCATATAGCAAACCTCTGCTTATGACCATACTTACATACATGTACATATATATATGTACAACGCATTCATAACATTGAAACTGAAATTGGCAGCAAGAAAGCTAGAAACACAAACACTCATTCATATTTTATGGAAGAATAAAGAAAAAATTAACTAAAAAAAATCTGTATTTTACATATAATTGAAATTAAGTGCTTGATTTTGTTTTAAACTTGCGTATGGTAGGTAGGTAGGTAGGTAAGTAGGTATAGCATAGTATATTAGCTGTAGCATAATATATATATATGGCGTCTAATAAATAAATATATAAAATTATTTAGTCATAAATAGATAGGAATTGTGGTTTTCGGATGCGTCGATATTTTTTAGTCTGCCTAATGTAAGTACGTGTACGTAAGATTGCGCGTGTGTAGATGTTTTTAAGTTTTTAAAATGCATTTGTAGATGAGGTACTACAAAGCTCAATGTTTGCATTGCATTTTTTGGTTGTTGTTGTTGTTGTTTTTTTTTTTTTTTTTTTTTCTTTATTATTTTCGTATGTGCGGAATGTTCATTTCAATCTCATTTTGATTTTGATTTTTGCAGCAACCCGTAAACCACACTCGAACTTTGTGGTATTTGAACTGTTTTATGTGGTCGAAGTTTTCACATTTTTCTCAACGGCCTACATTTCTCTCTTACTGCAAGTATATACAATCACATATCACATACACATACGTGTCTAGATATAAACGTGCATTATATATATATATATATATTTATATATATGTATGTATGTGTAAACACTTATGACTAACCTGCATTCTCAGTGCATTCAAGTAGAATGGTTGCCACAAATGACCCTTAGAGTGCGTTTTAAAGCTACAACGAACAATCGAACAATTTAATTTTTCGATGCACTTGATTATTTGTCCTTCAAAATGCGCATATACACATATATATATATATATATATGTATGTATATATACCATCTAAATCGACAATCTATATATATATATACGCTTTAGATGTTCGTAAGCGTGTAGATGTGCGTGTATTTGTGTTTAAACTCACACCCAAAAACTCTGTTTTAGGCTATGTATTACGGACTATACTAACACCTGCCGGCAGCCACTTGAATCCGTTCTGAGAATTTGCCGCATTTTTGTTTAACATATGTAAGCGAGCGCGCGTTTGTATATGCGTGTGCTTAAAAGAGTATGATGATGGCTAGTGCGTGTATAGGCGAATATGTTGGTTTTCGGTATTTGTATTTGCTTTTGCGGTTTTATTCCACTGATGGCTTTTGAAGTGCACTTGATTTGTTGCAATTCAACCGTTTACTACTTTCCAATGCCGTTTTATTTTTATTTTTTTTTCTTTTCTCGTCTTTTTTGTTTCATTTGTTATTTACTGCCGTGGTTCCACCAAGTAGACTTCGCTTTATTCCTTTTTTTTTTTTTTTTTTTTTTTGGTTTTTTTTTTTTAATGGGTTTTTTTTGTTGGGGGTTTTTTTTTTTGGTTTTGTTTAAATATGGTTATGTTGGTCGGTCTGCTGCAATTGGCAACCGTTTTCCTTTTTTTTTTTGTTTTTTATGTGTATTATGTTTTTTTTTTTGATTAAGAACATTCGTTCTGTTAAATTAAATTTCTTTCGTTTTACGCTTACGCATATACTTATTTACTTATCTATATACAAACATTCATACATACATATATATACATTCATATATATATATATATATATATATATATATATATATGCATACATATAGATACAAGTATAGGTATAAGTATTGCTGCTGATCTAAATCAATTGAGATTTTTTAGTAAATATGTATCATGTATAATAGAATTAAATTGAAAATAATTAAAAAAACCAAAACAAATAGACAACAACACCCTCTTATCTAAATGAAATGAAATTTGAATTTAATTAATTTAGTGTTCTAGTTTTCTATAGATTTTATTCACATAATACTTCCTGCCTTACGTTTATAACGATAATTGAATAAATTTTAATTTTATATCACGTATACGTCAGGTACGTCGCATTCACAAAATTATTCCATTTTAGACAGATAGATACAGAGGAGTTCTTGTCAATTTTTATATATTTGTTTTTAAAAATTCCTTAGCATACCACCATACAAATACAAAACGATCGCCTTTACAGGGTTCATACCTACTCTCGGTTCATATAAATTTGCAAAATTTAAAAACGCAATAATTTTATCCTAATGGTTGCTTTAATGAACGAGAAAGAAACTCGCTACTAAACATTATCTGTCTTGTATCCTTAAATGTGTGGACTATTTAGGTTATAAAGAAATATCGATCGTTTTTGCATAAATTTCAACTAATGCTTCTATATTCTATTGTTATACGCTGCACTACTTGTGCTACAAAAGTATATTAAGTTGTACTCCTTCCACGACGAGCTCAATAACGAGTTAGTTCGACAAGTCGCTATATGAATAACGGTATGAAATGAAGCGGTGTAGGGTGTACTTGTCTTTGAGTACTTAATTCTGTGTTTAGTTGCGCTTAGTCTTTTAATATAAAGAAGTTTTTTCGTTAGTTAATTCGAACTCACGCCCCGATTTCTATCAAAATTTGTCTTGATGTAATCCTCGAGCCCAATTAACACAACATGCGACTAAATGTCACTGAAACCTACATTAAACGGTCTGCAGTTTTAATATTATAAGAAATTACGGATTCTTCTAACGCTCTTCGCTCATAACTAACTTTGCTCGTGTTGTTGATCTTCGAAAAATCTCTGCGAACCAGCGTGACACAGCATACTATCATTTTTAGTGAGCATAATCATAATTGCATATGACGTCTTAAACGTTTTTGTGGTAAAATTTCTTGAATGTGTTGATATATGCAAAGGCAAATTGTTGTGTGAACGGTTGCCAATAAAGTTGTTGCTCTTAATTCTATGCCTGCTGGAACGGGGAACAAAATTTTCTTAC
Source organism: Glossina fuscipes (assembly GCF_014805625.2). Classification (NCBI taxonomy): domain Eukaryota; kingdom Metazoa; phylum Arthropoda; class Insecta; order Diptera; family Glossinidae; genus Glossina; species Glossina fuscipes. The sequence continues at coordinate 31,428,939 of NW_023998414.1, forward strand.
AATTAAAACATAGAGAAAAAAAACACAGATTTCCTCGGAATGAGTTCGCGCGACTTGTATAAAAATTCATGTTTGTTACAAGAGTAACCAAAGCAAACGAAAGATGTATATGTGAAATTATAATATGATGTTATAGTTACCGAAGGCTTAAAATTTATTAGACAATTTAATACGCGTAGATGAAATAATTTAAAATGTTTTAATTAATATATAAAGTATGCTGCGCTGCAATTCACTATAACAAATGTATTATGGAAGATTTTTTTTACCGCAACTGCATCGCATTCAGCGACAATTCTACGAAACTAATCGATCTTTATCTCAAACATTAACGGAATCATTAAACCACCGCTTTAATTTCCTTTTTTATTTTGTTGTTGTTTGCTTTTATTTTTCAGTTTTGTTAATGGCGAACTTGACCACATTAAAATGACTTTTGTCAACTTTGGATTTGCTTCTTTTTTTTTTGTTTGCTTTTTCTGCTTTTTCTGCTTTTTAAATACGTAATAGATACATCCACGCTGGTCATCATCACCGTCAACGTCATTGTGATCATTGTTGGAAAAGTTTTTTGGGTGCTGGCGGTGGTGGCTGACACATTGCATGACAAGCTATAATGCGTACACACATATACATACACATATAAACACACACACACACACACACACACACATACACACACACACACAGACAGACAGACAGATATGTATGCAAGAAAACCATGTATTGTGCGCACGAGGTGCTGATGCAACAGTAGTGTAGCGCTTACTACATTTTTGTTGTAGAAGTTGCCATTAATTCAAGTCATATTTATGACATTCCCATATACGCGCTTTCAACATATTGTTGCTTACCAACTCGCCAATGTTGATGACTTTTACCACAATATAACGAAACTTTTTGATTACTTTTGTGTTAGCGACAGCTGTGCGCCAGTTGATTTTAGTTGTTCTCGCTATACGTAAAACAAAAAATTAAACAAAAAAAAAAAAAAAAAAGCGAAAAAACAAACCAAACAACTGTTTACTCTTTTTTTTTTTTTTTTTTTTTTTTTTTTTTCATTACTAAGCAGTCGATGACAGTTTGTTCAGTAACTAAGTAATTGCTACGAATATTGCAAAAAAGAAATAAAAAATAGAAACTGTAACGACCATCATAAAGTAAGGATAGATAATATTATGCATTTGTATGCATGTCTAATGTAATTAAAACTATTATATATAAATAATAATAATAATAATAAAAAATAAAAAAAAAAAAAAAAGAATTGCACTAAGAACTAGGTAAGAAAGCAAGCTAACTTGTTACAGTTAGCTAAGGCTGTCTATTGCATGCCCTACATAGCTTTGCCTTCTATAACCCACAGTTCAGTGCCTGATAAAAAGGATAGGATTTAAGAAATTTATAAAAAATAAAATTTCGCTGAAAAAAAACGAATCGAAAAATATCTATAAAGAAGAGCGAGCGGCGAGAGAATTATGTATATTTACTGTTTGTTTTAGATGAAACTGTTGATCTTCACTTATTTTTATCTTAAAGTAATAAGAAGCAGATTTTTTGGCGACTTAGTTTTCGGTGCTCGTATACGGAATGCACACCAAAGTGGTTCAAGCTTAACGCTCATTTCATTTCCTTATTTTCTAGTTACCATTTTGAGGAACCAATTGGAGGAGCTTCTTGCCATATAATCGCTTGTTGTTTTTTTTTTTTTTTTTCTTTTTATTATTATATTAACCATTTATATATTTTGCACATAATAACTTTATCGAAACAGAATATAGTATGGGGAGGGGTCATAAAAATTGCTCGCATTCATTTCATTTTCGGGAGGATTCGCGGAGGAGGAACGCAAAGCTATGAAAATATACAACACCCGGACAGAAAGACAAGTGCATATATTTATTTAAATCGCTTCCGATAATAATTCTGAACTTGTACTTATATAATAAAAGGTAGGTAGGTCTACGGAAATTATAATATGCGAATGAACCCCATATATATGTTTCACCCTATCTTGTGAACGTTTTCGTTAACTTCCATCCATTAATCCAAATTTTATACATCGAATAAACGAAAACTTAATCAACTGAATGGATGGGCGGGCAAACTTGTTATCTAAATCACTGCAATATTTTCGATCTTAATTAAGAATATTTACTGCACTGTATATATGATGCTTGATCCGTTTCCTTTTTTTTTCCTTTTTTTTTTTTTTAGGTGAAGTAAAGATGCAAAGAACAAACTGAATGTAGGCGGACAGATGAGATATTCTTAAGTGACTGAGAATGTTAAACTGATCGCAAGAGAATATTTTTATTTATTTTTATTATTTCGTTCGTAATATGATCAATCACTCAGGAGATGCAACCTCTTCGTCTAAAATCGGTGACAGTCAGAAAGAAGTAGGGAAAGAGAAAGAGAACCTAATTGATAAGTGTTATGTCATTACCTTTTATTTAAAAACTCACCATAGCTGAGTGACCAAAGTAAACTCTACCTAACTTAAGATTTAAGTCCGTGAACACTGACTTGATAGTCACGATTTTTACCCACTCGCCTACTCATGTATACTTTGAATGTCATAAATGTAAAAACTATGGATGAATCCTAAAAGTCGATATAAGCAAATCAGTTCGAAATATTCCCTGTTTACTTACATATATAAATCGGTCTATCTCTGGCCCGTATTTCTAGATATTACATACAATGAAGAAACTGGTATGTCTTTGGATAGTCGATCTATTATATATTATATATAAACCACAAATTTAACAATAACAACTAAATATTTTGGATAAAAGGAAAAGAAAAAAAAAAAAAAAAAAAAGAAGAATGGAGAGGAGAGGAGAGGATGATATTGCAAATTATTGTAATACTCATCAAATTTATTACACACATGTTCTTCTGCTGGCTTTTTGGCCTTTCTTTAATTATTAATGCATATATTTCAACTCATTCGGTCATTTACTTAATAAGAAAGGCAAGGGACTCCTTTGACTTAGTCAGCTAAAAATTCTATACTAAGCACAATAACTTTACGTTTTGCTTGACCGAAAAGTTTGTTCGATTTCTATATTTCTCTCTCTCTCTCTCTCTCTCACTTCATCTTTCTTTTTGCTTATTCTTTTGCTGTAACAGTAATTTCATATAACCGACCAGCTTGGCTTACAAACTTGTAAACACACTTGATTGGTTTCCTAAAACCGAAAATTTTAGGCTAACAAATTTTTCGAGTTTATTCTTGCTTTGCACACATCTATCTTTTCCTCAGTTATGCAAAAAAAGAGAGTAACATCCTTAACACAAAAATAAAAAATAAAAAAATAAAAATAAGAAAAAAAAAAAAAAAAAAGGAAAAAACAAAAAAAAAAAAAAGAATTTTACTTACAAAGTAAAAACAAAAATAGCAAAAAACTTAACAACATAAACCAAAAACAAAACGTGTTACAAGTTGGCAATTTTAGCAGGCAAAAGTTTTATGTTATATTCCGGTTTAGTGGTTTTTGTGGTTACAAACGAGAAAACTCATTAAAGTTTATTTTGAGCAGCGCTCTATACTCTTCCTTTGCGAGCATCAAAGCATGCTTGAAAAAAAACCAATCGAATTGCTTGCTCTACCGACTGACTGGACGGCATGTAAAAAATTTAAAAAAAGAAAAAAAAAAAAAAACTAACAACAACCAAAATTTATATATTCCACATATCCATGAATGCATGTATGTAGTCATACATGCCCTGGTACAGCAGGAGCAGCGGCAGCATCAGTAAGCATAATAATATTAAATACCATTATTAAGCGTGCACAAGCCACTAAATTATGTTGAATGAAAATAAAAATACTATGTAATGATACTCTAAAATGCTACAAATTGTTGTTAATGTTCTCTTTTGTTGTTGTTGTTGTTTTTTTTTTTTTTTTCTTCTCTCCGTTCGATACTATGCATTGTGGTTAGATTATTTCTAAATAATATTTGTCTTTGTTGTTTTTCTTTTTCGTTTGTAGGTCTTTAGGGTTTTCCTCTAAAAAATATCAAAAGACACAATCGCAGGCAACTGGACATATGGACAAAGGGACCAATTTGAACGACTTTGTAGCCATAGCTGATAGCTATGAGGATGAATGTTACTATTGACTTTGCTTATTGCTTTTTTAAGAGAACGAGAGAGAGAGAGAGAGCGTGTGCAATTAACTTTTTCAGATAGTTCGAAATTCTTTTTGCTTCTTGACAGCTTAAACGTTAAGTGAAACGTAAGTGTGAATAAGCGCGTTCTTCATTTTTGATCTGTCATTTGTTAATATTAGCGTTCATCTGGAAACTGCTGTAGTTACTACTTCAGCTTAAGTAGAACAGGAATTTGGCACTTAATATTCCTCCGTCTTAAAATATGTAAGTAAAAATTTTGTTAACGAAAATGGCTGGATGACTCCTACGCTGTTCTAAAAACCTTCTATCAACATCAATCGGCTTTGATCAATCGGAATTGATTTCGGAGCTATGTGATCTTGTGAGAGTAAGTTATGTATTATTAAAATGTGCCTCTTTTCATTTAAACAGAGAACATGGACGAAGAAGCAAATGCTCTGAAAGATAATTTATTGCTACATTATGAGATCTTGAAGATTCCGTGTCAATCTAAAAACTTATCTGCGATCTTTGAAAATTCCACAAAACGCACGTACATGCTAATGCTATTTACATGAATTCGATAAAGCAGGAAGAAACACTAATCGCGATTCCGCGATGAAATAATTACAAAGAAACTTTTTCATCGACTATTCCTAATTAAGGATTGATCGAGTAGCTAATATAATAATAAGAGCACAGCCGAAGTGTCAGAGATATTTCTATCTAGCGATGACTACACTTACTACTAATCACTGTCAACCACTCAAGCTGACAATAAGAGGGAATCTGGAATTACTGAATCAATACGTAGCTGTTGCTTTTTTTTTTGGATTACATAAAAACGCGCAAGTGCACGGTAGAACACTTTTATTTCTACTTGCGCTCGACACCTGGCATCAAAAATATCCCTTGGCAACGTTTATCATCAGTGGTAGGCAATAAATATAATTGAGCTTGAAATTGTCACCGCTTTGCCTTAATGTCTTAGAGAGGAATCGTTCATTTTCAATTTCAACCTTATATGTTGCGTCTAGTTTTAAAAAATTTATCAACTTTTAAAAGCAAGAAGAAGGGCACTCTTTCTCTCTTTTAAAGAAAATTATTGCTTAATATTCGGGCGAAGCGTACGAGCAGCGTCGTCATGTTCAATATTTAATAATCGTGAAATAATTATTATTATAAGAGAATTAGCATATAAAGCAGGTCCGTTAAAGATAATAATATTTAGCGTTGGATGTTAATCAGCACTGCATTGGAATATGTATTGTTGTTGTTCAATGCGTGGAATATGTTAATTTGTATGTTGAAAATAGCAGCCTTTTGAAAGCAGGCAAACACGTGAGTAAATAAGCTTTTATTTGTTCTTTCCTCTTAAATATACACTGCAAGATTTCAGTAGTTGTGCTAACAATGAGACTAATCACACTAGAACTTACGACGACGACTTATATAAAAATTTGTAGAGTTAAAACACTCTTCCACTGTTCACGATTATGTCTATGTCTGTTATATGTTAAATTTTGGATGAACTGAAGGCATTTAGCCGGAAAAAAATTTCCTTTCTCGATTAAATACGAAAGAAAAATATGAAAACTTTACGATTATGAACTAGAGAAATATCGCATATGCCTTCATCTCGTATAATAAGATATCAAATCCTATTAATGAAGTATGACATATATATTTAAAGTAATACGTTAGCACGTAAAGCAATTTGTCGTTCTGCGTCAAAGAGATGCTCTTATATTATTAACTGAAAGTGATAGTGTAGTGTGTTTGTATCACGTGGTCTGGAGGAATTATCGGATCTTATTTTTTACACCCTACATCATTTATGGTACAAGGATATGATGTTAAGATTGTGTGAAAGTGTGCCATTCCCAGAAACGCTTGTGGTAGATCCATCTTCTATTATACATAATCGATTTGGAAAGTCATTCTGAAGCTCAGCCTGAACTTGTCTGTCCGTCTTGCATTCTTGTGCTCAACCTACAGTTCGCAATATTTGAGATATTTCAATGATACTTGGTCCATCGACATGTTCTCGCCCAAAGTGATCGATTATTCGATCACTTACTTCCCTTATGACGCTTAGTTTTGCAAACTCGTGGCATGAATAACTGTATTTAACGAAGTAGTGCAGGCTGAACCGTGGCCCACTAAAATGTTTTTACTGTTTTGAAGATGAGAAGAAAGCCAGTTTCTCTTGCAGATCTTTATAGCAACATGTTTGATCATCATACTCCAGATCATTCGAAATTGTTGAGAGATTAATTGGCCATCAAAACTTATGTGATTCGAAAGAGTTTTAGAAAGTTGTAAAACTGGCATTTCTTTTACCAACACATTTAAATATTTGTATGCATATTGTTGCCAATTGTCTACATTAGAATTTCATTGAATTATCAAATTAAGTTTTAAAAAAATTTAAATAAGAAGGATTAAAACTAAAATAAAATTAGCTGGAAGCTTCTCTCCCGCTTGACAATAGTCCTCTACACCTGGCCCGATCTAAATAGAATTGATTGCGATCGGTGTAAGAAGCGGTTTTGCAAAATGTTAAAAATGTGCGAAACTGAGTCGGTCAAAACCCCGAGGTTTTTATTGCGAGGACTACCCAATAAGAGGCAAAAGATTATACGTCGCGATGGTAAACAATTCAATTATTAAGCTTTGTCGTAAGTACATTTTAATTAAACTTGAAATACAGAAAATTTAATCGTAAACCTAACATACGTGTATATAGCTATGTATGCTTTGTGTTTCTTATGTATAGATTTCGTGTGGCTGTATGCGCTTTGTTCTATCTTTAAGAATTAATAACTAAAGCTTTTCGTAGAATTTTAACTTGTTAATTAATGAATAAATGCTACATACATATATGTATGCATAAACATATAGTTAGCCTGAATCTTAAGTCAATTTTTTAAGGCAGTTTTTCAAGCCTAGAAATATTGAAAAGTCATCATTTTTCATTTCATTGTTGCAATTGCCGTCGATCCTGTTGGTGCGGCTGGATTTTATCATATATCTACGAATAAATATATAAAGCAGTTTCTGTCTTATTGTAATACTCAAATTTTGTAAGCAATCGTCAGATTAAGTTTAAAATTTTCAAAAATTTCAATATACTTTTTTCAATAACGTATGAAATTGATTCGCGTATTACTTGAATATTTGTTAGCATCTATTGGAGGTTAAAAATCGGGAAATTGATACCGATAGGTCAACGAACGCTTTCTCATTTAATTCAAATCGCACGTATGTCCGTTTCTCCATCTGTCCAGCTCCCTGTCCCTCTATGCTCTACGGGTCCCAATTTTTTAAATACTTTGTTGAGATATGTGACACTGACGTACGTTGGCCCAGCGACGAACCCTACTGAAAATGATATAGACAAGTCCATATTTTCGATCACTCGCCTTATTGCGCCCTATTCTGAGAAGTCGCTATGTGGGGAAAAATTGCAATTTTCAAAACTTCTCGGCAAAAGTGGCTAAGTAGCAGTATTTCGGTGTTGGTATGACAACTTTGGACCGGCTGGATACGCTCTCATATAAGCGTTCTTACAGAAGTGAAAGCTTTATATGATGAACTGGTCGAATTTCCAATATTTCGTGGTGAGAATTAGCCCATAATAATAAATTGACAAAGAGATTTATTTTTCTGGATAACAGCGCATACAAGGATTCTCATGAAACATAAACCCTTATATGCCAAAAAAGATTAATTATTAATGTTTTTGTGATCAGAATGTCTATGAGAGCAATTAAATAAAAAAATTAACTGCATCGAATTACAATCACAAGGATCTATTTCTTGGTCCCACTCCATATAAGATTTTCCATGAGCGGTAAGTCCTTCGAAAAAAGGGTTAATTTTTAATATTTTATGATGAAAATTAATTCATAGAAGCATTTTAGCAAATAATTAGATCACATAGGTGAACTTTTTTAACATATATGTATATATATATATTTATTATATGGAGAGAAAATCTAACCTTCCAATAGGGGGACTTTCATGGCATAAACAATGTGGATCGTCATGAAATAATGTGTACTTTCTGGAGCATCATTACCAAAACGAGCGTATAACCATATTAGCCAAAGTGATGTAGGGTATGTAATAGTCGGCGTTGGCCAACGATAATGTTCTAAATGTGTTCTTACTTCGTTAACTTAATTTTTTCTTTTAACTCCATGATTACTATGAAATCATGATATTATTCTTTTTGAGCGTTGGTAGAAAGGTCTTTGGTATCTATTTCGAGTGTCATGTCAACATCTTCAATTGCGGTAGAGTTGCATGTGTTATTGGCAAGGGACAGTAAAGAGTTTTACGATTTTGCGAGTAAATTAATTGCGGAGAACAATCAACATCCGCTGAAGAAAGCTACGTTAAAGATATAAAAGAAGTAGCGCTTGAAATTTATCAACAGACAATTAGAGACTATCTTAATACCATGGATCAACCCCAACTATTTAATAACGTATTTTATACTTTAAACGCAATCAATTTCGAATATTTCCTAAACCATTTAAATTTTTGCAGCGAAAAACTTCTTGGTTTGTGGTACAATACCATGCGATATCCGACTCCTCAGAGAACTCAAAAGGCCATGAAAGAAATATCATTTCGTCTCGGCTGAAGATATAAAAGTCATAGAGACGCAAATATTTTGGACAATCGCGGAAAAAGTCCTTTCTGATTGAACGTCGGCATAAGTCCACTGCATTGGACGGAGCGTGCTTTCAAGGCGATGAAAGTGTGATATGAAAGAAGAGTGATACGTAAAGATTTTAGATTAATTTTATTTTTTGATCCCAGTTGTGTGTGGCCCCTTTTTATAAGATTTGCTGCAAAAAGGAGTAAAAATTTGGAATGCTTCATAATATATATAAGCTATACTTTCTTCCCAGAAACTCATCAAAACAAAGAATCACTAAAAGCAAGCGCTGCTCGTTATATAATTTGTTTAAACAAAATGTGTCTCAACATCGATACAGTGTGTAATACTCACTCATCAATAATATACTGTACACTGATACGCTGGATGTGCTACTACTCTTACTCGTCTTGTGAGGAATCATCGCCATCTTTGCCTCAAAAAACAGCACTAAATTCAAGAGGAAATTATCTTGCTTTCTAATGTTGGATAGTTGTTGTTGATTTCTCCCATTTTGGCAGAGCGAACGGACGAACATGCTTAGGCGGGTTCTAAATTTGATACTGATCAGAAACATAGTTATTTTATATGACCTCTGAAGTTTCTTTCTGCGGATTGTCGTCAAGATGAAAATATCCCGATTGACATTAAAAAAATAAAACTTTTAAATATTATTGTGAGTAACTCTGATCAGTTAAATGATAAATCTACAATTAAGCAAAAAACTTCTTATTTTTAGATTAATGAAAACATTTTCGATCTCAGCATTAGGGCGAAATGATTGTCAGATAGTTGAGTTAGCCGATACAATGGAAGTAAAAAGTGTTGAATTTAGTTAAGGCACACACTCGAGAGCTAATGACCGATAAAGAATTAAATGAGAACAGTTTAGTCAACATGTCTAACGGGGCAAACAATTGTGACAATGATCTTAATTGTAATGAGGGTGAATCAGTTACTTATATTCGCAACAGCAACGATGCATTGAACGTATAAATTGGAAAGAAAACCGAGTAATCGAATTTCGTTATATGAATCGAATGAAGAACGAATCCTTCAATCTTAGTGATATATTACAGAATTCTCGATTTAATATGATGACGTTCATAAAGACTTAACAATTGTTAACTGTCGACTCCGTAACATTTAGAAATTGTCTTCTATCTATCAGCTAGTAAGTCAAAGTCAAGCAATGGAAATAAATTAATTCCGCTCAGGAAGATTGATAGTCCGTAAAGGCGATGAAGATAATTGAGTATAGGTTTAAATATTTCGCCTTTTGTTGCTGAAAATGGATTAATTCCATGTGTAGGTTTGGTAAGGCGCCTTAATTTAAAATAAATATTGAAATTACGCACATTTTTCGCTTCACATATTAGTACCCCTATCCTTGCTTTATAGGATGTTCGTAGAAATATATCATTACTCCATTAAAAAAAAAAAAGCAGCAGGCAACAATGTATGCATAAACTTGAAGAACGCAACCTCTCAATTCCACTAATCTATATCGGTCCTTTCTTCCAAGCATCTATCTGTCAGGCCTCGTCATTTGCTTTGAATTGCTTGGCAGACTATTATCGCTGCGTGTGCAATGGTAAAAATCAGGCTAACAGGTTAACCTGCGACACGTATATTTTACCTAAAATTCTCAGATCTTATATGAAAACCGCTGGGGAAAAAATATAAATAAAATTTTTCATTTTCCTTAATAATATTCGCAATTGGGGAAAAGATTACTTACTCTCTCTCTTTCTCTCTCTCTCCCTCTCTCTCTCTCTCTCTCTCTCTCTCTCTATCTCTATGATATTGGCAAGAAAACATTTACCAAACTTTTCTAATTATTTGGTGAACGAAGATGGGTTCAAAGCATTTTACTAAGGCGCTTACAGTCACGTACGAATAAAGCATTTTGAGATACTTACCATACGTGGTAGATGCTTTACATTCGCGTTACGATGAATATAGCCTTTCCGTCCGTCCTTTATACCTTTCTTACCACAAATACAATCGTTACATTATTAAAATAAAGGAGAAGAAAACTACGAGATAAATACTCTTTTGTGTGGTGAAATAAATTTCAATTGAATCAATGCGCACGCGCCGTTATACGAACGCATATTAAATATATATATATATATAAAAAAAAAAAAAAAAAAAAAAAAAAAAAAACAGTAAAACAAGGAAAACGATGCTAGCACCAGCGAAGTTAAACTTACGATATCGAATTGCAGGATAACAAGTGTTTAGTTATTAAACTGTTGGTCTAACGAGAGGACATATAAACGGCGTTTTCTATGATGCGAGTCAAAGAAAGCAAGAAAAACAGAAAATCTCTTTTTTGAAAAATATAACCGGTAGAGAGATCAACAAATCATTTAACTCATCAAATTATTAAAAGACAATAAGATATAATCGAAGTTAATTGAAGAGTAACTAAGAAGCGAAACAAAAAAATAAATAAATAAATAAATAAATAAATAAAAAAAAAAAAGGAATGGAAAAGCTTAAGTTATTTATATATAAAGTTAACTACGATATGGTGTTCACGCTTAATTAAAAAGCGCGCCATATTTATCTCATATAATATCGAACATATAATAATAATTTAAATGCGATTTAAACACTATATGTGCATCGATATGCTGATGTTTGTGAGAGTGTTTTTTTCTATTATTCTTTTTTTTTTTTTTTGTTTTTTTTAATTTTTTTGTTTTTTGCTCTTTAAATGCATAAGCGATGTTAGGTTTTTGTTAGATTGTGTTTTAGTTGCAACTTTCAATTATACATATATTATTGTAGTGTTTATGTGTGAGCTAAAGTAAATAAGATTTCATTAATGTTTCACTTTGTTGCGGAATTTTCAAACGTGACATTTATTTATCTGTGCATTCGTATATTTGTTTGTTTGTTTGTTTGTTTATTTGTTTGTTTATTTGTTTGTTTGTTTGTTTATTTGTTTGCTTATATAAAAGTGCGGGCTGTTGTTAAATCAGCAAAACGGAAACCGGATATGCATACAAATTACAAAATGTGTTAAAAGAAACACTCAAACTTACAGAGCACGCATAAGCCACACATTTGTCTATAAAGTGTGTTTGTTATTCATGTTATGTGCGTATATGTTCGTTTGTTAGTGTTTCAAGAACACGGTTTACGGTTTTAAAACGTGGTTACATTTGTTGACGAAACAACTAACCGTAAAGGTGTTTATACGTGTTATAGTGTTAAAATTTTTAACGCAAAACCCATATGCACATGCAGTAAAAGAAAACAGTAGAGCGAAAAGGTGAAATTGATAGATAGAGATGGAAAAGGATAGACAGAGGTAGAGGCATTCAGTAATTGACAAAGAAAAAAAATAAAAAAAAAAAAATAAAAAATAATAATGTAACAGTACCTACGATCTAGGTATAGCATAGTGTATAGTGTTGTTTGCGTTAACACTTGTTATGTTAAGGGCAATGCTACAATCTTTATGCACCGGCTCATGCTTTATATGGAAATTCTTGTGTTCAGTAAATAAAAAAAAAAAATAAATAAATAAATAAAAAGAGAAAAACTGCAGTTTTCACGGTTGAGGTATGTTAAACGTAAAAACATGGGAATACTTTTTCATTCATTTTTTTTCTTTGTAAAGGCAATTAAAGAAAAAAAGCCAATTTATTTGGGTTTTAATTTCTGCTGGTACCTGTAAGTTACGACAATCATACGCGTACATACTCTCACTTGTATAAATATTACATTCACGATTGTTAACATATGCTGGTGTTGTTGCTGTTGCTGTTATTATTATTATTATTATTGTTGTTGTTACTGTTGTTGTTGTTGTTGTTGTCGTTGTTTCAAAGCAGTTGCTTTCATTTTATATTTTGTATTTCTTTTTAAGTTCCTTTTCCGTTTGTTTACTTATAATGCTTTCCACTTTGCTGAAAATTGAGTTTGACTATATATGTTTGTATATATATATGTATATATGTTTTCCATATCGTTGGAATAAGTCAATTATGTAATGATTTCCTACAGTTATGCTAGCAGTGTTTATAAATTTTACATATAAGCATAGAACTAATGCCCATATGTATATAAGCTTTTAATTAAAACAATATAAACGCTTTGTTAGTATATTAACTTCATGGTACTATTGCTGTTGTTCTTGTTATTATTGCAGTTGTTAGTTATTTTTTGTTAAGAGTTTCAAGTTAATGAGTTTTGTTATTGTTTAAAGTTCATGTTGATGTCTGGTTCTAAACAAACAATGTGAATGCAAAATGCATGCACACACACACACACACACACACACACACATTATTTGCCTAAATATTTCTCTTTATTCATTCTGCCATTTAATTCGTAGGCCAATTTATTTTAATGTGGCGTTTGTTAGCTTGAAGTTGATTACTTTACAGTGCTATGTGTTTCACAATTCACACACACATATATATAGACATATACGCCTCTATGTTCTTCCCCTTTTGTTCAATAATTGTTTCGATTATCATGAATATTAATCACTTGAAGGTTAAATGCATTTTAAATCACGTAATAAGGTGCTAATAAACTCATTTTAAATTATATCACTCATACGCCGGGTATACTGATGTTAGAATTTGTTTAAGAAAAATATCAGAAGCGTGCGAATAGAAAACCATTTGAAAGGAAACGGATTTAACAATACCTGCTGTGACATCGATGCTCGATAAAAACTATGTCCTATTTCTTCTTTCTTTTTTACGGATTTTCTTTTTTTTTTCAAAATCCATTGCAAAATACCGCGAAATTTAATAGTGAAAATGACAGGTCATTATTTTCCGATGAGAGATTCCAACACAAAAAAAAATACTTTGTCGCATGAATGTATCGTTAATAAAACTGGTCAAATGAGTTTGGTATTGTTGTTTTTCTTTTTGCCGAGTGCTTTGCAGACCATCTGTCCCATTGGATTGGACAAATTCTACTTAGGGTAAATTAAATAGAAAAGAAATAACTTTTGGAAAAGTTTCGCGTAAAGAATTTCATCTGAACTCATTTACGCAAATAATAAATGAATTCGAGGACTTCTTCCGAAAAATCGTATATGATGTAGGCCTGTAGGTGTCCATAAGTAATTATTGCCGGCTTATTAAAGTTAGCAATGCAATTTCTCTCGATAAATAATCCCGTATACATAATAAAATGCTCTTGTTCGTAGTTTACGTTTATTTGGCTACAAATCAAAAATTCTATAAATTTAATTGTATTTCTTTCTTTGCATTTCCTTGTCTGTGTTTATTTTATATAAATAAATACATTTGTTTCATTTGCCATAAATTTAAGACTTGAATTTTTATATACTTACCCCTTACTATTCTGGCACTGCTGTTATTGGATTTTATCACACCTACAATAACAAATATGTGCAATGCGATGTTAATATATATCAAAGGAATTTATTACGGTCTATGTTGCATATTATAAAGTATTAAACAAAACGAGGTCCCTTCTGACTAAAAAAAAATAAAAAAAAATAAAAAAAAAAAAACAAAAAAAAAAGCAAAGCAGAAAGCTTGAATGGGATTTAAATGTGTCAAGTATCTTGGAATTCGAACTTTTTACTGTAGAACTAGAGGATTTTGTAAGCTAAAGGGTTGTTTGAAAATATATTTGAATAATAATAGAAAAAAAAGTACATGTTAATAAAATATTGTTATTGCAATTTAAAATTTGTTGTTGTTTTTTTTTTTTTTTTTTTTTTTATTAAAGAAACTAATAATGATTTGATCGCTTTGAGGCGAATAATTATCGATTTTTGAGTGAATTATGAATGCATCGATAGGCTGATCGGGATCGTTTTTAACGTTCCATCCAATGCAATTGGAAAAGGCATCAGATCAGATCATTGCCTATTGGGAACTATATTATGTATTACAATTTTAGGCCTCTTTCGAGTTTGTTTCTGTTATAGTAAATGAATTAAACTACATTTCATGTTAATCATGAAATTATCATGTTAAGCAGAAAATCATTTTTATCTGTCGCCACAAGGTAACAAATCGACAAAAAGATATAGATTTACACTTTAGTTGACTTTGACAGGTTAGGTCGACGGACGAACGCAAAGCATACGTTGTGAATAGTGTTGACAAACAAAACGTAACGATGAAAATCAGTTAAATGAAATCAATACGGTATAGAGATGCAAACGCTAATTATTGCAGTATTACGTTGACGTTAGCCGGTAAATTATATCTTTTTAGTTTACGATGGCGTATAAAACAGTGGCTAAGAGTCTTTAGAGCGATAGTAGGGCCAGATTTAAATTTAAGCCCATGACTTTAATAGGTGAACGAAAGGGGAAAAATTTCTTTGTGATTTAAGAATATCGCAAAAAATGGTATATAGCAACAAATAAATTGTTTTAATATCAAAGGCAATTACGTGTGAATGTGTGCGTATTGAAAATAGGGATGTACTTAAAAGTTACCTACTTTGCATGTTTTGCAGATTATTAGTTAGTAATGAATTGTGAATTTATATCGCAAATTTTCAAATTCTTTCCAAGGTCTTAAGGGGGCACAAAAGTTTCAGCCCATTATTAGAACCCCACTTGTGGTGCAAAAGTTATTACGTTTGTGCGGAGGTGTGCAGCATTCAACAGGACTCGCCTGTTATTATACTCAATCACGGCTTTCTGAATCAACTTGTCAGTATGCTTGTCCGTCCGTCTACCTAGACGATTTGTTTTCTCATAATTCAACCTACAAGTCGCAATTTTCAGGATATTTTAATGACATTTGGTGCAGTATCGACATGTTTTGGCTCAAGCATATGGTATGAAAAAATTTATACTCCCATTCCATCCAATGTTCGCTGTTGAGGGACGGTGGTATTTGTTTTAGATAGGTCACTTGATTATTTACTGATCATATTGCATTGTTCAGACTATCATCCTGCGAGAAACTTCTAATTCATCTCTGTACTTTCTTGCTCTTTGAAAACTCATTAAGCTGCGAGCTAATTAGCATAGTAACGATATCTGCGTAGAGAGACATCGTTAAATTGATATAAGATCTCATTCTATTGTACTTTGTGGCGTCCTTTGCAAATCTTTTTTGATAAATACTGCGAATGGATTTAGCGATATACTGTAAGACTTGTCGTAGTCAAGATAGATTTAACAGTGGAATTAATAACTAAGAATGTAAATTGAAAATGCATCTTTCTATTAAGATTTTATGGGTGATAGATAGCGGAGAACGGATTAATAACAAACAAAAAAAAAAAAAAAAAAAAAAAACGGAAATATTTTAACTTAATTATCGTTAAAAAAATGTGAAATTAAATGAGAAATGAGGGAATATTTTTTTTTTTAATTTGTAGCATATATGCCATGCATAAGTGCCCCCAATCCGTTAAAACACAATTCTGATTTAGGCATACATAAGCAATTAATCCCAATAACAATCAGATAACTGATGAAACGAAGCACGGTACAACTAGCCTTCATAGGTAGGTACGTATGCGTGTCATTTTCCCTACTCATGCACATAAAGGAATAACCATAAATAAAACTCATACTGCAATTCATGTTTTATTCAGGATGTCTACATACGAATATATCAGCAGGGAAGAGAGAAAGGTATCTGAAAGGAGACACATGTGTGTAAAGAAATGCAATTTCAATATTCATATTTTTGTGTTTGCAATACAAATTTTACAGAAGTAGCAGGAAAAAAAAGAAAAAAAAAAAAAAACAAAAAGAGAAAAAGAACGAACAGCTTGTAGCTATAATAAATTCATCATTTTATGTATAAGTGCTGACAATAAAAAGACGATGACTATACATTATGATGATAACGATATATATATATATATATATATATATATATATATGCATTTAGAGTATAGTCTTATAAATTCAAATGGTATGACAGGCATTTAAGTGAACAATTTTTGTAGGTAAGTTTATGGAAAACTTTTTCATACTTATATGTCCTGTAAAAATTTTTTATGAAAATTTTTTCATCAAGTTTTCGATATAAAAATGACCAAAAAAACATTAAAAATTTTATGGCAAAATTCTTTTAAAAAACATTTTGTTTCTTCTTAATTTATTTCGATACAAATTTTCAATCAGTTTTCATAAAAAGTGAATCTATTGTTTTGAGAAATTTGTTATGCAAAGTTTTTATCAAGTAAGAATCTTCGATTATCAATATTTAATATATATATATAAATTTTTTTTTATTTGAAGTCCATATTGCTTAAGCTTAAAAAACTTAATAGTATTTGTCCAAGTGTTGTAGTGTAGTAACACTTACAATTACGAGTAAACAAATCGCCCATCCCCCACATTTTCACTTCGAATCGAAATTATTATTAAATCCAATTTAGGTTATAAACATAGCTTAAATTGAACTAAAGTACTATCTGTTAAGTTTTGAAAACACATAATGTTCCTGTGACCTTTAGATTCATTACAGTAGCAATAGAATAATAATCGCAGATTTGAGGATTGTTCTCACTCGGGCTCCGAGATTTTAGGTAGGAGTAAAACAATAATAGAACAAAGAAATTTAAAAGAAAGGCATTTATTAATACGATTTCCACCATTTTTGCTTAGTTACGGTTCGAAACTCTCCGCGACTCGTAAGCGACGTGTTTCTGCCTCGTACTTCTTTTTCAGCTCTTCGCATACGTGCTTAATGAGATTGAGGTCTGCGCTTCGAGCAGACCGCGTCATAGACGGCAGAGCAACGTTCTCTAACTACTGGCGCATTACAGCAATGGTATGTGGTCTTGCGTTATCATGCGCGGAAATGAGATTTTCGCCGATAAATCCCGGAAAAGGCATAACGTGCTCTACCAGTACTTCTTTAAAGTAGCGTCGGGAAGTTACATAACACAAGTTCGGCCCCTGCTTCCAGTGGTATGTTTCCCCAAACGCACGACGTCCCTCCATGTAAGACTCCTTCAGAGAGACAGCGTTACGCGAAAAGCGCACCCAGTCTTCGGTAGGCTCTTCTCCGTCCGTCGTTATCACGAAGACGCAACCTGCATCCGCCAGAGAACAGAACTACCTTCCATTAAACCATAGCCCTATTTATATGTTTTCGAGGGAACTTAAGGTCGGTTAGACTGGGGTCAACTTCGGGCAAGTTGGTGGTCCGTGCGGCCAGGCTTCTTTTAACCGTTCATCGACTGACTTCCACTCCTCTAACCACTTTCAACCACCTCTTCGTCGCTGAGTATAGTTACCGGTCTCTTGATAACGCTAGTATACACGTCGAACAACATATCGGATTAAATTTAACTGTCATGTTACTTGGTTTTGAATCTGCCCAGGTTTAATTAGTGTAATCACTTGAGATGATGCTTGGGGTATGGTATCTATTTTCATCTTCTGAATAGTCTCCTGTTTCGAAACTCACCGTAGAAATTCATATTATCATCAATAGTTCCGTGTCTTAATGAATTCGTAAATGGACAAAATTGGGCACCATTCGAAGCCCTACGTTAAACGCAATTATATTCCATAAAATACGACTATGCGATGCAAGCAGTGGTCCATGGTTAATTGTCATATCTTTTTAAAATGGACAAGTTGACGCTTTCTCTTCTACTAACGACCGCTACTGTGTGATTTTAGGAAAGGCTGAAAGCACTGTACACGGCACTCTATGCGTTTGTCAATCTTAATAAGATGTCATAATATGCTGCAAAGCATGAAAACAATTCGAAATATTGATAATAAATTTTAATGAAGGGCGTCCTTAACGAAATGTGGTATATATGCTTGAGACGGTAGACATGCAAGATGGACCTTAACTTAATTATTTCTTCAATTTAAAGTGTCAAAGTCCTTGCGACAGTTTCTGCGTTGCATGTCATTGTACGACATGACTTCAAATTGCGCTGTAGGTGAAAAATGTGCGAAAAATTTGACAACAGGTATTCGAGACTTATGTCAATGATATGATACGACTTATATTAAGGTTTGGTTTTTTGTTTTTCTCCGCATTTCGCAAAAAAATCTTTTTCATAATTCCAATATTTAATGTGATATTTATTTAATTATCTTTCTCATGTACGTATTGAAAATTTCAAACCAATAACAAGAGATATAATCAGATATCAAATATTTTATTTATGTTATATGCTTGCACAATAAGTTTAAAGTAAAACATTTATGTACGTATATGAACACATTTTCATTTGTATAAATAAGCCGCAAATGTACCAGCGAGAGTAGTGGTGCATTAAAAATGTATGCATGATGCAGTAGGTGTTTAATCAATGTTCGGCTCTTTGCCAGAAATTATAACAGATGCATGCTGCGGTCGTGTTTGCGTTAGCGCGTGCTTTTGTAAACTTTCTAGTTTTACATAAATTTTAATATAATTATATAACGTATAAGTTTATGTGTATGTATAACTATATAATAGTGATGAGTCTTTGCATATTTGCAAGCACTCAGCCTGTTGTGCGCATATATAGAAGAGAATAGGCATTTATTTTTATCAATTTTCGTAGTGTAAACGAAGCTTTTCATAAAATAATTTAACAAACGAGCAATAGTTTTATCAAACTGAATTGTATATGTATATATATATATATATATATATATATATATATGTACGCCAAAGGATACACATCCAAACGCATACGCATTTATAATTATACATATATATATATATATATGTATATATATATATATATACATCTGTATGTGTATATATAGATATAAACATAATAGACGTATGTATATTGTAAGCAACAATTATAAAAATAATAATAATAGTTTAGTGTGTAAAACAGTGATTTACAATTTGAAATTTGATTTGAAAATTGTTGAACATAAGCAAACATACGCACACACAGATATATATATATATATATATATATATACATATGTGTGGGTATATGGCATAGTGAAACAAATGCTTGATTATGTGTATCGTTACGAGCTTATGCTTATATTCTCATATACGTGTTGCTGTCTGATGTTTATTTACTTTTACACGTTTCTATTATAAATGTTAGTTATTGCATTAGTTTCCGTTAACTATATACAAGCGAGTATGTACCTATATCATTCTCTCTCTCTCTCTCTCTCTCTCTCTCTCTATCTCTCTATCTCTCTATCTCTCTCTCTCTCTCTCTTTTTTTTTGCAGCTCCTGACAACATTACCCATGATTTATGAATCTTTCGGGGAATTCAATAATAAGTGAAATAAATATTTACGGAAACAGACGACAGTTTATGTACCCACTGCATATAGGCATTCCTAGCACTCATCAAGGTTAGACCGTAAGTGTAATGGCTAATTAAAAATTCAAAAGCCCTAACATAAAATAAATGCAAATAGTTTTTAAATTACTTTCTAGTTTTCACTCCTTTGTTAGTGCGATGTTTATAGGACTTGGAGTGATTTGCAAGAGCAACACGCTGAAGATCATATTAGTTTCATTATTATCTTTGCAACATGCCTGTAAATTATCTGAAATAAATAATTTTTATAATTATTCTCAATAGTCTTTCTTGTTCGTCACAATGGCAAACAGAAAGAGTCGAGCGCGATCATTACGAATTAAATCAACGACTACGATGATGAGTAATTGAATACAATAAAATCTTTTAGGTCGCGTTACAGATTTCCCAACCAAATCATAGCGATGATGAGTAGGCCATTATTTTAAAATTGACTGGTTTAAAGGGTTCATTTGCATGCGCTGGTTAATGGAAACAATCATTACCGTAATTTTTGAAGCGTTCTTCATGTGTTCGATAATAGCTGCCCAACGGATATTATCTCTCGAAAAGCAATGATTTTTGTACGATTTTCGACACTTCAGTACAGTGATGTCTGCTTAGGCATCCAAAAAAAAAAACCATTCGCCTTGAGCTTTTAACGGGACCAACTTTGAGTAGCCTACTCAGTATTTTTCATCTCTTGGGCGTTGATTTGAGAAATAACGTTAAAAATAAGTCTTTGGGCATTCTTTTTCGTTACGCCCATGCGTATATATATTATAAATATATATATATATATTTTGCTTGTCTTTGGGCCCAACTTACTCACTGGCGATTATGAAGAAGTAATAAGCTTGCTAGTCATAATGTCAACGTCATCGTCAACGACGGCGTCCAAATCGATTTTAAATGCCCTTATTCTTAGCAATGTTTTCTTGCTCAATACTATTCTTTCTTATATAAGTAGAATACTGCGTTACCGACTTTAAGTTCCAAAGATTCTTTCAAGATCTTCAATGATACATTAAAAGTCTTCTTTGTATCGCTGAATTTAACAATAACTTGTCAATAACAGTCATTGATAGTAACAAAGGCGAGATAATGGCGTCTGCGTTGCCATCGCGAGTATACTCGAAAATAAAATTTTTTGATTAGATTCATTAGAATATACATTTCCTGCATCTTTAGATAACATCCCAAGTCATATATAAAGTTTTAATTATTATTTTAAAAGTAGCCGATTAATAATAACTTTTAATGATAGTTATCAACGATTCGGTCTTTGGTGTCCTTATTTTGCTTTCAAAAAAAAAAGAAAAAAGAAGTTTTTTTTTGTAAAACGTTAACCGCAAACTTTTTTTCCATGTTCTGAATATACATTGCATTCTTATATTGGTAATTACGTCAAGGCTGCATAATAATACTATTAAATTGCGTTCCGGTGATATTGAAGTCCAACTAGTTAGTAATTCTTCGGTTTTTTCTTTTTTTTCTTTATGTAATTAGGCTTTCGCTTTTAAGCAATTTAGTAAGCGATGGCTTTAAGAGTGACTAAGCGAATGTGTTCGCATAACGAAAGCAATAAACAACTAAAGAAATGTTTTTGCTAAGAAAATTTTTAAATCTATCATAGAATGACATTGTAATAAATACAAATCCAAGTACTTGTGAAAAAGAAATCTCACAAGAACTAACTAAACAAATAAATATTAAAGAGAAAAAGAGCAAAACAAATCTCAAAGGTCATGTCAAAGAAGTCTATGCGGCATCGCGTGGCAATTTAAACTTTGTTATTAGAGCATAACCGATGAAAAAAAAAAAAAAAAAACATTTTAATTTAGTCTCCTTTATAAGTCTTTAAGCTAATTTAGTTTTTTGTTCGACAAATTAGTTTGGAATGAAATTAATTTCTCCATGAAAGGTAACGGAAATCAACTTTTATTAGCTTTTCTACGTAAGACAGAAATTTAATAAGATTTATAAACATTTTTAGCTTATTAAAGGAGAGTAAAGCAATAATAATTGACACATTTAAACTGTTTAGTTGATGGTTAGATTTAAGATTTCAATAGCACTAGCTTTGGCAAGAAGTGTTCACAAGCCGGAGCAACGTAAAAATCTGCATTTGTTCATTTACTCCTTATGTCTATTCGACTGCCTATCTTGATTTATTTGCTTATCCTCTCATGGGTCAATCTATTCGTGCACTCATTCGCTTTATGCGGCATGAGAGCGTTGCCCATTTACTCGTTCGCTTAATAGTGCGCTGTTGTCGCGCGCCCCTGTCTACTCATTCACCTAGTTATTCTACATATATCCGTGGATCTATCTATCTGTCCCCTATATTTCAATCGTTTTCTCTTTTTGTTTGTTTCCTGGTCTGTCGGTTCTTCTGTCTCTTGCCTTCTATCATCATCGATGATGTGTCCATGCAAAAATTAGCAATTATTTAATTTAATTAATTATAAAATTAGAAATTATTTTAAGGCGTCCCGATGCAAATCAAGACTACAAAATCACAAATAGAAAATTGTTAAAATTTGCAAAAAAAATTTCAAAAATTTTATAATATTGCTTCGGATAGTTTACCGGCATATATATGGACTTAATTAGTTTTTCTTTAACATTTCGCATAACGAATAAAAAGTTCAATTGAAATATTGCTTCCAGCGGTTAATCAACCCGCCCTTGAATAATAAAAGAGCTTTGGATAGCAAAGTCTAACTACAACTTTGTTACTTACTTAAGTAATAGTAATAAAAGCTAAAAAATAATAATGAAATCTTATGTGCATGAAATTTGGACGATCAGAAAAAATTCAAGTACAATATACGAAATGATTCTCGTATGAAAACGATGAAAGCCATTACAACTAAACTTCTATGCGAAAAGAAAAAAAATTTGTATCTAACAAATTTTATGCGAAATTACACTTAAAGAAAATTCAAATTCTTATCTCTATCGGAAGCAATGCATTAGACAGATAATTGAACGCCTAAATAAACTTTTTCTTCGGGATCTGAAAATACTGCTACGTCAAGCCCTATTCGATGGAATGAATTTGAATCAAATCCAGACGATTGTCTAAGAAAACAGATTTCTAAAAATGATAGAACCCAATGACACATTCATGACACTTTATCTGTCACGTGCAATTGGGGACTGGCGAAAAGATCAGCAACAATTCGACGAAAATTTCGCAGAAAAGAGGATCAACACAAACACGTCACAATGAAGAGAGAAGATAAGTCCTCGTAACTTGCTTTTAAAAAGCTATATAAGCGAAATATGTGCGAAAGACAAAGCTAGTCGCTAGTCAAGGGAGTTATATAAAGAGAATAAAAACGACATAGGTTATGTGCGTGATAATGGAATCCTGTGCTGAGCTGCACATATTTTGACTCTTTTGGCATCATTTTCCAAGTCATTGCAGTATGATTGCTAGGATATTTTGGCAATGCGACGTGAAATGTTTTAAATTGCTTAAGCAGCATTCTGACCGCATTCCACAGCAGAAAAAGAACCAGTAGTGCCATACTATCTCATCTTAATCAAAACTTTCATATTGTGAATATTAACAACGGTTTTGTTTACTATATGATAAATCAAATACTAATGGTTGATTAGTTCAACTCGATTCAATTTATTGTTCATTTTTGATATTTTAAAACCAAATACCTAAAGTTTAATCGTAGACTAGGGCCAATTGTACAACTGTCTTTACAACCGTTAGTACACAGAAAAGGCTTTGATAGTCCACGTTGCTGCCTAATTGTGCAGAAAATGTTGAGTTATGACATGTGCTTAAAAAAAATTAAAAGAAAATCAATAAAAAATTCTGTGGATCTAGTCGTTCTTTAATAAGATTCCGCTGAGTGTAGAGTATGAACAGGATATAGTTATGTGTATTGTATTTGTTTAAATGTAACTTTGTACACAATACATCGGTTCAATATGTCCCGGGACAAGTCAAAAATATATATCTTGATGCCTTTCTCGTAGGACAGTTTGCCAGATCTTTAATCTAAAATAGACTTGACTTTCCGCAATGATGTCATGGGTTAATTCAAACATTTTCCCCTGGGAGTATCCTTTTCAAATTTGCAAAGAGTTAGCAGTGATTGCAGGAAGAGCACCTCCTTCCTCCTTCGCCATTTCTGTTCATTTTCTCGTCTTCTTCTTCATTCAATCGAATCAATAGTGCCATAGTATATATGCTATTTATTATGCTTTCGTTTTAAGACAAGTGATGAATAGGATGTCATATGTGTCACCACGTAGGTCGCACCTCTAATGGTCATAGTCTTATTGCACGACTTATATCAGTTCTATTCGACTCAATGGTGCAGTGGTTCCATTTACGAGTGTAGTAGAACGATTCTCAATCAATGCAGTGACTTTCATTGCAGCACGAAATTCTGATAGGGACCGTTTCAGGGTTATCACTTGCTGAGAATAATATGAATTCTCTGTGTCAGTCCCTGCAATTATTGACCAATGTCCTAACTGCATATGATTATGAGAAAAGGGAACAAAAAAAAAAAAAAAAGAAAAGAATTTATAAATATATGTAGTGGTACAAATGCACAATTGTTTGTATATATTTAGGTATACACAGATATATATATATATATATATATATATATATATATGCAGCACTTTTATTCTCTATAATGTTTCGTTTATTGTTCATTTGACCGGGTCCTATGCAATTTCATAGCCGCACACATATATGGGAATAAATAAGTTTTAACAAAATGAGTTTTTGCGCACACAATTGCACCATTTTAAAGTGTTATTAGTTGGGATACAAGAAGGAAGTGTGGAACAGAGAATTACGAGAAATACAGTTTAGAAATACGCATATGTAAAGTGTGTGGGAAAATAGAAAAGATACACTACGTACATTTTATTGCGAACCTTAAATGCCCAGCATTGAAGGTCTTCGTGGATCTAAAAAAAAGTATGAAGGAAAGAATTGATTGCGAAGTAAAGTTGAACCACGACAAGATCATTTTTGTTTACGTTAATTGAATTTACTTATTAGATACACAATAGCAAGAGCCGTTACAATTGATTATATAATCTATTATAGGGTGACGGTTGTTCAAGTTCACTTATAGAGCAGAATTTCCACAGGTCTTACATGTAATTATATGCGTTTACACACCTATGCCATTCCCTTTTTGGTCCCTTTGTATATAGGTTATAAAATTTAAAGTTCTCTATATGCCTTGAGATCGTTTAAGTTAGTTCGTTGAAAACATATTTATATGTTATATGCGTTTGTATGTGCTTTTGGTATTATTCAAAATTAAAGTTCGAATTTTGTGCAAAATAAAAATATTCTATATAATATGAGTAATAATAAATTTATATATGTGCGTATGTTATAATAACATTTTTAGCAATAGATTTTCATACATACGTACGCACGTACAATATACATTAACTACAATTTTTATCTGACACCAGTAACAATTTTAATGTTAATTACATAAAGAATGTAAAGTTTGTCTATTTTACGGGGCACAAAATAGTTTATTAAGTATTTATAAATGCATTCTTACGATTTTTATGAAAAAGCGTACGGAATTGTTCAAATAAAACATTTTGTCATATGTAAAGTATCTGATGATCTCGGAGAATCCTGTTGTGACGCAATTATCCATACATGTCATAATTTGGTCTAATCCTAAAGCCTATATGATCGTCTCCCAAGCGTATGTGTTGTACTACGGCTTGCAAATTTTTTCCAGGCCGCTCTTGTGAAATGACAGTGAAGCGTTCTTCGTTTCATTTCATAATTTGCAAGCGTGTTTAGCCGATATATGGTGTGTGTAGCCAGGCGTCAGATTTTTGGCATACTATGTTCGTTCATTCGGTCCTTCATTACGGTTCGGGCAGTTCACTATAACTTACATCCTATCTTATATCAAACACCCAGCACAAAATAAACACCATGGATAACTGCGCTTTACCATCGCCATTATTGGTTCCATCGAACTGCTTCGTTAGCTTATGCCTTTGGGACTATCGTAGCGTAGATATGAAAAATTAATTGTTAACCTTTTCCCAACTTTAACTTGTGTGGCAGCTGATTTGTTTGTGAATGGTTCCAACCTCTTATGAAGGTCAAAGTATTAAAACAGTCAATTTAATCAAATGTAACAACAATGTTATTGTGTGACAACAATCGAGGCTAAGCAATACTTTTCTGCTTTTGAAGACGGAAAAAACTTATATGATATACACTTTGGCGAAGTTATGTGTGCTGTAATGTAAGGTTTACAAATTGTACTTTCCCGGAGGATCGCTATAGTCTTAACCACACGATATAGTCTTAGATTTCATATGCCCTGCTTACAAGGTGCCTTAATAATTTACAAGCAAACCGTGCTATTTACAATTCTCTCAACTCAAAAAAGTTGATGACTTAGGCAATTAAGTGGAACTTTTAAGAGACCTTTTTGATAACTTGATTGTTTGTTGTGCATATATTTAATATAATACAAACATCAATATAACTGTGAAAAGGAATGTAAGGAAAAATAAATATATTCATATATAAAGTTATTTAAACATCTATGCTAACAAAATTTTCTATCTTCTCAGTCCGCAAGAGTAGCCGAATAGCTAAGAACTGCGACTAACAAGTCCAATATTCACGAGTTCACATCTCAGTGCGGGAGAGTTTACCTTCAGTCCGTAAAGGCGAAACACTTTCCAATTTTGTACACAGGATCCACTAGTCTGCGACCACTTCTCTATATCAGTCACTTTCTAGAACTTCTATTTTTGCTTACGGTCACCATGATACACATATAGGTTACATCCCCCGAGTGATTGGGGATTTAAAAACAAAAAAAAAAAAAAAAAATCAAGCAGAACACTCTCTACCGGCATGCAATCTGAGTTGAATGTATACGACAGTCAGGCTCAATACTTGCAGTATATTGAAATTGCTATGGTCGCCAATATTGAGGCATTTACCTGAAACTTCAGCACACGAAAATATAGAAATATAGAGAGTAATTTACATTTTACAGTGAATATTGATCTAGAAAACGGTCCCGATCGGGCAGTTGACACTTTCTGTTTAACAGCACTTAACTTGTACTTTGAATGTATTAGTTTTCTTTTGTTAGGTAGGCAGCAATGTAGCTCACGAAGTAGAAAGTAATTGAAGAAATGCACGTTCATCACGAAAGATATTGGGATGAGATTTGATAGAGACGTCAGTTAGATTATTATCAAGCTAAGGAAAGAAAAACTGCTCGTCTAACTAAGCCGGCAAAATTTCAATAGTAAGGTATTACACATAGGATGCCGTTTCACATATCGTACGTTAAATACTTTATATCTTAGCGAAAATTATTATTCAGATATTCCTCGTATGAGCAAAAAATGGTTTTGGATAAAAATGAACTTCGCACGCAATGTAATTAATTTCTCTCGTATTTTCCAAAACTTTTGTCATTAAATTTTTGTCAGTGAAATTTATTTTGTAATTCTTAAAGTTTGCACAACAAAGGGTAGCACGAACAGTATTCTGGGATTAATGAATAAATTCAACTTTGGCTAAAGATTGCTCTCATTATCTTTTTTTAGTCATAACTTTTGCATAGGAAAGTGAAAGTCCATTATGTTCTTTGGCACGACCTTTACTAAAACGGAAAAATAGAGATAAAACGGAAATTTTTTCTTAATCGAACTTCATATGCTTATATGAAGCATAATATATATATATACATATACATAGATATAATATATATAATTCTTTATTCGTTTCGTTTCAGGTCGATTAAGAACTTCAAAGCGATATTCTATTTTCTTCTTCACACATACGCACGGCAGAGAGAAGTACATTAAAAAATTTGCATAGATTTTGAAGGTGCCGGGGAAGCAAACTGTTCGTTAAGCCGATTTCGTTATGTTGCGGAGCGCATTGATGATCAAAATCAACGTCATCGTTGTTATCAATATCAAAAGTTAATTTCAATATCTTACTACTGATGAAATATGGATGTAGCACAGATTTTATGCTTTTGTATTTTAATGCTCTTAGCCAGTATACATGGTAAGTGTTTGATACAAATTTCAATTTAATATGTAAAAACAAATTTATGCGAGAGCTTTTACATAAGCAATACATTTTAATATAACACTTATGCTAAAATTTTGCCAAGATACGCTTAACAACACATATGTGGAAAACAATTTTTCCCGTTAACTTTCTATTAAACAACGTAAAGGGTAGTGTAAGAGGCAATCTTTAATGAAGTAAACTAATAAAGTTTTTCGAAAATATGAGTCTTCGCATCCGGTTAAGTACAGTTATTTGTCGTTCATGCGTAAAATTGATTGATTAAGAGATTTCGGTTTTAACTTTATATTGCTTTTTAGAGTGCATTTGTACCCATCGCCGAAGGACGAGGAGTATATTCATTTTCTCAAAACACTTCCAAACTCTAGAAGGAAGCTTCAGCGAACTAACAAAGTTTATATATTCTTGATCAGTCACAAATTCTGAATGAAATTTAAGCATGTCCGAGTGTCCCCGTTATAGGTCTATTCTAAACATTCTTCTGGCCGCAAAAATTAAATTTGCAGTAGTTTGCACGTATAGGTTTGCATAGGTGATGCAGTAGCCCCGGTAGAAAAATTGATTATGCCTACGCAACACTACAATCATTCAAAATGTAGTATCTTTTTGCAATGCCTTTATGAACGCGCAGAAGAGAGCTTCCAAAAACCCGAATATAGATTTCTTACTTCTTTCTATTTATAAAATCAAACGATGAAGTCATTCATTTTACTTGGAAGCTGGCTCGTCAATCATTACGCTTCATACGCTTTCAATAAGGCATGTTTCAGAATTTCGGATGACAATAGAGAAAATAACGCGAACATCAGCAATATCGTGAAGACTTGAACTCTTTGCGTGAAGAATAATGGAAAAAGACTTTCATCCAAGACGGGTGCCCGGAGGAGTGTTATTGCATAAATTTTAGAATATTCCAATAGCTATGAAAATATTATTTAAATGCTATAAAGGCCTTCGACATTGTTGCTCAAGGAATAGGGACTTTGAGAAAAAAATTTGTCTTACACGGAAAAGTTAATGACATTACTGGCCCTTTAAAGGGTCATACTATCTGAGAAAAACGGCATACCAACAGTGACTAATCGTAAGAACTTGTGACTCTGTTTGCCTCGCAAACGATTTTTTCCGATTTTATATTTGGCATCTTTGAAATCCATGCTTTGTAAATTTGTACAATTCAACATATATATATAAAGAAATAAATGTATAAATATAGTAATAGTTATAATAAAACTCTCCAATAACAATTTTGTGATAAAACGGACTTATCAAACGGCCAAGTCAAAAAGGTAGAAGAAAGAAATGAATTTAATTTAACTAACCTGCAAACCTGTAATTCCCACGTTTCGAAACTCATGGTTATGATATGGAATCAAATAGTTATTATGATCAGGTTAAAAATCCTTTTTGACCCAATTTATGACTACAGACATCAAAATATCAAAAAATCATAAAAAATCAAAAAGAAGAAGATATTTGAGGTTTTCTTATTGTGACTCTTATAAGACTTGTGACATGTTTGTGATATTGCTCAGCTCTTTGGAATAAATAAATAAAAACTTTGTTGGACATTTTTGTGTTGAAATTTGGTTTATATATATATATGAGGAGTGTTAACAAGTTTCTGAGAGTTATTGAGAGTTATTGTTGTAGTACTGAACATTTCTCATTAACAAGATATCACAAAATATTTTATTTAAATATATTTCGAAAAAGAAATATGAATTCCGTGTATAAGGGGGAAGTAGTCTTACGGTTTTTGGTTACTCTCAGAAGAAACGAGGCATTAATCAATATACAATAAGTTATCGGTTCAAATCAATTTTAACTGGGGAAAAAAAAAGCTCTCAAAAATACTGTAGTTAAATTTCATCAGTTATTTCTTGTAGCGTTTCCTAATGGCCGATTCATTGCCGATTCATGACAGTAACTGAAAAATCTTTACACACCGCTCCTCGCTCTGTGAGAACATCGCTGATGCTAAGCTTTATCGTCTAATCTACCTCGTGACTATTTGCGCTTTAGATTTCGTTCATTACTCCTCCTCCTCCTCCTCCTCCTCCTCCTCCTCCTCCTCCTCATTCCGCGTTAAATTTGCTAGGAAAAGCAACGCTTTTCGATAATAGCGTATTCTTTTATCACAAAGCTCAACCTATTTAAATGCTCCCAAAAATCCACGTTGTTTACGACGCAGTAGGATAACTTCAACTGTTGCCCCAAGGCTTAAAAATTGTATTTCTCTTTAGTATTAGTTATATTCATTGTTCAACAAACAGCGAGAAAATATGTAACGTTCCAATCCTTATAGTTTATGTAGATGGTCTGTTAATTCGTTCACCGAAAGCGGAAGTGTACTATCGTTCGCAAAACCTGTCTTGTTATGCATTAACACATATCAGAAGTTGACCGATTGACCGATTAAGTTATTTCTAATATCAACTTAAAGATGCTGAAATGTGGTAGACTTCAGGTGTTGAATGGGACAATTGTTACAATCGCCTCGCACTAAAGGAGCCTCTTTCGTATGAGGTATTGGATTTACTTCTTCTACCTTAAAAAAGGCCAAGTTCTTGACAATGAAAGCAATTAATGATATAGATAAAGTGTACCTTTACCTATGCGTACATATGCGGTTTCTGTGGGAATGCGTTGTTTACGTTATAAACATTGTTCAGTGCTTACGAACATGTAACTGGAATGCTGCATTTACACCACACATATGCTAGTGTTAAGCGTTACAAACTTCATTGCAAGAATATTAAATTCTTTGAAAATTTATGTTGTACGATTAGCTGCTGGTTTATATACCAGCTGATCGCAAGTATTTTAACGGTCGATTATATAAACTGTCTTTTTATATTTCGTTTCCGTTAAGGTGGGGTCGATCGATAAATGCCTGTGAATTTGTTATCGACAACCCTCCTGAAAGGAATCATTATTATATCGATTTTCTTGCAGAGCATGTTTAGTGTACATTTTACTGCATGTACGCGATTTTGTCTTTAGACAAAACATAAGCGAGAGTGATTAAATGATGGCGCACAACTACAAACAAAAAGTATATCAGGGATTTCGTAAAATTTTAGAAATATCTAAGTTATTATTATATTCTTATTGATTGCTTTTTACAAAAAGCTTGTACGATCATTTCTTTACCCTACACCATATGTGGTATAAAGATATGTTAAGTTTGTTCGTATAATATCAGGAGCAATTTGATAGAGATGCACCTTTCACTATAACGATCAATTCAGAGTTACCTACGGAGTCCATTTAAGCTTGTCTGTCCGTCTTTCCGTTTGTCTGTAAGTCTATTTTGTTCTCTTGCGTTCAACGTAAAGGTCGCAATTTTTGAGATATTTTGTTGAAATTTTGTGCAACGACATGATTTCGTCCATGGACGAACGCTATTGAAAATCGTTCGAATCGGAAATGATTCCCCTAACAGTATTAAATGGTGGGCTGTGTTCCAGTATGGGGTTTTTATTTGCTTTTATCGTAAAAAAACTTTTTTTTGCAACTTTTTCCAACTTTTCATAGCGAAACACTGGAATACACTGGTGTAGTGGAAGATGGCGAGCATAGAAGTATGGTTACCGTGTTAGTTACACATAATTCCAGTTAATCGTGCATATGAGTATCGGTTGAATAACTAAAATGTTTCATTAATATTTTAGCCCATTAAAGTCGAATGCCTTGTAGTTCATCTAATAGATTTAAACAGATTGTATACAAAAATATTGCTATTGACATAAAATGTCGCAAAA
This sequence comes from Glossina fuscipes, assembly GCF_014805625.2. Taxonomy (NCBI): domain Eukaryota; kingdom Metazoa; phylum Arthropoda; class Insecta; order Diptera; family Glossinidae; genus Glossina; species Glossina fuscipes. The sequence continues at coordinate 31,460,839 of NW_023998414.1, forward strand.
TTTTGTGAAAATAAATATCATGAATTTCATTGAAATGTTACATAAGAGACAGTTGACAAATTCACGTAAACCTCTAAAAGCATTCAGTTTGCGTTTTCTTGTCTTTCCCTAAATTAAATGAAAAACGAAAAATGCCAGGAAAGAGATGTGAAAGAGATGCTAGAAATTAAATCTACAATATATTCTACCCATAGTAGATGCACAAGATCTCTAAGTGTAAGTGTAAATATTTTACTATAAATATATTTATATATGTATATATATATATATGCTCGTTTTACCTTACAGGCATGACATGTGGCACAAGTCAGTCGGTCTAAATACATATGATGTGTACGTGTTACTGCCTCATGTTATTCATGTTGTATTTACTCGCAATTGTTTTTGCACGTTTTTATCAATGTTTTATTGAATAACAATAAATTAATATTGATTATAACCGAGGCAGGCAACAATTAAACAAATTGAAAGTTAAAAATTAAAGTTATTTTTATAGAGTTATTTTATACAAACTTTTCCGACATCAAAATTATTTACTTAAAAGCTTTTTACTATTCATTACCCTCGTTTAACTTGTTAAATGCATACGGACCTTGGCATTCCGTTTGTAAAAAATTCAAAATTAAAACATTCCTATGTGTAATCAACGCGAGTCAAGAGAGAGAGAGAGAGAGAGAGAGAGAGGGTGAGAGTGACCCAGCGAATACATTCATCCATCTGTTTACTTGTAAGTTTGTTGCAAGGGTGACAGTGACAAAATTTAAGTTAACTTATTTTTTATTTATTTAAAACTCTAAAGCAAACAAAAATTTCAACCGATGCCTTCCAATCATTAAATTAAAAGCTACGCTCACAATCGATGTTCATCTAGTTCATGGAATAGTACGGTGCAAAGTAGTAACCGTGATCGGCTTTATTAAGGCTCTGCAATTCAATAATTGCTTCTTGATTACCATTACTGCACACACATACACACACACAGACAAATGGAGTAATACATATATATATATATAAATTAAGTCATTCCATTTGTAATACCTAGGAATAAGCTGCAATGAGTCTCGCATATACATAGCATACATGTTTTGATCGCTTCGCGATTTTCAGTCGGTTTAGTCAAAGTTATCCGTTAATTTGTTCGCATAATTGTCGCTAACATTTCACGCGTTACTCCGATCGATTTTTTAAGCATTCAGCTGCTTGCTAGTATTACACTCTATCTATTCATCCCCCTCTTTAATGCTCTTCTTCTATAAATTACGCTAATAGTTAGTTGTCTGTCCATGCTGCAATGTCTTTGTCTTTTCAGTCCTTGCAAGTATAGGATATTTTTTGCTTGACCAATCTATTTCACCTCTAATACCGTCCGTTCTTATTTCATTCATTTATTATTGGTTTGTCCTTGTTCTTCGCTATCAATTTGCCCGTCACAAGACAAATTGTCAAAAAGTGTTCCATCGTTAATATGTGACTTATAGCATATATCGTTCGTCAATTTCTAAAAGTTGTCTATAGAAATGCAGTTGATAAGCTCATGTTCGCATGTCGAAAATAAATAAAAAAAAAAACAAAAAAAAAAACCTGCTGAACGTAGTGAATATCCCTACTTCACTCCTCCTTCATTCCGTCAATTGATAATTGCCTGCCATGGTAGGGGCTTTCGATATGCCGCCATTTTAGTAAGATATTTGTAATACGTTCGAGCTTTTAGTATTGTTACGATATTTTTTGCATCGTATTTATACGAAAGGCGACACTATGCTCTCGCTCTTAAAGTCACCCAAAATATTGTTACCGGCATTCTGAATACGTGCAGACATGTTTATAACAAAAACAGCCATTAGTTTTCATATTATAATGTTCCTCTGTTAAGTGTTTATGTTCCTTAGAAAAAGGCAAAGAGAAAGAGATAAAGAAAAAAAAAAAAAATAAAATAAAAAAAAATTGTGAAAAGAAAAGAAAGGACATCGGCAAGCGAGAGAGGAAATAGTATAAACGATGGTGGTAAACCATTTGAAGGTGTCCCTTGTTGCATGACTTAAGCATTGTGATGTTGAAAATTCAAAAGATGCAAAACGTTCCAATTGGAAATGGACGTTCGCTTCTTCTTGCTCTTGCCTTTTTTCCAACTTTCTTCTTTTTTTTTTTTTAATGGTTTTGGTCATATCATTGATAAAGGTATTCGTAAACTGTTCTACTGATGCTCTAAATTAAACATATAAACATATACATACATATATATATATATATATACATATATATATATATATTCAGAGGGTGGAGAAACGCAGTAGTTTTAGTTATTAATTTGTCTGTCATATGAAATTTAAAAATCATAAAAATTAAAAAAAGTAAAAACTGCAACTTCTCGTACGCACTACGTTACGTTATCGGCCGAGCGTTCGTTATGTTCTTTCTGTTATTTTTGCTTAAGAACTTTTCACGTAAAAGTTCGCTGCGCCTTGTTAAATGATTCGAAATTCTTAAAACAAAAGAGAAGAGAATATTCAGATTAAAGTTACCATAAATTTTATGGTCTATAAATCAGTATGAAACGAAATTCACCTAAATGTTGGCAATTTTTACGAGCTTAAATTTAAATTTATGTGAAAACAACATCTGCATAGATGTTTGCTCTTTAATCTACGCAGGTAGATGCGTTTATTATACTCGTATAATTAAATTTGCCTTTTATTTTAATATTCTTTTAATTGTCAGATGAAAAGAAGCGAAAAGTTCATGAAAAAGATTAAAAAAACATTTACCGCCGTTCTTTATTGCGAACGATATAAACTTGAGAAAGATATGTCTGTCACTTCAAACCGAAGTAAGTTGTACTACGAGTATGTGATGATTACAAAAAAAAATCTGACAAATATTAGAAGAAAAATGCAGATTAGAAAGGAAAGTTATTTGAATTTCATTAGGAGATAAGACTCGTTCTTATATCCATTACCACCAAATAATGGAACACTTTACGATTCGGCCAAGTCTGTCAGTCTCTTCGCTCATTCCTTAATAGTAATGGTGTTCGCTATAATTGAGAGGAAACATGTAAAACTAACTACATACATACATACATATGCTCTCAGTTATTCGCTTACGTACACAAACACACGACACCTTCTCTTACCATCAATTATTGCCTATATTTCATTATCGTTAAATTTTATCAAATTTTTTTTTCTATTACATGTCCATGAAAAATGTTCACAGCACAATTATTTAAATTCGTTCTCATACGTGGGGAAGAAAGGAATAGAGGAAATTTAATTCACGCTTAGCGGAAACTTGACGATTTTTCAAGTTATTTAATTTTCATTCTTAATCCGATCATACAGTTTTAGTTTGATCAGCTATTCGGACTAAATTGCTTCGCATAGCTGTTTTCAGTAAATGGTGGGTGAACGGTGAAATTAATTCATTGTCATTTCGTTGTATGGTTTCCCTACATTGAACCGAGGTTCTCTTTGTCAGATAAATCCGGAACATATGCATTCTATATTCGTAGATTAGATCAAATTCTTAATAATTTCTTTATATCGTTGACGTTCATTTCCTATTTTTCCGGACTTCTTGCGAGGCAAGTAAAAGGGAAAAGATACTGTTACCGTAAAAATGGGAAAGAGAGGGAAATCAATTTTTTTTCTTTTATTTTCTTTGTTTTTTTTTTTTTTTGTTTTTTTGTTTTTTTTTTTTTTGAATGAAACCCCATAGCAATCGTAAATCATAAATTTCTAAATTATACAAAACGCCTTTTCTTTATGTATGATTGTTTGTGCGTCAACGTGTGTGGGTCTGATTGTGTGTTTGTGTAACGAACCCTAACAAACGTATATCTAGAAATGAAATTGATTTTCAAATGAACCGTAAATAATCGGTAACATATGCGCGAACAACAAAAACTGGCAACAGCAATAAGATGATATGGGTGTTAAGGGAAAGAAATATTCAAAAAAAAAAAAAAAAAAAAAAAAAAAAAAAAAATAAGACAATTTTTATGCAATCTTGAAGCGAATCTTGAGTACTCATCATCTTCATACATGCGGAAACACTCATTGCTTCATCAAATTCGTTTGCTCTCCCATCATCAACTACGAGATGAAAGTATTATTGGCTCATATATCAGCATATTATGACTGATGACTACTCTGCGAAATGTCATTCAAATCAGGCAAAATTTTTATATCTGCTTAGCAAGAGTCGAGATTCGGACGATTAAAGCGATTGAACGAATGCGAAATAGTAAACTTTGTGTCAGAATATTGCACCGCATGACAAAATGCGCCGGACATACATATTATGAAAATCATCTATAGTTTTTATCGAATTGTTGCAAGATGGATGACAAAAGTAGTAGACTTTGACGTTTTTTTTTTAACTTTGAACATAAGAACCGTGTTAAAATTCCCATAGCAACTGAAAACAAAGAAAAAGAAAAAAAAAAAAAAAAATAGACAAATAGAAAATTGAAAAATACAGAAAACTAATTTCATGGCTAACATACGCCAACAGAACCGCATAAAGAAAAAAAAAAACAAAAACGGATTTATGCAAATGAGAAAAGTGTTAATGTGTTTGCGTCAAGATGTATGTTCTTAAGGATTTTTTTTGTTTTATTTTTTAGAAATCAATACCTTGTGCAATGGTAGCACAGCATTACTGCTACACCGAACTATTCATTGGCTGTACGTGACAAATATCCCGGTTCTTTTAAATCCGATGCCGGATTATATTGAACACTTTTTCATCTTTTCATTTTTTCAATAAGTGATTGCTTCCAGCTAAAATTTAAACGGGATAAATTTGTACATTTGCGAGTAGTGATTGGCAATTTAAATGTTGTTCGCTTACATCGCTTCTTGTGAAATGGCAATCGAAATGGTGTTTAATTGAAAAAAAAAAAAAATTATAACGAGCGACACATAATCAGCAAAAATGATGTATTCGAACAATTAATACAAAATTGCAACAAAGCAATGTCTTTCGTTCTCATATTCCACACACTAGCTATGGAGAGCAATGTCCTGTTATTCTTAAATATAAATTTTTCCTTTCTTTGTTTTGTTTTTTTTTTTTTTTCTTTTGAATTAAATATTTTGTTAATCAAATTAAATCGAATTACATATGTAAATTATATTTTTGCATTTAGTGATAGTTATTAGCAATGGAGCGCCGTAGTCAGTTCATTCTTCTGTTTTGTTGAAGATTTTTTGCAAATTATTCGCATAAGTATAAGAAGTATTTTGTCACTTAACCTTTCTTGGTGATCAATATCATCTTATAATGACGCAAAATACAAGAAACAAATCTCTTTTGAAATGCTTTACTTCCAAAACTTCCATGTAACGCAAAGGAAATCATGAAATTATTCGATTTGGATATGATTGCTTTAGTCTCACGATATACATAAATACATCCTCTGGGATTCTACTTCCTCTGTGCAGCTTTATGTGTAACTCACTTCAGGCCAGAGTATAGTAAACCCAAAAAAAAAAAAAAAAGTGGTTCCTTGCAAATGTTTAAGTAATCAAAAAGCAACAAAGAGAAAGACAAAGAAAGTTAAGTTAAATAAGGGGGAGGTGAGTGGCAATTTTTGATCAACAATTAAATCGTTTGAAGTCGAAAAATGCGCTCAAGTCGGTTAACCCTCACTTAAGACGCAAATCAAGTTTTTAGCGACTATCTGATATTACTGCTAATAGGCATAAGCCTTTACTATGAGACGAGAAGCTTTTAAAATATTCTTTTACAGCCCTTACAGGAGGTTGGGTGTATTTCAACTTTGGCCTTTCATCTGTGATATTCAAAAATATTCTTTATAAATCTGACACTAAATCTTCAATTTTTTACTATGCTCTGGTAGTGTAATCCTAATTGCGTATGAATTGATTTTTTGTCATCAGTGAGCATTGAATTAATAAAATAAATGTTTTCTTTGACTTTGACAATCTGCCTATGAGACGAATCATAGTTTGATGAAACATTTCTTTAATATCTTGTTCATTAGCAATGTGTCGTGCAAGTTGAGCTTCAAACGTTTCAGATCGAAAGTGAACGTTTACACGTTTGGATGAGCTATTCTTTGTTCTATGCTTTGAAATCGGTTTCGTTATTTGTAAGTGCAAATATTATCTAAACTAATTCGATGTTCAGAGCATACGATCCACCCGAATACACGCATGTGGTCTAGAATTATTACGAAATGTTCAATCATTGCGACCGAAGCAACTTCACCAAGTAACGCATATACGAATTGGTTATTATCCAAGTTATGCAAAATTACGGGCAAAGCTTTAAGCAAACGCTTTCACTGCTTTTAAAAGAGATGGGAACGGTTTTTTCAGTGAACGCATTGTTTTTAAAACTGCGACCTAACATGAACAGATATCAGAGGAACAAGCAGATAGATGGACAGACACATCTCAGTACACTTAGAAAAATGATTCTAAGCCGAACGATATACACTACACTACAACACTACAAGGGATGTAGGGGATACAAATAAATTGTTTATAATAAAATCCAAATATGTGTTAACCTGTATCCGCCTGAATGGATGAGTAGACAAAACATCTCGGCTAATAACCTAATAATCGTTAATTCAAATATCAATTGCGGTTGAGTTTTTCATAAAGCTAATAGCTTTAGATGCTAGTGCTTTAAAACGTTAAGTTGAGTATTTAGAAAAGATGAATAATCATAATTCTAAATTATATGATACGATGACCCGATATTTATAGATGTATACATATATCAATACAAAGCTCATTTTATATCCTATATATTCCACACATTTGAAATCATGCATGTATATAACTTGCCAGCTCTTTGTATGTACATTTGCCAGAAGAGAGTGCGAAAAGAACTTATTTTGTTCTTTAGCGGCAGCAACAAGGACAACCCTTGATCGCTTCAGTTAACAAGCGACAGAAGGATGAGTTTCTTCAATTAGACCTTAAAACTACTTGAATGGTGATTAATTTTTTTAAGCAAGACTATGACGGTAGACTTCGTTTTAAGCGTATATGATGCATAAGTTTATATAAGGAGTCAAAAACATTCAGTTGTAAGGCAGTGTTCACTTTTTTTGTTGTATGGTTTCGAACTCAAGTGTCGCGTTTGAGCCTGACCTACTTATCGGCGATGTAAGTGAACCTTTGGCTAAAGGTCTTGCTTAATTTGATGTCTGAACTGTCCTTGAATGTCTGACTTGGATGAAAGGACTATAATATTGTATTGCAGCAACGACAGCAGGTGCGAAAAAAAGTTTAATTTTTTCTAGCAGAAAAGCTAAGGAAATTCATGCCATAATATAAAGTAATTGAAGTCAATAAAATGAATATTTGTAAAAAGAGTTAATACGGATTAATATTTGAGTGTCGTTGAATATGTTAGCTTATGAAATGGATGAAGGTGTTGATGGGTGCGAAAGACATTCTTTTTCTTTAAGGAGAGAAATTTTAAAACATGTGTACGAACCACCTACAGGTAAGTGAAGCGTTCTTATCAGCGCTTTGGTGGCTGTCGTTTCCGTTACAAATAATTGTAAAATTTTTATGTTTCCAAACAACTTTTATTTCTTGAGTGTATCAGGTTATTAAACTATTAAATAGTGCTCATGATATTTCTAATTGAAAGTGAATGGTGGTCTGCGAAAAAGTTTTACTCTGTTTAAGCAGAAATATATCAGGAATTCTGGGACCTAGCGAGAGGTATGTAACTAACAGATGTAAAATAAATATTTTTACGAGGTGCCTTCGAAACGGAAACGTCTCGTCGGCTACTCTATGTTTGGAAAGTTGTCAAATAACTATGTGATTGCAATTAACACACACACACACACACACGATTGTTCACATTGTAAATGAAAGCCAATCGCGTTCTTGTTAAGGATATTTTCTAATAAATCTGGAAGAGATCATTAACATTTTTTGTATACCATAGGAATTAATATTTCTATGTGTGCGTCTCTTTTCTAATTTTATTGTTATTGTACCTAACAAAGTATGGAAAAGTGTGCTTTAAATGACTTAACTACAATAACAATGAGCTACGTACATAAAAGAAATAAGTGAACTTTATACAGTTGATTTTGCCTGCTCTGAATCGTTAAATGCTGGAATTGTCGCTAGTGGAATATTAATCTAGTTTCTGCTCTTTTCAATGGCCACAAATTGAAAATAAGAATAATATGGCTTTGTATATGCAGACGCTGATATATATATATATATATATATATATATATATATGTATAGTCATACGTAATCCTCGCACAAACATACTAAACGGCAGAGTAAATGCTTTGTCTAACATTCACTTTGTAGTTGAACCATCTATGGTTGAAATCATCATCGTCATCGTCATCATTGGCAATGAATGGAAATAAAAACTCAAGAGACAAATGTCTCTTTGGAGAAAACAAAAGATAAAATAAAAAAAAAAGAAAGAGTAAAATAGGAATAAAAGAAGTTATTATAGGTGTGAGAGAGACAGACATAGGGAAAAAGAAAAACAGGATAAACAGATTGAAATCAGTCTGAAAATAATTCAAGTGTAAAACTGCATTTTTACAATGGTTGCAACAGTGAAGAGTAATGCTTGAATAATAACACAAATTGATATTGTGCTCTTTTTCTTTTTCTTTTTTTTTTTTTCTTTTTTTTTTTCATCTTTTTCTCTTTCTCTATCTTCTTTTTTCATAGTAAATTATGGACAAAGTCAACAATCTATGTCTGTAAAATAACATATATTGAAAATACAGGGACAAGCTGTATATTTGCGTACATACGTATGCACTATATGTACATATATATATATATATATATATATGTCGTATGCATTTAAGTGAAGTTTATGGTCATTGTCAAGCTATGTGAACACATCAATAATACAAGGTTAAAAAGCCGGAAATTATGTTATAGATCTAAACAGATTCTTTTAAACGATTTTAAATGATTTGAAAGCAGACATCAAACATTTCAGCGGACATATATATAAAACTATTGTGTGGTCATATTCAAATTTGCTTAAGCATAATTAAATTTCCATTTTTCCTTATTTATCACTCTTCCAATGTAGTTTGGCTTAAAATAGTTATGTACATTGTTTCCTTTGTGTTTAACAACGTATGAAAGTTGTTTATGTATAGGTTAAATTAAAGGAAGAATAAGTAAGACAAGGAAAAATTGTACAGTGTACCATTAAATAGTACTCTACATCACTTCGTTCAACACACTTATTCACATGATGGATGGATGACCTTTGAAAATAAGGAAAACGTATGGAAAACGTTGGATGGTACGATATGAACCATATTCAATGGTTTTTGTCCTTGAATCAACATACATTAGTGTATTAAACTTCAATACAAAAATACAAAACGAATAGACGAACAGACAACAGACAGACTTATATTAATTTAGAAATCGATTCTAATTTAATCGGTGCAATAAGAGGTGAATTTTTCTCAAGTCCCTCTGGATGCTATATACATTCGTGCAAGCTTAATATATGCTTGCGCCACATGCAGTGTACCGGACTATACATGAAAGTGCGAGAAATAAGGAAAGGCTCTCTGTACAAATAACGTAGTGGACATTAATTAGTTCACTCTGCTCTCTGGTGTAGTAGTAGTCTCTCATTATTGACAAACTATTCGCCGCGGTTTTTATTCGTTCTACTCGAGAATATCACTTGTATTTTTAATCGTTTAACAAAACAAACCACTATTATAGTGACGGAGAAAATTCACTTAACAACAACAAAAAAATAAAAAAAAAGAAGAGAAATGTCAAGTTCATGTTAAGTGGAGGCATTTTTGCGTTAGTTTGAACTCATTAATTGTTACAATTGAATAATAAGAATGAATAAAAGAAATCATTAAACGCTTTATCTAAATAATATCTGGTCTCCTCATATCGCCTGAAATTTAAAAAAGATAGAAACAAAGATCGGCTATATATATGGCGTTAGTCATCAATCATATAAATAGAGTAATATTTGTGAGAGTTTTCAAGATATCTTTAGTTTTTTTGTTATTCTAAGCATGTTTGAGCGCATGTCATTCTTAGTAAGAGAAGAATGGCAACAGTTCGCTCTATATGCTGCAATTGCCTTAAAAACGTAATGCAATTAATTAAATTAAGCAAATTTTTAGATTTTTTTTTTATTTATTTTTTTCTCCTCTGTGAGTGTTCTTCCGGTTTTGAAAGTTTTCATTTTGAACATACATTTGATCAACATTTTAGAGTTGTACGTGTACACCTATACTTTTATGTTACGCAAATTTATTAAAAGAAATGCTATATATATTAGTACAACTAACAAATACGCAAGCGACGGTTATTCATTATTTTTTTCTAAAATAAATAAAAAGTTTCCATTTGACATTATTACCGCATATATACAACGCATACACATATATATATATATATACACACACACACACCCAATTCATTATAAGCATAAATACAATGGTTTACTCAAAGATTTATAATAAATGATAAAAAAAAAATTTGGCTTTATTTTAAAATATAATTATTTTCAACTACATTCATTCGTTAAATAAGGAAGAAGACGCTATTAACGACGACCCAACATCGCTATGTAATTATTTATGTGAGGACTTTTCAAACACAAATCATCCGTCTTTGAGCAAATTTCATCAAAATATCTCGAAAATTTACGACCGCTTAGATTGAACAACACAACAATGCAAAACGGACAGACGAACAGACAAGACAGACAAGATATAATTGCAGGTGGATCTATCTCAAGTCCTTCTGGCGTGTTGCGTACATCCGCATGCAAACTCAGTATACGTTTACGCTACAAATGTTGACGGGTATAAAAATTTTAAACTAACAAGGGGTTTACCTTCTCGCTTAAGTATAAAAACAGTGCGGCATACACTGTTTGTTAATTAAGTTGACATCGAAAACGATGAAAAATTGCATTTAATTTTTTTCTTACGAAAGCGAAAGGAAATTTTCATGACATCGAGATTGATTTTATATTGTATATGAATGCTTTTTGCTTCAATTAGGCGAATATTTTAAAATATTTTTTTTTATGTTCTCGTTGAAAATGTTGTTGTATAATAAAATAAAAGTAAATTTTTGCATTTTTTATAAGTCTTTTAACAAATCTTTGCGGTTAGTTTGATGGTGAAATGTGTGCTACTTATGTGTCTATGGCTGTGCAAATCGAAATAATATATATATACATATATATATATATACATATATACATAGTTTCTTTTTTAATACTATCTACATGCCCATACAAATAACGCTTGATGTACGTGTTCAAAATTTTAAATAAACATTAGTATTAAACATTATTTTAGATAGCAACCGAAACATATACCGCAACATGCAACATTTTATTCCTTTCACTATTTAAGTATTCAGTTAAATATATTTTTGTTTTTATATCAGAAAATGGCTTAAATATATATTAAGGTTAGTTTGTGTATATATATGTGTGTTTATCTATATGCATATGGATATGCATATTCATGCGGGTGTATGGATATGCGTTTTGTGTGTGTGTGTGTGTGTGTATATATGTGATATGTGATATCTTTTTTAAAACATTTTATTTATCTTATATTGCATGTGGTTTGGTTGATAAGTTGCATCCAAAAAATAATGAAATTTACTGCCCAATGACCATCCAAGTTTAGGTACGATAAATATATATATATATATATGTCTCTATATGTTTACCCAGTTGCTGTTATTCACGGCAGGTTTTTAAGTTCGATTACTTGTGCTTTTGCGTTTAATTAAATTGAGGAAAAAAAAAAAAAATAGTGAGTGAGAGAGAGCGAGGTAAAAAGAAGAAGCAGTTTGATTGATGAAATTCATTTCATATAATAATTACATTTCAATAATAAATTCCAAATAAATGATCATAAGAATTCGCTATAAAGTTAAATTTTCTCTAATAAGTTATGATTAACTTAAATTTATTGTAGGATCAAAATACATAACTAAAGGCAAATCCATAAATACTTATAAAACATGGGATGACATTATGACTTTACAATATGTTTCGGTTGAAAATGAGTTAAGAAATACTTTTTGAAAAGACTTTTTAACTAATTGCCGATGCCGTAAGATGGGATATAAAAAGCATTAAAAATTTTTTTTTTTTTAATATACAAGGGCTTAACTGTACAATAATGTAGAAAACAATTCGTAAAATGCTTGCTAGAAAATGAACAAAAAAAAATCTAAAAGCATATATATATGTATCTAACATTCGTTATTTACGAAACCATTTAAGTAAATATAAGCTTCGTCTCAAATGCATTATAGGCAACCGCAGTTTGATTGCTTGCGGAATAAGATTTAAAAATTTTTACTCATTGTACACTAATAATGCATGTGTATCTAGTGTAGTGTATTCCACATAGCATGGTAAGGTCTCAAAATTATATTGAATTAAAATTTGATCGTAATCCCAATCAAAAGTATTCTTTATTTACATTTACTTACGGAACCATAAAGTGCATGGCCCTGCATACATATATATGTACAAAAGACTACTTAGCTATAACTAAATAAAAACGATATGGACTGAGAGCGTATGCATAAATTTATTTACAGTTATTGAATAAATGAAATAACAAATTTTATGTAATTGTATGGTAACCATAACCAACATCCATAATGGCTACTAGTCACCGTCATTATCATCAACGAGATGTGTCATTGGTAATCATGTCGAATAAAATAACATTTGAATAGATTCCAAGAATAACAACAAACTAAAAAAAAAACAAAAAAAAAAAAAAAAATAAAACAACAATCAAGAAAACCAAATTCGCACTGAGGCGACTCTGTAATGCGCATCATCTGATTTATATGACATCATATTTGTGGGCCTGTTAAACGATCGAAAGAATTTTTAAGTTTATTTAGTCTTTTAGACAAGCATTTAAAGAAAAAAAATATCGTATTAGTTGATGAACTACTCCAGGAACGAATAGTTATTGATTTTGATATTGATTATCTCTTTTATAAGGAATTTAAATTTGTTTATGTACAGAGGCATTGACGTTGGAAAAGTATTTTATAATTATTTAAGCTTTGCGTCTAAAGAAGAATAGATGGAAAGACGAACACGGCAAAGCCGGTACCAATTTTATACTGACCTGTTAATTATCATTGATTGAAAGTTCACGCCGAATATCATATCGTCTATGTGTTGATAATTGTATATACTTTATAAAATTTAGTTTTATTCAAATTTTTTTTTTTTTTTTATCTTCCTCGAATATCGGATTTAAAACGAATAAATGATTAATTAATTAAATTAGTTGCTGATCTTGTGATAATCGAGAATAAATGAATTGTATGGAAACTCTAAAGCGTATTCTTTGATATTGTGAATAGAATGACACACAGGATATGATCCTGTCCACTTGTCAATGTTGCGTATAAAAATGTTAGAGATAACCAAATAGCACATCACTTACATATCCATAGAATTCGTAACAAACATACTATGATAATATGCTTTTATTTTCATCTTTCCACCATCATGTGTGTGTCTGTATACGTATTTAGTATAATTCATGTCATGACTAAATAAACACATGTTCAGTAAACCATACTACAGAGATACTCTCTTAACGTCTACTGCCTACATATGCCTCGTATGCATACGAATGGCATGGGAAGGGCAAACCGCCAAACGAAATGATGTTAAACCAATGACAGAATGAATGTATAAAATTACGTATGAATCGTGTTTAACTTTGTATATACAAATATTCATATATATATATTTATATATAGATATAAAAGACCAAAAATGATGGTAATCGGTAAGTTGAACATATCAAATAGTCGTTGACTGTCTGTCTCTTTACTAACAAAATTTGAAGGGTATGTTAAGCTATTTGTCGCTTACAAAATTTATGGAAAGTTCACGATAGCTTAGGAAATATTAAAACGGAAAGAAGTTTCATTAAAATGAATTTCTACACGACTTATAGAAATGTGTGAGAAAACAACTTGACTATTGGAATGTCTCTGTCATAATGTAGTAATATAGTTCTCGGGGCGAAAACAAAACAAAAAAGATTCGTTATAGCGTAGATTACCGTTCTATACAATCTCCACAGTTGACGTTTCAAAGCACTTTTAAAAGCACTCATAAGTGCACTTTGCCAACATCCAACTGTGTTAATATCCAATAATATATATATTGTGTATATAATGTGTTATTGTTGTTTTCCAATCTTTCCACACGCCTTAATAGTGCTATATAGAAGGTATATAAATACATTGGAACGCGTATCTAAAATTCAGATAATAAACGCATATATATATATATTGTTACATACGATAAAGTCACTACTATACACCTCTATACGTATTAATGAATGGATGAACTTGGCTATTATGACGGCGGCAACAAATTGACAGTAACTAGTTATCTTTTGTTGTTGCTGTCGGTCAACGAGAAAGGTTAATGTAAGTCCTATAACATGTGTTGGTCACACGCTTTCACATTCATTCATTCATTCATTCATTCAAACACATACTCACGCATAACGAAGCAGATGTGTGTGTTCGAATTTGTACCGGAGTGAATTTTATTTCTGTCGTTGGTGTTCTTGTTATTGTTGGTATGAAAAAATTGTGTAATTGTCAGCAAAACGAATGATTAAATAAGCAGACACAATAGTAGTAGTACCAGTCATGGACGACAACAAGGCAGTTTTGTCATTTTTTTATTTTTTTTATTTTTTTATTTTAATTTTTTTATTTTTTTATATATGTGACTGCAACGTAGTAGACGTTTTGTATGCACGAGTTTAAGGTCAATAAGTACGTTAATGGCAGTTGACCTTTTTTAGAAACACAGCAAGCTAGAGAGCAAAAAAAAAAAAAAAAATGTAAAGGTTTTACTACGAAGGTAATTGTATAAGTAAAGCAAACTATACACATATATGTGCATTTACATGCCAGTATAAGTTTAGTAAACACCTGCTGGCCGTAGAATCAAACAAAAAAAAAAAAAATAATAAAAAATAAATAAATAAATAAAATAAAATAAAAAGAATATTTTATTATCATACTTTCTAGTTTTTGTCGTCCACGATGTCACATAAAAGTTTATTTTATACTCGTATATGTATATATATATATATATATGTGTGTGTTATATATTATATATTTATCTCTCCATAGGTTGGTGTCTGCTCCATTGATATGTCCAATAAAATCTATAGCGTGTGAAATTGAGATACATTTACCTCCGCAATACATTTTCTATTGTCAGTGAACACAATATTCTCTAAAATATTTTTACATACATATAAGCATTTAAGTATATATACATACATATATATGTTGGTGTACGTGTATATAATGTAAAATATAAAAATTTTATTTTACATTGTGTTCATAGGTGTAAACAAAAGTTGTCATCGTTCGAAATCTGATTAAAATTATTGCTTTACCCTCAGTAAGAATTTTATATGAACATCGATGTGTATCGTATCGATGTGTGTATGTATTGTTGCGTTGTGTGTTTGTTTGTGCGTGGCGGTCCGTAAATGCTATTTGTGGTTATGTAAGTTTTACATTTAAAATCATGTTATCCATTGGCTCCATTTAACTTAACAACTAACATCTCTTTTGTGAGAATAAACTTTGTTTTTACATTTGCTTTTAACAAACATTACAAACGGAAAAACATGCATACATATATATGCATGCATGCATGCATGTATGTATGTATGTATGCACGCACACACACACGCACCTATATAAAAAAGTTCTATATGCAAAGCATTCCGTATAGCTATATGGCTATATGGAGTACACTAATATGAGCAATGTATGAATGAGCATTCGTAATTGGATTTAATAGAGTTTTTAGATCAAATATATATATATCGAATACGTTAACAACGTCTCTCCTTCTATTTTCCTAGTCTATCTATCTACTATTCTTCTCATTTGAAATGAATGCATTATTTTTACACTAATCGCTAAAAGATAAGAATATATTCGATTTTTTAATTCGTTTGTAAAATTCAGTGAAATACCATTCGAAAAAACCAATATGTATAATTAATTAATTTATGACATTGAAAAATTTATTGAATTTAATAATCAAGTTCACGTTGATTGTTTGATGCCAACAATGCATACGATTAAAAAAAAAAAAAAAAAAAAAAAAAAAAAAAAACTGATTGAAAAACAAACAAACAAGTAACAGTATTATACGTTTAAATGCCCTACACCACTTCACTTAATACTCAATACATATTTCGAAATGATGCGAAATTTGTTCCGATTCGAATCATTTGTAATTGCGTTCATTCTTGCGCCATGGCATGCTGCTGTATCAAATTGTATCGAGCGAGCTGCAAGTTAACGACCCGAAAGCAAAATGGCCAGACGAATGCATGGTTAGCCGGACAGACAAGCTTAGATTGATAGAGTAAGTGATTTCGAATCGATCGGTATAAATGAAAAGTGAGTCTAAGTCTAGCTCAAGTCCCTCTGCACATATTTTATAGACTACTACTATACCCACAAGTGATATCACTTGATAATAAACATGAATTATAGGATTATTATCTTGCCTTTAGCGTGGGTGATGTCTCTTAAATTACTTACTATCTAATCTTGATTAGTGTAGCCTTTCATTCGCATCAATTCGGTAATATATGTTTGTCTATTGGTATTCGTTGATGACAATTGATGTCAAAAGCTAAAAATTGATGGGAAACGTAAAAAACTATATAGCATATGTTAATCTAAAATTTGCAGTAAATTTTTGGTTTCACGCGTTGCCCTACCCAAGCGTCTCTTTCTGGTATTATCTAGAGCACTGATATTTAATTTACTCACACGTGGATTAACACACAATACATTAGATTAGCTTTGAAATTGCGTATAATATATATTAATGAAGATCTCTCAAGGGGCCAGAGGCTAAAGCCCATAGAAGTCTCTTCGCCATATTGTAGTTGAAAGAATTTGAAATTTTGTTGGAATTTGTTGTAATTCAAATCCTTTCCGTCACACGTCTAAAACTATTTATTTCTTTTTTTTTTCATACTTTACATCACTTGTGATACACGGGTATATAAAGCTTATATGGCTTTAAGCAATCCTCAGAAGGACTTAAGATAAGATAGATACTCATTTACCGCCCGATTTTGATTGCTTTCAAATTTTAAGATATTGTGATGATGTTGTACATTGTACATTGACGTTTTTGAACGCTATCAAAAAAATGGTTTCGATCGGCTCACCTTTCTCGAACACTTCCTATATAACGTTGTTATATTGACTATGTGGAGGATGCTGGAGCTTATTAAATGGTAAGCCGTAACCCACTATCATCATTTCAATCTAGTTATATATATATATATATATATATAAAATATATATAAATCCCTCTGTCTCAAGCAGGAACTGTTGATTACTTATGTGTGTTGAATTTTGTTTGTTCTGCGCAATGTCTACCATTGTAAGGTAGATTTGCTGAACATGCATACATATGTAAGTGTTTATACACATGTTTGCTCTATGTATGCATTTTAGTTTGCTTTTGCGGGTGTTACAAAAGCCTTATGCGGTTTAGTTTATGTTTTGCTTTCGTTCATTTTCTCATTTTGTTCTTTGCATTTATATATATATATATATATTTGTGAACTTTAACTTATTTTGAACTCAACTTTTTTTCAGAATGCATTTCGTTTACGAAACCACACACCTGCACAAATAGTAACGTCTAACATCCACGCTTACACTTTAAAAATAAAAATTAACTTCCAGTTTAACATTTTCCGTTTTATGTAAATTTCATCTTCATTTTATGTCGCGTAGTAATGTTTAATAAAGTTGAACAATATATATATATATATATATATATATATATATATATATATATATATATATATAT
>NW_023998414.1:31478794-31517445 GCF_014805625.2 Glossina fuscipes
TATATATATATATATATATATATATATATATATATATATATATATATTTTTAATATTACGTCATACACGGGTTTGGTTGCGGAATATCTGTAATTAGCTTTATTTCATAATGAACTATAGCTTTGGCTCACCAAAAAGTTTAACATTTCCTCACTAATCGACTTTTATAATCTCTTATCCTCGTTATAGGATAATAATACAAATTCTAATACCAGAAATTTGCATCAAATCAACCGCTTAGTCACATTTACATACAAGTCTATGGAAGCATAAACGTTTCTTTTTCAATTTTAAATTTCTTTGAAGTCGTAATTTGATAAGAAACTATGCAATAACGGAATGAAATGCAAGGACACATCCGATTTCCGAGTATACTGAAACTTTGAACGTGTTGACATGCGAAATATGTATACGTGTGCGTGTGTCGGCTAACGGATGCTAAAAAAAAAAAAAAAAAAAAAAAAAAAAAAAATTTTAAAATATTAGGTAATGCATGGCCGCTGGCGTGCAACATTAAACTAATTTAATAGAAAATTTTATAAGATCTCGAAGCATATGTGATTACGTATAATGCATCGAGATACGCGTGCATAAATTACTTATATACTTACTATATATATATATATGTATACGATAGGTTTGTTTGAAATTCGACACGTTTCGTATAAAAAATGCAGTTTTTCCTTTGAAATATGGGAACACGTCAGCTCTGTTTAAGAGTTCCGAAGAAAAAGAAACTCCTCTTATACAATTACCATAATCAAGAAATTTTATAAAATTTGAATTTGAATGAAAGTAAACCTTGAAAATTCGACTTCAGTTTTCAGATGTGAAAACAATCTGCAACAAAAAAATGAAAGAATAAAAGAATAAAAAAAGAAAAGCTCCGCAAACGTATATGTATAGATGCACATCTTCGCACTTTTTTTTTTTTTTACACATTTTGCTATGCTCATCGATGCTGGCTGGAAATTGAATTCGAAAAACATTGCTTCTTATCAATCAGTACATAAGCACATGTTCACCGCTGTAATACTAAACAGTAGATTGATTTTCGGTTCTGTTTATGTTAAATATAACAGAATAAAAAACCAAATTGGACGATTCAATCAATTCATGTGAAGAAGTTATGTAAAATGCGTCTATTCGGGTATACGGTTATCTGGTTGTATGAATGACTGCATACTTGACAACACGAATTTATTCATATACGTATAGGTGGACATGTAAATATATCGATATGCAGGGCGTATATGGGCGTATGGATACATGGATGTATGAATATAAGGATGTGGGGGCGTAGGGACATGAAGATCCATGACTATACGTATATGAGAATATGGGCATGTATGGGACACAGAGTTGTATAGCCATTGTCCGCATAAGTGGTCAAGTTGTTAACAATCACGAGTGTTCGCCGCCGCAAATCGAAGTGCGGGATGCTTTATTTCGGCTACAGCTATAGTGAGTGCTTAGTACGTGAAATTGTAATGCTTACCTTTGGTCACCACTACACTAAGATATGGCCATTTCTAGCTCTTTCTCTTTCATTCATTCCTTTTTGACTGTCACCGTTTAATACGTATAGGGCACACTGCCTGGATAATTGATTGGTCATATAAAAAACCAAAAGTTGTGGCAGACATGTCTGACATATCGCCTGATGATAGCTTTTGCGGTCCAGTCCGTAGTAAACGTGCACGCTTGTTGTCAAGTAGCGACAAATAGTTGCAATAGTTGGGCTTTTATCCCTAATTTCGATTCAAATTTTGATATGTTGTCCTCATAGGATCAATTTTCACTTTAATTTTTTTTTCATAATAAAATGAATGAATTATTTTTCTTTTTATAAATATGTAACACCGATATTATTATTACTTTTTTACACAGTTTTTTTATGAAAATATCGATTCGATATTCCCATCTTACAAGAATGGTTTTTTTTTTCAAGTTATAAAACATATCCCCAAACTTATCATATGTCGCATGTATTATTTTAGGCGGTTTTTTTTTATGCACGCTTTTCTAAGGAACGTATTTTTCGTGTAAAATGGCGGCGAGATGTATATGGAAATATACATTTACAAATATATAAATATGTGAATATGAGGATGTGCGGATGCTCATGGTTATATGGACGGACATATGGATTTATGCAAACATGAATATACTTATATGCGTATGGATGTATGAATGTATGGATGTATTGATTTCTACATATACCCATATATGAATGTATAGATACACAGATATATATGTATATATATTTATATATGACAATTACCTTAGGACATAGCTAGGTTTAGTTATACCAAATACTGCATATGAATGAAATATCACATGCTATTAAATACAAAATCAAAATTAAAAGCATTTATTTATTTATTGTCTATATATTTTGTGAATAAATTTACAAAGTAAGGATTTAAAGGCTGCCGGATAGCTTACATCACATGCTCGACTGTATTGAAAACTCTACCGCACTTGATATTTGAACCCGTGGCCACTGGGAGCTGCTACTCGAAACACTTTGCCTACTCGGCTACTACAACGGATTTCAAATAAAGCATATGGAAGCATTAAAGTCGAGCAAGGTCGATCGTTTTAATATCCTATACTACTTCGCCTAGCATAATTTTTCAATTGTTTTTCAAATTTTGTGCAATCAATTTTTAGCGAAAAATCACGATTATGGATCAGTTTGGATTCTAAAAGATTTATGTAAAAAAGTTGTTCAGAGAGTAGTTGAGATAGTAATTCAGTCCATTAGGTCAAAATTTTAAGGTTTAAAAGAGCAATTATTTTCCATATAATGGGTTTTTCAAGATAAGGGCTTAGATAAGGCGGAGAAATTGGAAACGTGCTCTGGCTTAATTCATTTTTATTGGCTTTCATCCTTAAACCAAAAAGAATGTAATTCCGTCAAATTGTGTTGGCATATTTCCAAAAATTGCGCCCTGCAGATTGAATGAGAATTACATGGATAGATCTGAGGCAGACGTACAAGCGGTTTTGCTTACTGCAATTCACAAAATGACCTTGAATTAATCGCCAAGGTAAAATGCGAACTTTAAATGCACTTCCAATTAACGTTTTGTAGTCTATAAAAAAGCTGCATAAAAAATGCAGAGGAACTCAGACATCAAATCACGGAACTTAATTAAAGATAAGTTTTGTGTTTACGCATTTTAATAAAATGCTTTTATTTCGCTCCTAAACAAAAAGCAAATATATTTACTATTTATATAATATATTTAATAATGAATATTTACGATTGTATGTTGCATTGAGATAAAGTCGTAATTCATCAACTTGATTAGAGACAATTAAGCTTTGCTATTTTCTTTCTAAATTATGCATTGCAACGACTTGAGAGATTAGCGCAAAGCGAAAAAAAAAAATGTAATAATTCATATAATAATTTAAGCATTTGGCGCAAGAATTTTTCTCATTAACACTATGTTTGTACTCAAATTAAAGTAAACTCATCATTAACACTAGAATTACGGCGGAGGTCTGTTTTTTTTTTTTTTTTGAACTGTTGAGCTTAAGAAAAATTGCTATTAAGCATGTAAAGCTCTCATATTTTTTGTGTACAGGGGAAGGCCTTTAAAATTCCCATTATCAGTTGTTTTCTATATGCTCTCGTTTTCGTAGTGTAGATCACGCTGGTCGTTTCGACCCATAACTTTTGTGGAATCGCTGTAGTCACAAAGATCAGGATAGGAAGCTTCTGCAATTTGGCAGATACCTTCCTGCCTTCAAATTCAGGCCATGAGAGAGGTTCCATGTCAATTTATCTTCAATTTATTTCCAAATTATTATCACGCACGTCAGCATCAGTTGCTAATGTAGGTTGCATGTGCACATATCTCAAGCATTTTTTAATCTTGGATTTCTGATGGATGAAGCAACTTTTTTTTTTTTCCCACAAATTTCTGCTTTGTATCTGCCTTTTGCGAATGTAGCTGACTGACAAATGTGGATCGCAAATAACCCATAGGTAGTGAAAATAGGCCAAATGTTGGTATTTCTAATGTTAAATAAAAATAAACTATAGTCGAATTTAGAGTAAACATGTGTATATATGTACGCGTGCAAGCGGGCCTGATAATTTATTCTCTTTATCAGCTTAATTTACTAGTAAAGTAAAAAAACATTAAATGATTTCTCTCGTTTGAGTGACTCAAAAATTGATTTCAACACTGAAACTAAAAATTATTACGAAAGTCATCGTTGTTGTCTGTCTGTCATACGATTTTAAAGTATGTCGATAAATGAATTCTATAAATCTAAAGAAATTAGGTAAATTTATTTATTTTTGATAATACCATTTGGTAATATTAGTTTAATATAATTTATGGTTTTTTTACTCGCAGCAATTGTTATCTTAACCTAATGTCTGAAATTAGGTTCATTTACTCATTTCGACTTCGGCAAAAAAACAAAATCCAGTTCAATCCTAGTAAGAGTCCAAGTTTGTAAAGCGAACATTGGATGCTCATCAACGTAAATTACAGTAATTGGCTGGCAAAGATTTCCACATATCCATAGCATGTATATCTGTAAGCACTTGATCCACGTCAGTTTTCCAATTTTCAGTTAATTATTTTGTGAGCGTGAAAGCGGTACGGTTTTCAATTAAGTGCATCTCTCTCTCTCTCTCTCTCTCTCACTTGCTCTCTCACTCTCTCTATCTCTCTCTCTCTCTCTCTCTCTCTCTGATTGTAATTTTCTTTATACCGTAACCGAATGACACTGAATTGGTTTAAGGGGAATTAGAATGATCATAAGCTGGCGTCAGCATTACAAAGATTTAAGCGGAGGGAGTATGAATTTTTATATAAAAAATTTACACAAATCTGTAAAGTGTATTCTATTCTACACATAATTAATTGCAATAATAAATAAGAAACTGTAAAACCCGTATGACTACAGATTGGATTCGATTCATAGGTACCTTTAAGGCGTATATGTAGTAGTAGTGCAAACGAATTGAAAAGATTAGTGTACTCCTCAGATGTGTAATTATGTTGCATAATACATATACACAAACAATAAACAAATTGTTGCAATGACTGAGTTAATTTTTTATTTAGAAATTGAAATAGTCTTCGTTTGAATCGCGTTATCACACCATACGTTACAAATCTACAACTATATAGTGCCTAGTATTAAAAATAATAAATTATTGCTGCATTTGCTATAAGCACAAGATCAGGTTTCTTCCAACAACTAACTACACGTTGAAAATAATAATCAAAAAAAAAAAAATAAATAAATAAATAAATATATAAAAAAATTAAAAAAAAAAAAAAAAAAAAAATGATATTTAAATGTATTATATATATTGTTGTGCTATCGGAATTTTTCCGTAACATAGCACAAGGCAGAAGTTTATCCGGATCCAATGATTCAGAAACGATTGATCGCAACAGTGATAACAGTGTCACTATAATAAATATGAAGAATTCGACAAAAGCAGACATCGTATCAACAATTGATCGCGACAATTACAGTGAATTAGTTTGGGAGGTGTTTGGAAAATCCATAATTAAGCCGCAATTGATTAGCAATAATACGACTAAAGAAGAAACCTCAAGTGATAATAATCCACTTGAGTTGGATAGAAGAACTATTTGGTCGGTACGAGAAAATTGTAATCAAATCTTTTTTAATGTTTGTACGCCTTAAATTGAAACCATCTAATAGAGCAAAACGAAGCTTTTTTTCATTTACGTTGTTACCTTACCTTCTATGTTGTTAATCATTAAAAAAGTAATTTTTCATCATTTGTAGTTTCACGTATTATTATTAATTTATTTTAATTTATCATGATTATTTTACTAATAAATATATTTCGAATTATTTCGTCTAACATTAATTTGTGCGTAATTCAAGTACTATAAATGCGAGATACATGCGAGATACATACGAGATAGCAAGCACACTACGTTTTATTTAAGTAGATCATGGTTTCAGGAACGCTCCTATGAGTATCTGCTGATCATTGTTTATTATGTTAATTGCTTTTCTTCTTTTTTTTTTTTTAATATTGAATAATTTTTTATAAAAATAAATACTTATATTTATGATCGATAATACGAAAATCGTGTTTTGCTAACAAGAAATTGTTGTAAAGAAAGTTTTTAATGCATTTCCTTACCGAACTTCGTTTTGCATAAAAATACTATACTAATGATTGTGCAGCCTTACCGTGTGTGTGTGTGTGTGTGTGTGTGTGTGTGCGTTTACTTAATGAAACGATGTTTTGATGACTTCTGATTCGTTCAAGCTCTTGCAAATATGTGCCATAAACTTAGAGCTGAGAACTGTCCGCGGTATGCAATCAATAAGTTAGGTTAACTACCTTGACTTTCCCTGCTATCAAGCAGAATGCAAATTGTGGAGTTAGAGGGACTTCGCATAAAATAGGTAGAATAACCTAATGTATTTCTGGTTCGGGTTATTGTTATTGTTTGTCGTAAATTGGTTTACACGTGTTTTCAAAATAATCTCAAAGCAGGCAGTTCCTGTTTCATCCGGGCTCAGTTAAACCGCCAACATTATTACATGAATTCTTTTTATTTTCAATATCAAATTTCTTTATTTATCGTCTAAATCTTTAGACACATTCATTTTGTTAAAACGTTTGCAACGCCGAGAAGTAAGCCTCAAATTCTGAATCGATCTAAGCATGTCCGTCTGTCCAACTGTGTGTCGGTCCATCGTTGTAATGTCTGTTGTGAATGTTCTCCCGGCCGCAAAAATCAAGCCATCGACTTCAAATATGGTAGACACATCGGTCGAAGGACATACTAGGTAAACCTCTGTTTTCCGAATGGAATAAAAAATTGGTTTTCTGAGCATTACTCATAAACTAAAACAGATGAACGCAGATGCTACGGGCAATACTGTACAAAAAAGGGAAAAATCAAGCACACCTAACCAACATTATAGTGGATCGACAACACGCCTACAATGGTCATGCAAATTTAGTTCATTTACTTTTTTTGTCTCCTTTAGAGTAACGTAATGGTAATGGGCATAAAAAATTCGTTCATGATCGAATACAATTGTTTTACTTGTTTCTCTTGTAAACTTATATGTAAATGGTTTTTAGTCGTTCAATTAACAAAAAAATGGCACACAGATGAATCTTTTATGCATTTGGAAGGTATTATATTCATTATTACTTATATATTTGTTTAAATTTCATCATGTTATTAACAATAATACCGGGAAATAAAAGCGAAAAAGTAGTTCACCTAACGTATGAAGCTAAGAAATATTTATTTAATTAAGGAGGTACACCGTTGAACAATAATTGATTGGCGTAGAGGGTGCCAAGGAACTCGTGTAAAGGTGATGAACTTTCCTACTCCAGAGATTGAACTTATGCCGCTACTGAATGTATTATTTTGATTTATGGATCTTGCGTTTCATTGATGATGAGACCCTGTAAAGATAGTTCACTATCGTGGCATACTATCGCACTTGAGCTTTCCTGTTCCGATGTTGTACCATGAGCGAATTGAATCTTTAACGGCAAGACCTCAAGTATAAACAGTCTCATTTTCAAGCGATGAAAACATAACGGCACTAACATCTTCCCGTGGTTTAGGCATTTCTAAAGATTTCAATTTTGATTTAAAATTAATTTTGCGTAGAAAATGTTGAATTTAATCAGATCAAGTCATCACGTTTCCAGGTCAAACATTTTCATGGAAATCAAAAATAAAAAGTAAAGTAAAAATCCTTTCGATTTGCTTTCACTTGGATCTCGAGCGTAATATGTTACAATCTATATCTTCTTACTATTTCTCATCTAGTCCATCCTTCATAGTGCCATATTACTCTAACAAGGTCCCGATGTTTCATTCTCAAAAAAAAAGCTCAAGCTCTAATTTCAGCTTTTTTTCTAGAGTGAATGGTCATCGCTTGCATGTTTATGGTACAACATGGTATGGATCAACATTATTGTATAAATTTTTTAAAAAATCCAATGTCAAGAGATTTTTGGAAATAATATCAGCCTTAGGCCGTCAATTATGTAAGAACTCTTTTGCAAGCGCAGCAATTGTTTTCAATCCTTTGTGGAGTTTTGGTTATTATGGACGAGTTTGAGTGCCGGTTACATGGATTTTTAAAACTATATTTACAGAAATGAACCGTAAGTATAAGCGTAGAACCGATATAGGGGTGTGTTAACATAGTAATTGCATCGATTTATTTATCTCTTTAAACTTGAAGTATGACATAAAATACGTACTTCTGGGTTAGTACAAACGGCATGACAAAGTGAATACTCTTCCATCTTAGGGCGATGGCAATATAAAATGACACTAAGTTTAGTTAATGGTCAATTCTTTCAATATTATAATAAATGGGAATTATTTAATGAGCAATACCAACATATATAAATTGTGAACTGAAAGATAACATGCTTTTCTTTCTTCGCAATGCGATTCTACGAAGATGCATAGGTTTCAGATCGAATTGTAAATCATATGAAGTATAATTTTGTGTAAATAATGTTTTATATATAATGCATTGAAATTTATATTATTTATCATGTATGCATGTCATCATTCCTTCTCTCTCTCTCTCTTTTTTTTTCGCTTTGCCTTTGTTCAAACAATACAAAAACTTATACGGATAATTAATGCAAAATAATGCTAATAAATAATGCATGAAATACCACTAAATTCAATTTGTATTCATTAGAGGAATCATTTTAGATAAGATATAAATGAAATAGATTTTGTGTGAAATATTTATTTATTTATTTATGGCAAAAAAGGGGAGAAAAGTATGAGTAAAGATTTATCCGGCAATCCGGTTGTTGATATCATTTTGCTCCTCTCTATCAATACAACCTTTCAGATAATGGCTTCTGTATATTCGTGATAAATACTTTTTTTTACCGTTAGAAGTCTTCCGTTTGTTGAACGTTACGTTTGAAGTTAAAATTCGTAGTTCACAAAAAAAAAAAAAACACAATACTTTTTAAAGTAATAATAGCATTAACGAACAGTACTTTAATATTCGCCGCGAGGGATTACTGAGTCGAATTCGAAGAATTCCATTTAACTGCAAAACAATTTATTATTATTTCTTAAATAAAAATTTAATAAAATTTTGTTAAAATATTTTTATATTATAAAGAGCGAAGAGTGTGTGAAATGGACCATTCAATTTTAAGGGGAGAGAATGAAAGCGCATTCTGCCTGAATTCTTATTTCATATTTCTTTCAGAAACAGATCTTCTCTGCTTACACTACTAGATACACAATGATGAAGAGCTTACTGAACCCTTGAAAGCAGCTTCGGATTTTAAAGATGTGAAGGTTGACGTTAATGCTATTGATGTTATTCCTACATGCGTACAATGGTCTTGAGCGTGCTTAAAACAGCTTTTAAAATATTACTTTTTTGAAATTTTAAAAAAGTGAGATATTTTAAGCAATATTTATACGCATAAAAAGACGGCTATCGCGCGTAAAATCAAGCAAATGTATGTTAATGAAATTTACGCATCGCACGAGAGATTTAAAAATTTATTTTCATATTGGGTTCATTGCAGCAATGTCAATATTTTGCATAAGCGCAATAAGAGTCACTTTTCAAAAGCCGCAAACCCTATTTCTTTTATCAAGCTCAAGCTTAGTGCATTGAACGAAATTCGTAAACTTGTGTTTCAACATATCATGTTTAAAACTTCATTGCATATGAATGTATTAAGGTCGGCCGATTTGCCCAATCTTTTGGGCTACGAACTAATTCACATTCGATCTATGTTGCCGTCCAGCTGAACAACTAAACGGATTGGTTGTTCAAAGGCCAATTAACCAGCCATTCATAAAATTCAAAGTCATCATGAACACGTTGATCATAACGCACAGGGCTTTCTTTATACCCGTTACCGAAGCATGAGGGGTAAAATAATTTTATCCAAAACTTTGCCGATCGCCTGGGAGGAAACTTTAGAGACCTCAATAAGTATATATATCCTTGATCAGTATTAAATTTTGAATCGTTTCAAGCATGTCCATCTGTCTTTCTGCGTAAGGTCCGTTGTAAACATTCTCCTGGATGCAAAAATGTAGCTATCGACTTCAAATTTGCGTAGGAACATTGAAAGCTCTCGTACGCAAGTTATTACTGAAAATGGGCTGAGTTGATCCAGGGACACGCCGATAGTTGGATGTGAACTGGGAATATCTCTCTTATTCAAGAGGAATAAAAAGTTGGTTTTTTGTTTATTACTCCTCAGCTACGACAAATAGATCTACAAAAATTTGCGGGTGCACAAAATTGAGAAATATTGACCATCTATCAAAATCTAATTTTTTTTCAATAACTTTATAATGCGCAGAAGCAAGGTTCAAAAACTCCATTAAGTATATAAAATCTTGGCCAGTTTCAAATCCGGAATGAATCTAAGCAAGTTGTCCGTCTACCCAACTATGTAATAAACATTGGCCCGCTCGTCTAAAAATTTGCGTGTAATGAGAGAATGATGGAAGTAGGTCAAAAGATCACGCCTACAAAGCACACACATCTATACAAATAAAATAGAGAGCACCTTTCCTTCCGTGTTCAGGCGTTGCTCATCCTTTTCAACAGAAACATAAAATAAATTTGCACAAAGTTACTTTACAAGAATATCAAACAGAAGCCACGCCCACCCAACATTATAGAATATGCATATTCATTTTTTTCTATTCTTCCAGTCTTTCATAGGACAATGATGATGGGTACATGGATGGATTCGGTTGGAATATACTTTTCTTACTTGTTGTTTTTTTGTTTGGATAGGCAAGCGATTTTACAAAGTTTTTTTCTATGGATTTTGCAAGAGCGGACATAAATAGCTTTTCGGCCATTATTGAACTTGCTGGGATAAAAATATTTCAGAGAAATATTCCGAAAAAATTGGATCGTGGCTTAACTTTTGAGGGATTGAAAAGCAAGTCTTTCACGTGGGCACAGTTCATCTCGTAGGTCGGACATGGCTAAAGGTTGGGATGATAGCACTTAATTACATATTGACATAAATGATTTAAAATTTAAAAAAAAAAAAAAAAAAAAAAAAAAAAAACGAAACTTTACTGAAGTGCGATCTGAGTGGAGTTGTCGCTTTGAATGAAATGATACCGCACTGCCATCATATACATGGATAAGATATTACTTGAAGCGCGGAGAAACATTTTATAACAAATACAACAAAGCTAAATGTGATTTGTCGAATAGCTTTGGCATTCAGAAGTCATCGCATTTTCGAAAATATCGTCGTTGGCGTCAGCCTACAAGTACTTCTCATCTGAAGCTAACACCAATAAACTGCAATTGCTAATAAGTGTAGGAAGAATCCTCTAAATGGTATTAAGAGTGGATTGTCAGAAAATGTGCAGAAAAGTAAAGCCTGCCTTCGTATGATATAAAGCAGAAAATGTTTGCAGTGCGACTATGATTTCAACATTTATTTGTTTCTATCATTGACGAATAAAAGATATATTTTGCTATTTCGACTTTTGGGCAACTCAATAATCTGCTAGCAATCTTATATCAATTGGATAGTTTAGGACAGTAAAGTATAGATATTGCACGTAAGAGTTATCAACGATAAAATACTTGCTCGAGTAAAATATTGCATTTTTACAAGCATTACAAGTTTCTTTGATTTAAATATCATTGCTCTCTGTGTTTTAGCATTGCATTAGAATAAAAATGAAAAAAAACAAACATATATACATACATACATACATATATGTATAGAATAATATTAAGCAAACATAACTATTGTACATCTCAGAAAAATCGCTTTTGAAACCCTTCAATCAATGTCTGTCAGATAAATACTGCTATGTCTTATGCTAAAAATTTATAGTATTCCATTCTATTTTCATATACATTGAACAATTGTTTAGTGTTTTTGCGCGTTCACTTACTTTCTCAATCGATTTGTAACATCTATCGCTGAAAATGCATTAAAGACGCAATTAGGAATTTACCCTTGGTATGGGAGAGAGAGAAAGAGAGAGAGAGAGAAAGAGAAGGAGAGAGAGAGAGAGAGAGAGAGAGTGAAAGAGATACTAGATATCGGAATTTTGGAAACCATCTAAACCATCTATTGATAATAACTGAGAAATTGAGGCTTAAACATGTACATGTACATGAATCAATTCGAAATTTGTTTAGGACATTTCTCTAAACTATTTAAAATTGTTGTTTCGGCTCGTTACCTCATCTCTATGATAATGCAAAATTATTGCAAATTTCAATTCTCGGTGGGGATATGGGTATCCATGTTTCGCTTTGAAATGTGTATCGATTTTATTTTCATTTTCTTTTCCTGTTTTTTTTTTTTTTTTTTTTCTTTGCATATTTATTCTTATTTCATTTGCTTTTCATCTCTTTCAATTCTTTTTATTTTACCAAGATTCATCGACTGCTGCTACCACACCTTAATGTGTGTAAAAGAAAGAAAGGCGGATAGAAAGAAAGAAAAGAAAGCTTTACTTTTTAAATTGCTTTTACTCTCGGTCGGTGTTTTCGTGTTTGTATGGAATATAATTTTCATTATAACCACACCTTTCTTAAGTCAGCCCCGTCTCGTCGTATGCATGTATGTTTGAGACTAATCGAAAATGACATTTCGATTACGAAAATGTGCATATGTATTGGAGAATATATATATGTTTTTTTTTTTTATAACATGCCGTGTTATTGTCGATGAAAACAATACAAGACTTTACAACGAATCGTTGTTGAATATTTTTACAAGAAAGTCCGACAAAATTTTATATAATATTTGTTTTGTACAAACAATAATAAAATTCAATAGGTACGAATTGCTTTCTTGTGTTTTCTAGAAA
The DNA here is from genome assembly GCF_014805625.2 of Glossina fuscipes. Classification (NCBI taxonomy): domain Eukaryota; kingdom Metazoa; phylum Arthropoda; class Insecta; order Diptera; family Glossinidae; genus Glossina; species Glossina fuscipes. The sequence continues at coordinate 31,491,676 of NW_023998414.1, forward strand.
AAAAAAAAAATTATTACAACTATGACAGAGGCGTAGGTTTGTTTCGCGATTCCCTTTGTAACATTTCGCTAGCAATGACGTGCTACTGTTGCTTTAAAAATATAAAAGGTGAGGTTTTTTTTTTTTTTATTTTTTTTTTCGTTTTGTATATGTATGTCTTGCTTCTAAATATTATGGAGCTTCAAAATTACTCAGCACAAGACAACGAAATTCCCCATTAAGGATGCCATCCAAACCAACTTCTTCTTTAATCCGATTACGGTATATCGCCGATTACGGTTAGGGCTGAATAGTGCAAACGCAGTTAACTGTGCTTAACGCAAAAAACAAAAAAAAAAATCTTAGGCTTACTTTCACATTACATAAAAGCTGTGGAGTTGCTTCAAACGAATTCATCAAATCCGAAGAAAACTTTATCATTGCGAATAATTTTGCGATGAAAATTGTCGCTTTTCCTTCCAGTCTACTATGCGGATAAAAGCTGTTTTGCTTTAATTCTCTTGTCAGCTGGACTTGTGCACATTAACGTTTCGCATAAAATGCGTTACAAAACCACGGAGATAACATGGAAACAATCGATTTCTGAGAAGGCGAGAATCATTGTGCATTGCGTGCGTTGAACAACAATTTGAGGATTTCGTCACCGCTGAGAGTGGCTTTAGCGTAAAAAACAGTTTTCCTTCCTGTGTTACAATTATATCCCTTCAACAGCCATTTGCTTCCCTTTCGTGAATCAACGTGACATTAATTACTTTAAAGATCGCCTATATTATATCAGCCGGTATTGATAACGTTACTTGTATATAGTGGTCGCTTTTTGCACCGTACTTCTACACTTGTCCTTTACCTGCCTACATTTGTTTTACCCAGCATTGCTTGTGGCACAAGGATATATTAAGCTTATGCAGATGTATCCGACCCCTGCGAGAACCTGAGATAGGCTCATCTTTTATTATAACTAATCACTTTCTGAATCGATCTAAGCTTGTGTGTCCGTCCGTCTTGATTTCTTGTGTTCAAACATCATAACAAGTCATAACTTTTGAGATATTTTAATCAAATTTTGTACACTATTGTGTTTTGACTAAAGGATGAACGGCCGTTGGAAACAGTTCGGATCGGATCACTTTTTCGATCACTTTCCACATAACACTTTATTTCGTAAGATCGCCAGTAACGTTCGCCAGGGTATTTAGTGACGGACCGTGGTCCGCTATAATCTTTTTACTTTCCTCGAAAACTTATTCATCTAAACTAGAAGCGCACAATTTTTCGTTTGCTATTTAATATAAATATATAAAGAGTAAGGTTTGAAAATGATACCTACAACCGCTGACTGTTATTTTATATTTGCTCTGACTTTCTATATTTAAAAACGTGATGAATAGAGCATGGATTTCATTGAATTTACTTACTGTTCATAAAGCAGAGAAGACCTGCATCAAATACCTGCTGTGTTCGCGAATACCGAAATTGATATGGCCACGTAAGGCCAACAATGCCTTAAAATTTTGATTGGCTTGATATAAAATTCTTTCTTTGTTCGATTGTCGGATCAAATTCTAAAATCAGTTAATGCTGTCTATTGTCTCGCTTATAATTAGTAAACATCTACAAATTTTGTGTGTGTTTAATGATTTTCGCATTATGTTATTGCGTATGCCTTTCGCGAGTAATGTATTTACAATGTTGCACATGACTTAGTGCGGATATCGTACACATTTATCAAATGCTTTGAACAAGTTATTTGAATACAGAGTTTACCTCCGTCGAAATATTTGCGTTCGCTTAGGCTGAGAGTACATAATTCCTCCCAGTTCGTTGCAATTGTTTGTGTTATTAAATATTTCCAATAAAATACGTGTTGGTTTTTTAATTATGAAAAATTCGTTTCATTTCGGCGATAGCACGATATTTTTTACGAAATTATTTATAGCCGCACTTTTGAGCAACATCACCGAGACAACACTAATTGCATGTTTCTCGCAAATAAATGTCCAATCGGTTTTGTCAATTTTTGCTAGAATACGTTATTCTGACATGTAATCAAAAATTTTGAAAACTTCAAAAAACATCATTCATCCGTTCCGCAGTCTTGGGCACAACACTAAGCATTTTCATTATAATGACAGAGTATAGTGCAACGATATAAACAAAAATTAAAATATTTAAAAGTTAAAAGAAGAAGAATAAATAATTGCAACGTTTTCGTGGTGCTTTGTGGGAAAACAACCGTTATTTATTTATTTATTTTCTCCTGAAATTCATTAGATTGCTACGTAACAGAGGATTGTTATAATATTTGAGAGAAAACAATTAATATTAATATTAATAAAAAATAAGTTGGAATAAACTGGATTTGGGATTCCCGCAACAATATGTTCAAATGTGGGTAACGAAGATCCTTCGGACAAAGTCAATTTGTTTAGCTATTACTTAAGTTTCAGAACCTGAAACTTGTGCCTCATCCGCTCAATCCTGAAGTGGGATAACTGTGTGCGTTCTCGACATGTAGAAATTAGAACTTGTTTAAGGTCGTTTGGAGAAGGTTTTCGAAACAGAATGAAACTTAGAATAGGCAAGTCTGTAGAGATAAAGTATGTCGGCTCAAAGGTAATATTTAAAGAGAATTTTTTTATTGTTGTTGTTGTTTTTTTTAAACAGTTTTACCAACCAATTATGGTGGGAGGGGGGTCTTAGTAGGTCAAGTTATTGCAATAATAATTTGGGATTTATTCTATAAAAACTCTTCGTGATTTGTATATAATAAATAGTCGATAATTGTCATTGTTTGTGATTGGGCTCTGTAGAGCATTTGCCTTGAAGGTGTCCACATCTCACGTTACATCGATGCTCAAAATCACTTGCACGTTCGCTGCACTCGCTCGAGTGTATTAAAAAGAAAATCTTGAAGCTCTCGTTAAACTTGGATGGAGGTAAGTGATGTTAATGGTGCGTATATCGGCTGGATTGAAGCATTTTACCGCTTTAAGCTTGAAACCGTAAGCGTTCAAGTCGCTGAATCCTTGGCTGCTTCTTTTGACTTCCCATTCTATCCAGCAATTGTTTGTATTCTAATGTCCATAACATCAAAAATGATATTGATTTTCTTTTATAGATAGCACTAAAGAAATATTAGGCTCCTCATCATTTCTCCTGTACGATGAGAGAAGGTATTGTGTCTTATGGGCGTCAAAGTTTACTCGGTTCGTATATGTGCGATTCGGTTATTTTAGAGGAAGTCTCTCCGTTAAGTGTAGTATTAGACTATCAGCAATTATACCAAAACACGATCAGTTGATTAGATATTTCCTTCTGTAAATTACGATCTTAATAACAAAGAAAACCTAATATATAAAACGTAATTAGACGATAGTGTTGCGGTTGTAAAATTTTTCTTGCAACCTAACACCTTCTCAAAACAAAATCTAGCACTTGGATCGTTGACATCTCCGACACATGTGTTAAATGTAAGCTCAGGTGTAAAATTGTTATATTGTAAATCACTAAAACAATTTTTATATTTATTACTGCAATAAATAAGGTTTTCATTTCATCCAGAAACAACACAACACAATAATACATAAATTTTGTAAATAAAGAAAAGCAATTGATACAAACGATATAATAAAGATAAAGAACTATTGTAGTTAGAGTGCAAATGTTATGAAAGTGAATGAAAAATTGCTCATTTTTCCAAAATTCGAGTTCGACTAAAACTGCACCGAGTTTAGATGATGAACAGGAGCGTATATGTTATGTTGTGAAATTATATATTATTTAACAGCGACTTTATTCCCCATCGTTCGAGATGCATTTGCAAACGCGTTGACATCAATTTGTCATCAGGTGTTTTTTTATAATAACATTGTGTCCGATGCTATCAAAAGTGGCTGGAGGAGGAATTTGAATTCACTTCACAAAAAAAAAAAAAAAAAAAAAATTCCGTGTACGGATTGTGTTCGGCACCTATTTTGATATTTTTCTGTCCGAATTATAAACATAAATGACTTAGAACATTGCTACTGTCATAAATGTAACTGCATTTAAATAACGCTTGACTGCTTTTGAGAACAATTTGCTGTAAAATAATGGATATCCTTTAATTAATGTTTTCATAATGCTTTTGTAATTTTATATTTTTTAACTTGTTAACGGATTGCCAAGGTGATGAAAGGCATACCACAACGTATATTTTTTTTTCCCCCCTCCCTTTTATTTTATTTTATTTATTTCCTTTTTTTTTTTTTGTTGTTGCTTTTTTTGCATAGCAAAATGTGAAGACTTAATGTTTGCAGCGAATTAACTTAATTAATTGCTGCTTTATATTTAAGCTTTTGCACTTCATTAAGATTCTCGTTAGCATTTAGTTAGCGTATCAACATTTGAAAATGACATGAACAGAAGAGAAACGGGAAAGAAGACTACGGAACATTTCATAGAATTTAAACCGAATCAATTTGCATTATTATAGTAGTGAACCAAGAGCCAAGAATACATTGAGTTCTTGCTAAAAAAATCTTTTAGAAAATACTCAAAATAAAAATAATAATAAGAATAAAAAGTGCAAGTGCAAGCCCAGAAAGAGTATTAGTCGTGAAGCCGTGAATCTCAAGTGAATGCATATATTTTTACTTTCTCAAGTACTCCGATCTTAAGGAGAATACTGATTGCAAACACATTCTAAAATGCATCCAGAGACAGAATCTCAATTAAAACAAAGCTACAAAGCTACAGAGCTACAGAGCTACAGAGCTTTCTTTCTCGATCTGCATGAAACCTTGAGTTAGAATTTGAAATTTTTTATTTATTTATTTATTTTTTTTTTTGCATTCATTCAGATCAATTTGCATGTTTTATTAGAATTACCCGAAGCATATCTCATCATACATGTTATACCTTTTGGATACGTTTATTACTTAACTCATTATAAGTGATTAGTCCGAAGACAGATTTTTCTCAAAAACACTTGTTCGCGTTACATTTCACTTGACAATGTAATTATACTCTATACGTTCGTAGTTATATAATAAAAAAATGGTAATGAACTTAGCTGAGCATTAAATTGAAAGGGATTTTGGCTTTTGTTTTAAGCTCCAAAGATAGAATATTGCGGCGAATTATATCTCCTTTCGTACATACAAGGTAAAAAATTAATGTGTATGTAATAATTCAACTGCTGCTCTTTCTACAAAGAGTTTGAAGCCAATGAGAATTTAAAAATAACACAGAGAGTTTTTCTCACTAAACGCAAGAAAATTTATTTGCATTGCACTCATCGCTTACAGTGATTACGGGGTTTGCTGTTAATTGATCTCCAACTCCTCTTTCATTATGTTCTCAAAAGCTAAATATGCCGTCGCGTTACTACGGGCGATAAATTATGACCGTTATGGCTTTCGATAGCGATGATCTGAAACTAAGAGAAATGAAAAATATTTCTTTACGGTATTTCGGATGTCGACTGGACGAACTGAACTGAATTACGGTCTCCAGTCCAGGTTTGGTCGCGTTAACAAGATGAGGTTTAACATGGACTATGAACTGCCACTTGTTGTTGTTTTATCATATTATGTAATTATCAAAGATGTTGACTAACATTTTCGACAATCGATCCGAAATTTTATGTATGGCATAATGAAAAAAATTGAGAAACAACTTCGAATGAAACGAATGTAGTCGGCAAAACGAGTTGTTACGCATGTTAACGAATGTGTGCCAATCCAAAAACTAATTATAGACAAATTGACTGTGAGCGCAATTTTCAATTATATTTTTTCTTCACTTTCAAAATCATCCATCTACTCAGATAAAACAATAGTTTCATTAGCCCAGTCCAGCGAACTCTTCGTACGACACATGTTCCAAATTGGTTACATGTAAAAATTTTTATTTCTTGGAATTTTACATCTTGTTTCGAAACACCCCGAAAAAGAGCACATGTATTAATAGAGGAGTTGTTAAGAAATGTCTAACTAAAATTTTGACGCTTGTCTTCTAATTAATATAAAGATCGAATATTACCTAATTTTTAATCAATCTTCAAACTTTTTCATTCAATCATCCCCCAAATCAGACAAAGATCAATATTTTCAAACTTCCCCTCATTTGTCACCACATTGTATAACTTAAATTAAAAACGCCTCGCAAGAACAGCTGCGGACTTGCCATTTTTTAATATTTTTCAAAACTAATTGTTTTTGTTTTTAATATCCCAATAAATATTCCTGAATGTTACTACCCTATATACCTTTCCTTTCAAGTCTTCCTCCCCAATCTGTAGTTGGTGGACAAATTCTCACTATAAAGCAGATTCTCTGCGACTGACTTAACATTTCTTTGCCTGGAAGTATTGCATTTGGAACGATCAAGCCTTTCGACATTCTAAAATGAGCTTCAGAACAGAATATCAATTCACAATATATTACTTACATTAGTAAAACTACTAGCCTCAATATCTAATGTACATTTATATAAATTAGAGCCGATAGATAGCCTGTGCCAAGCTAGTGCTCAATGTCTTTTTTTCAGTCTAAGAATTTATTTCATTAGTTCAAACGAAAATTATCAAAACGTCGTATTTTTTTAGCAGATACAGTGACTTCCTCCTTAAATGTAGCGAACCCGATGAGATTCGCGCCGGAGACCATTGATTAGCACGAATGACGGAACCGTCCTTTGAAATTTTAGAATTCGTGCAAGGTCATAAATTGCATACGCTGTCGCCATTGGTTACCAACTCGATCAAAACCTTATTGCGCTTGTTAACTAAACCATTTGACATATCGTTAACCTAACTGTTTAGATTTAAATCAACAATGGCATTTCACCTCATTACTATTATATAAAGAGTAGTCCTCGTTTCTATGTAGTTGGCGCAATCGGGTGCTAAGAGCAATCAAGAAAAGGACGCAGTAAAGAAGTATGTCTTGTGAAAACATTCATGCCTTTCTTTGTCAGGATGCTGCAGCCATTTAAGGCATCGTCAGACACGAATGGCATATTAATTTTGTTGTTTCTTTATAGCATTGAAACAATGTAAGCCTTTTATTTACTCAACGTTCTAAGTAGATCCGTTCACCTCTTCAATTGTGGATATTGGAATATAAGGTTCATGACTCATTAAAAGCCCTCTAATTGAGGGTAATATTGCGCGAACTATTAGCTCGTGGCATAGTAATAAGAAGACTTTCCTTTTTCGTAAGTAAATTTACTTTGACATAAGATTGTCGGAAATTTCTAATGCAGACGTACTTAAGACATTATGAATGTTTTGAAAAAATGCAGAAAATTGGAGATTTTTTTCTGTCATAGACATGAGCATGTGTACTTTATAGAGATGCCTTTTAACTTAAAATCGTGATAAGAGAGACGATGAAGTAAGGAAAAAAATCGCAAATAACGGTAAATGGATAAAGCATTAGAGAAATAGCTGGAAATCTTTGCGTCTCATGGATATATGCATAGATGTTTTTAACACTTAAGCCCGACCCGCACGTTTCAACTTCTAATTTCAAAACTATACATAGGGGCATCTAAACATAACTAAACAAATTTTTGATTAAAATTTGGATCAAATTTTTCCTGAATATATTGTTTGGCCCTTGCTTTTATTTATGGTATACAGGACCTACATAATTGTGTAGCGTATAAAAATTGTCAAAATCGCAAAAAAAAAAAAAAAAAAAAAAAAAAAAACAATGAATCCACGGCTACTTTCTTTCGGTGTCGTGCATGTGCAATGTAGCACATAGTTATTTAAATGGCTAATGGTAAATAAGGACTGCCACCACAACAAAATAGATCTGATGTTACTAAAGGACTTTTATGTGTATAAAAGTAACTTTTAGGCCCGATTTGGGAATTGAAAACATAATTTTTGGGATTGCAGTTACGATCAATGGGGAACACTATAGAGACATGATAACTGATTTTTTGTGGCAAAGATTAAATAATTTCAACTTGGACGATATTTGACGCCAACAAAATGTTGCAACATGCCATACATTTTGTGACAAAATTAACATTATTGGGAGAACAGTTTAACGATCGCGTAAACCCAAAGACCATTGGGATATAGTTTTTTTTTATTTAGAGGTTCTGCAGGAGCACTGGCTTGCTTCAATATACTACGAACTCTCAATCATCTTATTCACCAAGATTCTTGGATTTCAAGGATTGAATTTTTACACAAACTCAGAGGCGATCATTTAGATGAAATCAGTTTGAAATAAAAACGTTATGAACCGGTATCTAAAATAAAGGACCCATTGATGTTGACATCTGTTGCATTTTCGTCTTGCTTAGAAATTAGGGGGAAAAAAAAAAAAAAAACACTCATTCGATGACCCCATGCCATGTTAGTATGTTGTCATAAACTGAGTAAAGTTTTCGATTTAGCTTTAGCTTTAGCAAAATATTCGCTTCATTTTTGAATCGTTCCTGAATTTCAGATCTACAAAGCATCTTTTCAGCCGTTTGGATATTGCGTTGTCTTCCGAATAAAGCGCAAATTGTTATTGGGCAAGTCCGACGGACAAGCGAAACAAGTACATCTCGTTCTTTATTATTGATTGGATGGATTATTTCAATTTTTTTAAATTGATATATGGACCGTGAATAATAATAAATTTTGCTTACTTTTTGAAGGCAATGTTATTAGGTTTACTAAACATATCTCATATATCAGATTGTCTGTTGTCACACTAATAAAATTATTATTAAAAAAACGAAACTTTTTTGGAAAAGTTTTGCATACACGAAAAATTGTTTCGTTCACATTCTTTAAAAATAAGTCAAATTCTTTCGTGGATTGTCTCCCCTCTGTGCTTTCATTTAGAGTTCATAGTGTTCATTGGTTCACAGGTTCGTCCATGATTAGCAAGGAGCTAAAAATTAAAAGCTGCCCGCTCCTCTCTCATCGTATACGTAACTACATATGTGGATGTCTCACTTCAGTTTTTCCGCAAAGATATGTAAACACTATACTCTGGGGAAAGTATACTTTGAGCTAGCTTTGAGCGGTGCCGCAATTCAAAGGAGTAAAGTATATTTAGCAAATGCTTTCAAGGTATAAGATCATAGAAATAGAAAAAGGAATCTTTCCTTGACTTAGATGTACCCTATCGTTTCTGGTTTGTCCATTTCATGTTCGCCAGTTCGCCAGTTTGTCATCAAGACGCGAATATTATCGCTTTGGTCAAAACGTCTCACGTCACGTTTTTAAGATGTTCGCTGTTCGGCAGGTAACCCGTGCCATGCTTAGTATTTATAAAATAATTATAACAGTGGCAGGTAATGCATGCGGCCAAAACGTCCATATAGAGTGAGGAAGTGAAAGATTTACATTTTCTTGATATAATACGTTACTGTTTGTATTCAAGGAACGAGAAATAAGAACAGAAGAAAGGAGCGAGCAATGGGCTGGCTACAAAAAATTCAGGTCGAGTCGAAAATAATATGGTTGGCTGTCTTGTTGGTTTTCTTTTCTTTATTTTTTTTTTTTTTTGTTGTGTTTTTATTCCTTATTTTTAATCTTTTAGTTAAACCCTGACGACCTTGTAAAGTATACTGTAACGAAATTAAATTTACATTTGTAGTTGCCTTCTCATTTAAGGTAAGCTGTAACATTCGCTCATATATACATAAATGTCTAATAAAAAAAGCCATTCCACCCAGAAAGTGTTTTGTGTCTCTCTGTGTGCAGTCTTATGCGCAGTTAAGGTATCTACATATAAAACCATTAATTTCAATCATCGCTTATGGCTTAACATTACTTTCCGAGTATTGTATAAAATTCGTATCCCTTCTGTAAAAATTTCTCTAAAAATATTTAAAAAAGAAAAAACGAAGAAAGCCATTACCAAAATATAAAGTATATAAGCACAAATAAACACCAACCCTACACATACATATGAATACATAAGGGAAAAAGCCATATAAGGTAGACTCATGCACTAAACTATAAATAGACGAAAATGTATAAGGACTCGTCGTAACAGGAAATATATATATAGATATATATATATATATATAGATATACTATATATATATATATATAGATATATATGTAGTAAAAGAGACAGGGCCAAGGTTGTTGATAACAACGACAACAAACAAAACTAAATATGCTCAAGGAGAAGTACGTGTAGTGGATAGATGGAAATTGCATTAAAAATGTAGACAAACATTCCTGTACACGTACTATTACCAAAAATATGAATGCTTTAATATTAAAAATCAATACGATTCTTACTAAAAACAGCATTAGAACTAAACAAGAATGAACAGTAAGCATATAGATCATATTATTTTCTATAGCATTAGAGAGAAGGAGAAATTCATAATTTTTGAAAAATATATATGCTATGAAGCTGACCTTACCTTTTAGCCTTGCCTGAGTCTATATATATATATATATTTATATATATATATATCCAGCCGTTACGATTCTGATTATCTTTACGACTGTTAACTTGAACTAAACTTGACTTGAAGAACGTAACAAACCATATCGATCTGTATGGGGAAATCTGATATACATAAACAAAATTCAAATAATTTAAGTAATTAACAACTGATTCATATAATGCTGCATACCGCGTCATCTAAGATATAAATTAAAACGAATATATTTTTAAGTAAAACTTCCTCTTTGTTTACGTGTTTTATCTAATATATCTTAAATTTGATTTGCGTCAATAAATTATTATTAGGCGGCAGAGTTTAAACGAGGTCGTACGAGCTGCAAGGGCGAGCAACACAATGGGTAAAGAAATGGGGCGAAATCAAGCGCAACTATGGACGAAACAAGTGAACATCACTTTACACTTGCGACTAATAGTCATGGCTGGACGATGGTCAAAATCGTAAAAGGGAAACTTTTATTCCACCTACTGACGCTATATCGAAAATCAAAAAAGATAGTGTTCGCATCGCATTAGTGTTTTCCTCCAGATTAATATAAACTTTGGGTTTCCTTTGCAAGTTCGAAACAATGTCACAATCTAACCTGAAAAGTGCTCACATTTTAAGCTGCAATTAAGAGGATTTGATCTTTTGAATCTTTTGCATAATATTGTAGAAAATATTTTACAATAGATTTAACCGTAAAATAATTTACTAAAGAACAGAAGGATTGCTTTAACGAAATGTACTTATTTACAGTGTTCCACGTAGAGGATGCAAAAAATGGTTCGAAAGTTGGATAAAATACACATTTAACAAGTAAAACCAATATAGTGGGCCACACCTCGCTATTAAATAGCCCGTACTAATCGCTGAATACACTTATGCGTATAATGACTAAATTTCAAAAGAATCTGTTATATAGAAAGTGATCAAAAAAGTGTTCATGTCCGAATTATTGTGAACTAAAATTGAACGCACACACGCACAAGTATAGATGGTCAGACGCATAGACGAGACATAATTAGCTTAGATAAATTTAAGAAGTGATTCTAAATCGGTCGGTATAATAAGAGGCTAGACGGTCTCAAGTCCTTCGCTGTTTTGTGTACATTCGCATAAACTAAATTGTACTCTTTTACGGCAATTGATGTATGCATATAAAAAGTACAATGGGTTAAAATGTTTGCATCTGCGTTTATCATCATGTCATTCCATGACAATGTCGAAGATAATGATGGCGATAAAAAACCATATAATTAAATTTTGTTTTAATGAAAGTTGAAGAGAGCAGGATAAACTTAAATCATTGATAAAGATTTACATTAAATTAATTGCTTAATTAATAGTTTTAAATCATCCTTTGTCGCAATTAAAATAAAGACAAGTGTAAAGGAAATGCCCTTGAATATGCGATTGTAAATCTTTAATTTTTCTTTTCCCTTTTTTCAGTTGTTTCTGCAGTTAGCTGGGAAGAGTGGTGGACGTATGATGGCATTTCCGGTAAGTAATGTAAAAGTGTTATTATATTTTCTTCTCTCTCTCTCTCTCTCTCTCTCTTTCTCTCTCTCTCTCTCTCTCCCTCTCTCTCTCTCTATCTATCTCTCTTCAAGTTTTCATTTCCATTGTCGAGTTTGTTTTATCTGTGATAAGTGAAAAAATAAAAAAAAAAAATAAAAAAAAAATAAAAGAGTGACAAGAAAAATGAAAATAAAATCAATCAAAACTCTCTGCAGCTTAGAAAGGATTTTAGAATAAATTCTGACTTAAACGTAAAAACAAAAAAAAAAAAAAGAATTGTTTTTTTTTATTTTTATTTGCTCTTCAAATAAACAGAAAAACTAGGACAACAGTAGGTGAAATGAAACTGATTATATAACACATACGAGATTTCATAAGAATTTCCTGGATACCATAAGACCATAGAGACTGATAAAAAAGGCTAATGGAAATATTAGGCTCTATGAGAGGAGAGGTGGCGTATTAAAGCATTAAATATTAATAAATGCATTGCATTAGATTGCAAGTAAACTAAGAAATCGGAAAGAGTATCTTGTGTAGAATAGAAATATAAATAAATGTGTATAGCATAACGAAGCAAAGGCTAAACAATGAAAAACTATCCCATAACAAACAAGTAAATGAAAATGTCTAACTGTCTGTCTGTCTGTCTGTCTGTCTGTTTGTCTATCTGTTTGTTTAGTAGTCGGATAGTAAATTACTCTCTGAACACGGATGGAACCGTGTCTGATGATTCCCTTGTTGTCTGTTTATTTGTTATTTTTACACTTTTATGGCACTGCCTTTATGTATGTAAAGGTATGCATGATTTGTATGCGTTAATGTATACAGAGTAAAATGCAATTTCGAATGTATTACATGTTAAATTCATTGCGGCATTATACCAATGTCACTTGCAATGGGGAAAGTGATCGTTTAGGGTGTATATATGTGTATGTTTTTATTTATTTTGTTATTTTTTGGTGTGAGTATGCACAATTTTATAATGATTATGTTACAATAATCGTTGTTTGGAGAGTGATTATATAAATAATTAATGAACCAAAACACATTTTATGTGGACACAAAAAAAGGACAAAAATTATTTAATATAAAAACTAGAAAGTAAGAGAAGAGTAAGTGAGAAAAACAGAAAATTTACTGCATACTACTACTACCACTAGTTTTTGTTACACAGTAACTGCATGTATTAAATATACATCGTGTAGATATATAGGTAGGTAGGTAGGTAGGTAAGTAGGTATACGTATAACATTCTACGGCGGGCATTAAAGTGAGTTTTTGCCATACATTATTAAATGCGCTTAACTCATGTATACCCATATACACATAAACAAATGCATATACACAAATACATAAAAATATAAACACATACACACATACACTTACTTAAGTACCTTGTTAATCTGTAATGTATGGGACTTAAAGCTTCAAGTAAATGCAATTTTATTCGCAGTCTCTGCTCAATGCCGACCATTGAGAACATACTTAAACGTATACATAGATACGTAGATAAGTGTCTTTATAAAATAGCATTAACGTAAAATTGCTAAGTAAAGCACATTACAAGTGCAAGTATGCGTTTGCGCGTGTATATGTGTATATGTCGGTACCTGTGTTAATGTTGGCAATGCATTACTTCAACACTTAGACGGTCCTCCTTACGCTGCTTTACGTGTTTAGCTTTGACTTTACTGTTCGGGATTACGTGTTAGCGACATTTATTTTTATTATTTTTATTATTTTTATTATTTTTTTCTTATATAAGAATCACGCAGTCGCTGGGAGATATATGTATTGTCAGCAATGAAAATTTTTTAGAAACAGAATAACAAAAAAAGACAGATAGCCGATGCTTCGCATGACTTTGGACGAATCTCTCTTACAAAAAATATTTTCAAACAGCCTTACATTTAAATATATGTTTTATTCTCGAATTATCTTCCGATTGATTTTCCTTTGTAATGGATACAATAAGTTGAAGAGAAGTTTCCAGTACGTAACATTATAAGCATAGTAATCGCTAGCATATTGGTATTTGGGCAGTTTTCTTTATCTTCCTATTTAACGCACGCTCCATACAGTGTCCCTCGGCCATAATTTCATAGCAGAAAGATGAAATTTGCATAGAAAAAATTATGCTCAATATAAGGCACCGCATTAGCTGTGGCAAAATAATTATGCAAATTAGTGTAAATCAGATGAATGAAATTTATATTGAGTTTCTTATCTTCTCTTATAAATTATAGTTAACTGTGCTAACTGAAAAATCGTATGCATATATCTAATCAATTGAAAACTCATCGATCAGGGTCTTCTATAGCAATTACATATGCTTTATTAAAGTTAAAATGACTTTCTTTAGGAAAACGTAAGGAATTTTCACTTTTTTTTTTATTTTTTTTTTTATTTTTTTTTTATTCTATCTATAGAGAGCGTTAGGAAAACTGATTGATTTTTTTATTATTTCTCCTTATAAGTAACATTTTAACGCTGCATTGACTTTCGCAACATCAATAACGTCATCCGACTAAGAAAAGAAAAACTTAAAATGCCTTTGGCAACTCTAGGTGAAAACAATAAAAAAATTGCTGACTATGCATAAATATATTAAAACAATAAAGTTTTTAACGCATAACAAAAAACTTTAAATTTTCACTTAAGTGATTCAACTTCTAGTATATGAGCTTATTGTGAATTGTTCCAATAAAACTTCTTTAGAATTTCGATTGATTTGATTGAAGAACGGCAAGCAGCGGCAGCGCTTCGTACGATATATAGGTAACTCCTGTGCGAGCTAGTGGCGGCGTTGAGAAAGCCGTGCAGTCGTGTTAAAGGGCTTAATTGCTGGATTGATCTCTTTTATCTGCGTAGAACACTTGGCTAGGATGTACCTATTCATTAGTACTACACAGCGTAGACTACGCCAAGAGTATGCTCAAGAGTACAGATTATCTCATTCTGTCATCTCATTATCGATCTAAATCTTCTGCCACACCAACTAGGGGACTTGGAAGCAATATACAAAGGCTTTTCCCCAATCCTGGTCGCAATGTCCTTGATTGAATCTTTCGATATTTCGAATATATGTTTGATACCAACAAATTAAAAAGGGGCTGTTCATCACTTCACCTATGCGTTAAAAGACGGCACAATATTTTTTTGGTATTAATTTACCTTATTAGCCCGATCCCATTCTATTATTTTTATGAGGGCGAGATTCTTCAAATGTAACTCTACAAATCTAAGGGATATTTCGTCATTTAAACTAGTGACGTCACATGATGGTTTTTGTTTGACTTCTAGTAACAAAGTTGCAGCCTTCTAGTAAATTCACTGAGGAGTATGTTATGCATGTTGCACTGCTTCTGCCAAAAATGTAGTCGATATTTCAGAGACGATTAATCAAACCTGTGGTCTTAAACCAAATTGAGCAACGTTCGCAGTAGCAACGGTGTCTGTATTTTTCGCTTGGTTGCTTCTAACAATTTAATAGTTCTCTCAGGCCGAGAGATGCCGTCACAAGTGACGTAACGTAGCACAAGCAGTTGTGGCTGTCTACGGCTTCTGTTATAATTTGTAAAGTTTTCTTATACGGTTTTCATTTAAGCAATAGATAGATTTAATCCTGCTTTGACACTTTGTGCACATCCACTATCTCTTCCGGAGTCTTCCCTCCACATAGTTTAAATATCAACTAAATTGGATGCAGAATATGCTTATATTGTAATTGTTCAGAGCATCTACGTCAATGTTGTTTATTTCTGTTTACGGCGAAATTTCTCGAAAAGTTGAGAAAATAATCAAAGCAAATGAAATTCTTCCAGTCTTTATTTACAACTGTCATAAGGTAAAAGCGCTTTATGCAACTGACGATTAACAAAATTTCAAAAGTAAAATTTTGAAATGCAACGTAAATCCAATGGATAAGAAAATTATTTAAAAAAATATTACCATAAAATGTGCCATTCATTCGTTGCCTATTCTAAAAGTTTGCCCAAACCGATACAGTTGAACCGTGATGTTCGAGAAGAAGAGTCGAAAGAAAGAATGAACGCCTGAAAAATAAGTTTTGCGAAAAACAAGTCCATCCCATCTAGAAGAGAATAAACTATGGTAACAATGATTCTGACCGACGATTGTGGAAACAATATGTAATGAGAGGAAGTATAACTTGATTGACTTTGGCATGATTCGCACTGTCGAATATTATTGAACACTTCGACACACTCTAATGTAATGTTCCACTCGTTCTTGTTGGTGATCAGCAGATACCATTTCGTTTCGCCTACTGCATCCTATGCAAGAGATGCTCCTTCTTCCAGGCAATGTATAGCCATGGGGTCGATCAAAACTTGAAAAAAACAAATTGAAGAAAATCGACCTTAGAGTAAATTCATGATCTAGTGAAACGAATCTACTTTAAGGAGCATTGCAGATAATACATATCTAGGAAATGAAACCTTAATTGATTTTAATTAACGATTTGAAATGTTTTCGAAGAAGTCATTCAGATATAATGCCTGCAGCATGCCAGGCAAATGTACTTCCACTCCGCCTTGCACTTTCAAGTATGGTACTCATGTTAGAGATGAATATGACGACCATATAAGTTGGATAGTTTTCTTCTTTTTTTTCCCGTTTACGACAATATTTTTTAAATATAATCCTTTCCTATTTTTCGGTCTATACGTACTTCATATAAATATAATGAAGAAAAAGAAAAACTAAACTAAGCGAAAAGAAAGAGGGATAAACAAGGA
Organism: Glossina fuscipes; assembly: GCF_014805625.2. Taxonomy (NCBI): domain Eukaryota; kingdom Metazoa; phylum Arthropoda; class Insecta; order Diptera; family Glossinidae; genus Glossina; species Glossina fuscipes. The sequence goes on from NW_023998414.1 coordinate 31,508,367, forward strand.
GACAGATGACTAAGACTCTTCTCCTATCAATCCAATAAACTAAGGACGGCCTAGTTATTTTTTTCAAAAGTCGCAATCACAGCTTACGTTTTACGCGTATAACGAATGTATTTCGTATGAAGAGTTTGTTTTTTTTTTTTCTTTTATTATTTTTATGAGTATATTCTCCTAAATAAAAACTAAAACGCTTTTCTATCGCTTTGTAGCAAATTTGTTACATTTCCTCTTTCTATTTAAAAGGTTTAATTGGCCTTCAGGTCAGGAGGTTAAACTACATACATAACAACAATAAAAAGAAACGAGTCTGAGTTTTTAACGGAAGAGCGATAAAAATCAAAATACTTTGAATATGCATGCAGTACATTGTTAAAGTATAATGCAAAGAAAAATCAAGAACAGAAATAGCAATGTATAGGTTATTGTTAGCTTTAGCCGATCCGTTTGATACCCACCATCGCTGTAACAGCCGTTCACTTTGATGTCTTTAAGTTAATTTTGCAATTTTGAAATCTTAACCTCCTCGCTTAAGACAGTTCTTAAGTAATAAGTTTAATATGCACATATACATATATATATATATATACATAACATTTAGTAAGAAACCCAAATATCTCAGGTCGTTTATAAAGAAAAAAAAAAAAAAAAGAAGTGGGTCTCACTTCTTCCGTTACACTTGTATGTGTCTCATGCAGCAGTTGACGGTTTTCGAATACAAATATGAAAATCGTCTACGATGAATGCTGAGTGCTTATGCGTCAATATCTTGATTCTTATATTTTTAAACATATTGAAGAGGAAATAGGGCAACAGATTTACTTACTTTGATAGACAGGAGTCGAAAGAACTTGAAATCGATTGCGAATTAACTAAAACTATGAACGAATTATTAAAGTTATACGTATTCTCTTTTTTCCCCCTCCCACCAAGAGGTAATAAACATGTAGCGGACGGAATGACAAAGTGAATAACCCTTAAAGGAATTGTTACGGTAGATATAAAAATAAGGAAAAATTCGCCAATTTATTGAGGTCATGAACATTTGCTCTAATTTTGTTGCCCTCTTAAAACTACGGAACGTGTTTTATCATCAACTTGGTTACAAATCAATTAAAATATATAGATATGTATATATATCTGTGAAATCGTATTGTATTGTTATAGAGCGGATTAAACAAAAAAATAAAAAAAAATAAAAAATAAAAAATATATATATTTGTAAATTTTCTTTATAGGACCTGCTTTTTGGGGACTTATCAATCCAGAATGGTCACTATGTAATAAAGGGCGACGACAATCTCCCGTTAACTTGGAACCTCAGCGTTTACTTTTCGATCCTAATTTACGACAGTTACACATAGATAAACATAGAGTAAGGTTTTTTGCGAAATTATTTTACTCTTTTTTGCTTTTTCATCAATTCATCAATTTTTAGATAAGTGGCTTGATAGCGAATACCGGTCATAGTGTTATATTCACAGCTGGAAATGATACAGTCGCCAATTATGATGGCATGCAGACACCGGTAAATATAACCGGAGGTCCATTTTCCTATAGATATAGATTCCATGAAATACACATTCATTACGGGCTACACGATCAATTTGGCTCCGAGCACAGTGTCGACGGTTATACATTTCCCGCAGAGGTAAGTAAATTTTCTCATATCATTTTTCTTACATAAAAAAATTATTTATTTACATTTATTATAAAATGCATATCATTCAATATGCCTTTAAAAAATGAAAAAAGTCTATTAGAGAATCATATTCGTGAGTTTTTATGTATTTTGCTTCACCTGCTGCCTACAGAAGTGCTTACTGCACATTGAGCACATGTTCGTGAATATACGTTTTAGTACACAATTTGTATAATTGTCATGTTATAGTTGAAAGATTATGTTAAGCTTTAACATCATCATACAGTTGCTGCAATGGCATAGTGAATATGTACACATTTGTTTTGCATACATGTACAAGTTGTGACAGCTGCTGTTATAGGTTGCGAAATATTTTATCATCATATATATCATTGGGTTGTTCGAGAAGCAAGAATGTTTGCTCACACATACATTAATTTCCTGGATAGATGGACAAACGGATGAATGGATGAATGGATGAATAAATGAATATGTTACATCTGGCAACTCGTCTCTTTAACCATTGGCATTTTGCACATTATATAGGCTTCATTATATGGCTTCATTTCATTATCATTATCGATGTAAATTATTCACCGAAATTGCTCGTTTATTTTTGGATAACGAGTCCTTGACTCGAACGGTTTATTCAGTCATGCAAAATCTACTGCTATACGTTTTCTTTTCTTCGTTCAAAATCAAAGGGGAACTGTGGTATTTTATAAGCATATGAAAAAGGGAATATTGCAAAGTTGTGAACGATGGATCATAATAAGTTATCGAAGTTTTTAACAAACTCATACAAACAAATCATTTTGCAATGCTTGACTAATCACAGAAAAAATGTTCGAAATGAAGCGAATTGCGGATCGGAAAACTTATATGCGAACAAAAATTTCAACTTTTAAGGGGGGCTACTAGACTTCGTTCAATATCATCCACGATCACGTGATCATTATTCACAGTTTAATGATTTGAAAAAAGGTTCGCTTAGCGCGTGCTCATTTTGCCGTGTCGTATTAAACTCGAAGCTTTGACTGTTTATAGACAACTTTACGTTTAATAAACAATTTATCAATAGGAAGCGCGTCATGTACTATGGTGGCATCGGGAGAACGCATCTTGAAAACTTCTTTATTAGGTTGCAAACATTGCCCCTGTCGGAAAGATTGTTTTACTTCCCGCTATCACTTGGGCTTGAGCTCAGCGACTATTCCAGGCGTTCGGAAACTACACGATACGAAGTAACTAAGTTGTAGCTTAGTGATTGGCTACTATTCAAAGAACAGAGAGAGATATACGAATTTTTCGTATCAATTCACTTTTGGACTTGTCAGCGTGACTTTTATTCAATTATCCAGTGATATATGTTTTTTTAACAATATTTCCCTAGCAGTATGCTCATACCTATATCACAATAAATACATTGAAAATAAGATAATCGAGTTCACAAACCATCAATCTTGTCAGTATCTTACACCTTACCGAGCGATTTTCTCCAGTGTTAGCCATATTTCTTATGGAATTCTAGATCAATATGGTGCGGAAAGTCAAACGTCTCGGTCACTGGGTTAAACCGAGCTATTTCCTAACGGATTTGCATAAGAGATCTGCTCCACTTGGATGCTTATGGATGCTTATTATCTGTTAATCGGCAATGTTGCACTAATAATGATTCGATGCAAAAGGAGGAGGTTATCTATTCTTCTTCGCTTCTATAGGTCTTTCTAAAATTAAAATGGCGTTGCCAATCGGTTCATTGATCGCCTTTGACGTACTTCATCTGACTTACTTCGAATATGAAAACCTGTGTATATTCCATTCCGATTCTTATTAGAAATATAAAGTAAATAACTCTACCCCTGGAATTTTTAATAAGTAATAAATACATGAGAAAGGTTAACAATATATATAAAAATAACTTAAACTTACACCTAACTAGTACTATGAATATATATAGGACAAGATAGCGATGCGTAAAAATAGAGTAAACTCATTTGGGGTCGAAACGGACACTTGTCGTGAGACTTTAGTACTTACAAGGCTTTAAAGCAACGATTCAAAAAGTTGCTATATCGTCTTGCTCGAAGTCAGTTTCGACGAAGATCATGTGCCAGGTATATGTATATAATGCAAAATTGCAAAAACTTGATGGTAACAAAATTGTGTTGCCAGTGGGTAGACGATAGAAGATTATGGAGTAACATTTTGAATACTGGATTGACAAACGGATTGCGAATCGAGTTCGCGACCTTCAAAACAGACAACCGTCTTCCAAGTGTCACTTCAGAATCTGTTAGGACACCAATTTTGTACATATGCGAATATTTCCATTTTGGATTTCGAGCAATAAAGTTTTGGGCAATTTGTAAGTTAGTTAGTTATCAAAATTAAAACATTACGTAAATCGAATGCGATTTAGTCTGAATGTATGTAGTAAGTAGTTATTTGAAAAATATGCATTTAAAAAAGCAAATCGTTGTTAATTATGTTAGTCAGTCATAAAGGGATTTGATTATCATTAAAGAGAATTTTAATTTAACGGTAAATTAATTTTTGAAATTTGTGCATAGTGGAAACATTGTAACCAGCTGTTAATAAAACCCGTATAATATAGAAATGCTCAGTTATATACAAAAGGCATATATTAAATTCATGTTTGAATAACTATTTACGTACGGTTGAATAAGTTTAAATCATATGCAAACAAAAAAATGTAATATCCCTGCATTAAATGCAATGTATAATATTTTAATTATATTAATAATAATAATAATAATAATAATAATAATAATAATAATCATGATAATCATAATAATAATAATTCATATTAAAATAAGTTTTTATACTAACGACCAGAAGATATATTTTTTTATTTATGCTAGAAACTTAGCTAAAATAAACTAACAGCCGAATTCAGCTGTCGCTTAGAAGTAAATTTTATTCTAATTATTATTAAAAACTAGTGTAAAGTGGATAAGAAGTAAAGAAAAAAAAAAAAAAAAAATAATAATAATAATAATTAAATAATAAATTGTGTATAAATAAAAAAGAACAAAAGCATGTACACGACTAGTGCAGAGACACACCCAAAATCAGTACAGAACCATGTTGCAAGTGAACGCTTAACCCATGGCAAACATGCAACAGCTTGGCAGTCGATAACAGCGAACAACATCTTTGTTCATTTTCGAATCATAGTAAGTTGTTAAGATTGCAAGTTAGTTTAAATAATCGCGCATATCAAGCATAGTTGTTTTGATAGACTTTGAAGAACCCGATATTGAGTTTAAGTGACAGACATCATTTAGGTTACGGCAAACAACTCTGATCGGGTTAAACATCTCATAATTGTATGCACATTGACTCAGCATAATGAAAATAAAGTGCCTAGAGATGCGTTTAGGGACATTGAAGCTTAAAGCACCAAGTGATGTGAACGAATCGATGATAACATTAATTAACCTAATTAGGAAGGAAACACCAAGAGTAAATCTACGTTTCTCAAGTAACGGTAAGGATAACAGAAGCAAAAAGATAAGCGGGTCCCAACCCAAATTCCTAATCGGGACGGATGCAGAAGTAGCCAGCGACATATATATAGAACGACAATAGAAGAGTTTGAATATTTCCAGCAGAGAAGGATGAGATTTAAGCGGCATAAGCTATTGGTTTTATTCAAATCGTAATGCTTGTCCGAGGAAATGGGATTTAAAACACTAGTTCAAGATGGTTCAATGAACCATCATTTTCATCGATTTACGCATAACGTCAGGAGATTTTTATGTAATTCAGAAAAACTATTCCTTGTCTCTGTTAAAAGGTCATAAAAGTCACTCTCCCCCATTTTTTACGCTCAGGACATTACGAACGTAATCCTTTCGAAGGATCAAGAACTTCGTCTGCAGTACAACTAGTGGCGCCTGCAGGACAATAACGCTCGCAAAGCCAACAAGTAATGATTCGCTCAGAGGCAGGGCCACGATTTGATGCGACCTGATGTAAAGCAACACTCCATGTCAGAAAGCTTCCAAAAACATAGAGTATGAGGAAGAAAAAATCAAACGCAGATGTTTCGAAGCAACATCACGCAAAAAAGAAGAAAGCGACTTTTTCATGAGAGCAGTAGCATGATTTCGCAAAGAACTCAGCAAGAAGTTTGCGATCTCTCTCGCATTTGAAGATTTTTAAACTTCATAACGTGCATCATAAAATGCAAGATTGCGACTTTTTTTGGGAGGAGTTAGCAATTGCTCCTTCTTATTATGCAGATAATTACTATAAAACATTTTCTTCAGTGATCTAAAGTCCCGGTTAGAATAATAAATGTTTGTCAATGCATTTAAATTTCTTTTTCTTTTTCTTTTTGCATCCTAATCAGCTCTGACTGCATATCTGGGCATAATAGAATTGAATTTGCCAAAAGGAGTAACGCATGTAAACCATCAGAAAGTATGTTCGAAATAACTGGCAGCGACTTATCGACATCATGACACATAATGAAGATTTCAGACAAACACAGAGAGCAAGTTACTAAGCATATCATTATCTATTTTCTTGAAATTAAGAGTAATATTAGAAGTAATACTAAAAGACCACACATACTAAGGCTATCATTAAACAAACTATTTAACAAGTAAGGAGTAAGTAGGGATGATGCGCCTAGTCCTTGGGCGGTTAAGGTTCTATAAGGGAATTAGTTAAATTTACGTCAGTCGCAAATCCAAGATCACAGATATTGCTATTAAGTAACATCACAGATATTATTTAATCGACATATGCATTATTCAAAGAGTATGTCGAATAATTTAGTACATAAAGCAACGTAGAGCACCTCTCTCTCTCGAGAGAAATGAAAATCATCTAAAATAAATAACTTATGCAATCCTTATTATCGTCAAACTTTAAGTAAGCTTCGTAACAAGTCCAATAGTGTTGCCGTTGATCTTATTGATGGATGAAACGAAAGACAGACGTAGTTAAGTGAATACAAAATCGATAAGACATGCCTGCGTTTTTTGCTTGTTATAAAGGAGAGGAAAATCTCCCAGTTATTGATGCAGCATAAAAACACATGTCCACTTGACCGCGTCAAGGTATATGCGATTTAAAAAACAAAAAAACAAAAAAAACAAATTATTATTGCCTGAACATAATTCTTACGTTTCGTTGCTATGCAAAGGAAAAAATAATTCGTCTATTAAAACGTATCTAGTTTAAGTCAGTCGACACAAACTGTAATAAATTCTGTACGCAATTATATTTCTTTGTAATATTTACAAAATTATAGGACGTGAAAGGACGTTGCGTCAGAAAAAAAGATTCCATTAACATTAGTCGATTAATATAGCATTGGGTTAACAGAAGCAGCTGCTTGCGGAGATTTCATATTTAACGTCGTGCAGATAAAAATTGAGGTTAAAAAGCAGCGGTATTGCGACAATAAAACTGCTCTTTATTTTGCCTTGTGACATGTTAGAATTTCAATTAATTTGGTTATGTAACAATTTGTAAAATGTTGACAACGTATTAACTCATTTCATCCTATGATATCAGGCTTCAAATATAAATATTTTAACTATAGCCTCAAAGTAGGAAATTTGTGGTGTACGTGAAATACATTTAAACATGTAGATATATTCACACAGGGACACATACAGACAGGCACAAGCATACACAATATTACCGTATTATTGTTACTCTTTTGAATCTCTGTCACAAAACAGATGACTTGTGATAGTGAATTGTAACATCCGGAGCACGTAATGTTAAAATGAGAAACACTACACAAAACTAAATAAAGTATATGCATAATAGAAGAACCTGTGAGAAAGTTTGAATCAGTGAGATCAGCTTATTTTATTGTGTTCGGCTATAGGAGAATGTGAAAATCACGCCTTTTTCATTTTACCGACTATTTTAAGCGATTATAAGAAAATTTTTATATCGAATGAATTTGCAAAAATTTGTCGTAGGACAGATTTGTTTTCCAAAAATTTATAAACCGTTTATCTAGATATTGACATAAGTGCGCTTACCTCGCTCATATAAAATATCTTATGACATTTAATTATAATAATAGTTCGTCAGACTTTTTTGCAGAATAGTATTTTGGCACTCAAATAAGATCGTACATAATATAAGCGTATAGGCTTGAAAAGCTACTTAAAAAACAAATAAAACAAACTCAAATTTGTGGCCATTGAAAGAAGAAAAAGAAGAAGAAGATATTAATGGACTTGAAAGCCATTTATCGGGAAATTTTGATTTCGATTTTGATACGCTTTGAATTTGAGGTTTCTTTGTTGCAAATCTTTGCCCAAACTTAATATGCTCTCTTAGTGATGAAGATAAAAAAAAGAAAAAAAAAAAAAAAAAAAGAGTAGAAAAGCAATACTATATATATGCCGCCTGTGTTTGCCATGAATTGTGGCTAAAGTTTTTGTTTTTGTGTCATGTGAACGCCATAATTCTTCAACTTCATGCAGTGCAGCAAGCCTGTCATAATTCTCTAGTTCGTTTCCGTTACGGATTGTTTGTCATTTGACTGTCACTACACTATTGTGGCATTGTCGGATGACAAATAACTTTCTCACTCGTTGTCAGACCGCACATATATGCTTACAGCAGTTGCTTACAATTGTTTGGTGTTTTCAACTCAAAGCCGTCGTGCATCCATATCTACATACCTATATATAAAATAGCCGTTTTTCCTTAAGCGACAGTAGAAAACAAAACTGTAAAAGAAGAAGAAAAACTAGAAAAGAGAAATTAAGAGCAAATTGGCTGAATAGTTAAAAGCCTTTTGTTAACAAATCTTGTGTTTTTTTTTTTCTTTTCTCCTTTCCTTTTTGGTTTTTTTTTTTCGTTAGTACTTACAAGAAATTAGATTTATCTCCTACTACTACTACTACTACTACTACTACTACTACAGCTACTACTCCCACTGTTGCTGCTGCCGCTACTGCTGCTAGTGCTATCTGCACACAAAGGATTTCTTTTTTGAAGAATATCTTATCAGCTTTGTGCTAATATATGCATGTATGCATGTACGTATGTATATACAAATTGTCGGTTTGTTGCTCTCAATTAGCATTGGGCCACTTAGTAAAGCACATTTATATTCCCACAAACACTTTCGTTGCATTAATTTATCTGGCCAAGACTGGATGTATGGCTTCGTCTTCTCAAAACGTATTATAATGTGCTACAGGCAGTAGCATAATGGTACCTAATTTTACCGGATGACCTTTTAACAAAACACCACTGATTTTATTACCTTAATACGAAATACATATACATATTTACATATATTCTTTTGTTAGGATGTATGTGCACGTCAGTAATTTTGGTCATTTCAATTCTGAAGTGAACAGCATTTATAGGAATATTAGTATGTGTGTGTGTGTGTGTGTGTGTGTGTGTGTGTGTGTGTGTGTGTGT
>NW_023998414.1:31517455-31540601 GCF_014805625.2 Glossina fuscipes
GTGTGTGTGTGTGTGTGTGTGTGTGTGTGTGTGTGTGTGTGTGTGTGCGTGATTCTATTTCGTAAGAGTATTATATATATATATATATATATATATATATATGTGTGTGTGTCTGTGTGTAAGTGTGTGTGTTTGTGTGGGTGCGTGTGAGTGTGTGCGTATTAGAAAATGCATTTATATGAAACGAAATTGTGATGTTTCCAGTGATATTGATCAACATGCAGATGTGACATGTCACTTAATGACAGTTCATCTATTGTTAAACTTTCGAACAGTTAGGCATACGCATACTCCCCACATTTAGAGACTAGACGAACAATCGAATATAATGTTGTTACCAACCTTTTTATAACGCTGTGCGAGAGTTCGAGAAGGTTGTGTGTACACAAGTACATGCATAAATTTTTAGTTACTTAAGGCATGCATGCATAACTTTCGTATAGAGAGAATAGTTGGCGCGTGCTTATGTTTGTATATAGATATATGTTTGCATATATGTGTTTATATATATATATATATATATATATCTATTCATTTATTTGTTTATTTATTCATATACATGTTCACATATGTCAGTGTATATGTATGTATGTATGTATGTACGTGTCCATAAGGTTTATATATACGCAGTATTGAGTAAAAAATATCGAAACTTTTTGAAGGTAAAGAACACATTCCACTGAACTGCTGTGTAATCCAAACGCTGTGCATAAAATTAGATCGACATCATCAGAATCGATCTACGTATTTCAAACTTCTAGTACTTAAGATAACAATCTTTTCGGTAAACTTCCCACAAAAACACTATTGTTTTATATCAAATTTTCTTTCAATAGATCGATATACTGTCCTTGAGACAAAGTTCGTGTAGGTGATCACGGTGATCTATTAGCGAGGACACCCCGCCACCACATTGATATGAAAAACAAAAATCTACAGGTTAAGTGGCGAAAATGTCTGTAAAATTATTTCATGGTATGTTAATTCCGCTCTTAGGTACGTAATGGAGGAATTCAAGGCGAGCGAAGACATGATTCAGAAAATTTTCTAAAAAACTTAAATAAAAATGGAAAATATGTCTTTGTAAGAAGGATTAGCGGACCTCTGTATTTTAACATTTTCCGTATTTTCTCTCTCTCTCTCTCTCTCTCTCTCTCTCTCTCTCTCTCTCTCTCTCTCTCTCTCTCTCTCTCTCTCTCTCTCTCTCTCTCTCTCTCTCTCTCTCTCTCTCTCTCTCTCTCTCTTGGCCATGAAAGGAACATTTCATGTTAGCTTGATGTGGATCATGGTGGCAACGATTGTATGTAAACGCTGGTGTATCGATGTGCAAGCGATGCATATTGCCAAAATAACTAATTATTTTTCTTCAGTTTAGAACGTTGCGCTATTTTTCCAAAATATATAGTTATATGTATATACATACATACATGTATCTTGCTTATTAAATGAAAGCAACCAAATGTTTTATGAATTATTTCGTGGACTGAACTCTCAAACAAGTAGACGTAGACTAAACGATTTTCAAATATTTGTGCCGTTTAATGGATCATGCATTGAAGATATTTAATGAATTTAAAGATGAGTGGTTCGGCCAAAATGTCAAATACGTAAGAGCCACGTATTGTACGTATTGTATAATCCCGTTCATGATTATCAAATGTTTCTTAACATTTTCTTATAAATCTAAAATTAAAAATATTACCAATACTTGTAAGCGCTGGCTTCACGTATAAAGAGCGGTTGACATGTGTTCATCTATCTCATAGTTCAGTCTATTTATTACTTATTATTATCCATCTATCAATTTATCGACCCGTTAAGTTGCCTTGCTATTCCTCACTAATCCTTTTACCTCTAGATTTTTCGGTTCGTTCATCCTCTATTCTGTCCCCACATCAGTCCTTTCGCCATTAACCGTCATTTAAAATTTTGTCCATCATTTAATCTCATCGTTCTTCAACTCGTTCGTAAGCTAATCCGCTCAGAGTTTATCCTGTTCACTCGTGTTGCCACTCATTAGTTCTTCCGGCGGATTATTCGCTCGAACTTAGTTCTTTCCCTATCAGATGCTCTTCGAACCCAAGGTTGTTTCCAGTTCTTTGAATATTCTCAAGAACATTCTGACACATCTAATGAAGAATATAATCCAAGTGCAAGTCAATGTTGGATTGAAGTCACACGAACACAACCCAAATTATTCACGTTAGCATTAAGCAAGACTTGTAAGCAACATGTTAAACATATTGAAGAAATCGCTCGAATATGCGGTAAAAAGTCATTATGCACTAATTGAACATTAAACAGCTTCACTACCTGCCTGTATTGGCTTTTAAATGTGTCACTCTGACCTCCGCTGGTGTAATATTTAGATTCGAAAAATATGAGATGAAAAAATGGAAACTTTGGTCGCACACAACATAATTTTCAATTCGAAGCCAACATATAGTCTGGAGCTCAATAAAAACGTTAACGAGAACGATCTGAAGCCTAAAGAGCTGATAACCCTGAAGCGAAGAATACCAACACTTTTAATAAATGATATAAAGTAAATCCTCTAATGTTATAATATTAGTGTCTTTTGTTTATCACTAATTCATAAATTGTTATGCTCACACTGTACTAAAACCTCTATATTTATACCTCGCAAGATTTCTATACACCGTAGATAAGCTGCGTGTATCGTAAAGGCATAACACTGCACTTGATTCCATTTTTTTATCGATAATGCCAACTAAGAAGTGTAATTAATTATTGCCTACTCGGCGTGCCTACCTTTTACCCAAGTCGTGGTAGTATCCGGGATGAATACCTCTCATTCCATAAAAGAGTAAAGTATTTAAATATAATATATTTGTGCCAGTTACGATAAGAGAGATTGATGAAGGAAGCATCATTAAAAAGTGTTCTGTATATATGAAGACCAAAGTGACTGAAGGCTTTGAGAATTCTCTGATGAACATGAAAAAGAAAAGAACCTATGGCATGGCACAAGAGCAAATATTTATGTTATCGAAAGGAAATCAATTAATTACGGACACTGATGTGGTCCGAACGCAGATATCTTACTCTAAAGAAGCGAGCAAGCTCACAAAACGCATACATCCTTGTGAATGAGATGTCAAATGACGTTGAAAATCTACAGAATCTTATATTGGAAAGTATCTGTGCAGTAAAATGCATTCGTGATATCTTTTAATTCACAACACTATCTACAACATTATCTAGTCAAAGGAAAAGAGGTGACAACCCAAGGTTATGATCAGCGTCGATACTCCCAATTGGATAGTCTAGCTGGATGATTCTGCAACAAGCTTGTGCATATGTCGTGAGTTGAGAACAGTTATCTTTTTTGAAATCGCACGGCCGACATTAAAATAGCCCCGCATTAAAATATGAGTAAGTGCTTTTCCTTAAGGAAATCTCGACGATGGTGAAAAATTAGTACTTGATAATAATTTTCAAGGTAAAACTCAAGGTGATTGGGCTCATTGTCTCTAAAATTACGATGCTTTTCATGCTAAATCAATGAGAACATATGACGGTTTAACTTTTATAAAATCTTCAATATATAAATTTACTGTTGGCACCAAGTTGCGTTTGAGCTATTGGTACATGTGCTCTGTGCCAAATTTTAATCACGATCGAGTCTTCTATGGCCACCACCGTCATCTTAAAAGAGACAAAATAGTAAAAGAAGCAAAAGTATTTGAAAATTCAATTTTGATACAGTAGGCGTGGGCGGTTTTTTTTTTTATTTTTGCATAGGCACTACAGCATCGACCATAGAGTTTACGTTAAAATTTTTCTTCATTTATCTGTTGCAGTATATGGGTAATGAGCAAAAAACCAGTTTTTTATGCTTTTTAAAAAACCGAGTTGTTCTCGGTTTGTGTGTGTAGAACTGTGGTCGCTTCAAGTCGATAAGTTCATTTTTTGCTGGCGAGAAGAATGTTTACAACAGACATTACATCGCCGGATGGATGGACATGCTTAAATTCAAATTCAGAATTTGATGGGGAGCAAGAATATGTATATACTTTGTTGATTCTGTGTTGAGCTGCCTTCTGGGCGTGGCAATGAATATAAAAACCAAATGATATTGTGTTTCTCTCTCAAAAGAGAGGATCATTAAAAGCGAAAATAATTAGTTAACCAATCTAGCGATTTTTAATGCAAATACTTTATAAGGAGAGACAGAGATAGAACAATTATAATCTCGTGAAAAGTAAAACCGTAGAAATGTTTACATAACTAATTTACGACATTTGCTTTAGAGCATCATTAATACCGGTAACAATTAAGCCATTAAGCCCCTCAATGTACATATATTCGATATACAAACAGATATGAATGCAGAGACACATACAAGTCCTTAGCATACGGAAATTCTAGACAATAATGAACAATGTCTATTGCGTATAACATATGCATATACATATATATATATATATATATATATATATATATATATATATATTGACATACATATACATATATGCAAGGCTGTACGTTATGAGAGGGAACGAGAGAGAGAGAACGAGAGAGAGAGCGATGTATGGATATGTGTGAAGAAGCACTCAACAGAGCCAAGTGTTTAACTTGAAACACAATATGTGAGATTGCGTTGTTATAATGTGTGTATGTTTCGAATACAAGTGATTATTTTGCACTTACATCATTGAGATAATTTATGTGTAGACATATATATATATATATATATGTATATGTATGTATAAACTTTCATTATATTTGTGCATAAAAATTTGTGCAAACAAATACTTGTTTTAGCACAAATATAAGATGATTTTAAAAATGCTTATATCAAGAATCAATGCAACTCGTTGCCCTTGTTTTTTGTCTGCACAGTTGCATATATCTATCTATATATAGTGTTACTAACTAATGAAGAGGCAATAAACGGATTAACAATGCAAGAGAAATGCATAGGGAGAGCAAACATAAAGGATTCGCTGTTAGTTTATATTATATAATATATATAAGTTGCACTATCTAAACTGTATTTAGTTTTAATTTCATTTCATTTCATTTCATTTCATTTCATTTCAATTCATTTAATTCGTTAATTCAATTCATAGTTACATAGTTACATAATTTAGTTTATTCTTACTTTTATTATTAGACTTAATAACTTTTAAGTTTTAAATATTATGCTTTATTTCGATAAAGTTATGCATCACTTAATTGCATTACTTGGGAAGTAAGTAAGTAAATAAGTAAGTAAGTGAGTAAGTGTGTAATTATTTGCGTTATTTATAAAATTGTACATATCGGTATAAAAATTTGCAAAATTGTTACATAAATATTAATGAAAATTTTAAATAAAAGATTCCCGTTTTTTGTTTGCCTCCGCCTGTGTGTGCGAAGCCTTTTTATGGCTTCTGCGAGTATAAATAAGCCTTCTGGAATGTAGTAGCAATAGTAGTAGTAATAGTCAACATAATATTGTTGTAAACAATTATTTTATTGTTTCAGTTTCTCTTCATTTTTTTTATTTATTTATTTTTATTTTTAATTTTTTTTTTGGTGTGCTTCCTTAATTTTGTTAATAAAAAATATTTGTGGGAACTAAAAGTAAATAAATAAATGGAAAATACATATGTATATATAGTATATAAAATGTACATACTAGTAGGACTATACATACAATAGAATTGGTGAAAAAGTTTTCCTTTAGATACATTTAACCGTATTATTGTGAAATTTATTTCATAGTAAAGAAAAAAAAAAAAAAAAGAAAAGAAAAAATGAAATGAAATGCATGTAAAAACAAGGTTAAACAAAGTAGTATTCGCATAAATGCCTTATGCGTGTGTTTGTGTGTGCGCGCGTATGCATTGCATAAGCATAACAAACCCCATCATCACTATTATAACCCACTTTACTGATACCAGTTGTGTTCCGTTCTCTTATCATTGTCATTGTCATTGTTGTTATTGTTGTTGTTATTGTTGTTGTTGTTGTTACTTTTTTGTTTTGTTTTTGTTTTTATTTTGTATCTTTGTCTTCATTTTTGTTGCATTTTAGTGTTATAGATCTGGTTTTTGCTTTTTCTCTTGCTTTTGTTCTGTTAATATTAAATCTATTGGCGTAATTGCTCTTGTAGTTATTTGTCTTTATGCATGTTTTGTTGATAGTTGGGATTATTTTGTGTAAATTTACGGCAAACATGAATTGTTTGCCTTATGCATAGCACATGGTTGAATGCCTTTATGTGGTCGTAAACACAATAATCTATATAAGTGCAGTACATATGTGCGTATATTTTTATATGAATGTAAGACTAACGGAAATTTATTTGAGACACCGCTGTCATACGTTTGTAGAGAAGGTATCTACGTAATTCTTGGGTGAAATTTACGACACAAATCCAAAATTTGAAATTTCGAGAATTTATTGTAAGGATTATTAACAATTATTACAAAAAAAAATATATATATATATATGTTCATTCAGTTCAATTCAATATTATATAATGCAATATTATATGCACGTCACTCAAGTGAGAGAGCAATTGATTTAAAATGAAATTTTAATTCAATAAATTTAATACACTTTCACTGCATTCCTATATAAACAAAATTATACGATTATCTATCCATTCCTTGCCTTTTAAATCGTAGATACCTCTACGGAAAAATTATTCTTGCTTCAAATTTCAATATAACTTTCTCGTTAGCTAGAGCACGCACGTCCTTCCGCCTTGAAATTAGCCCAAGCAAGTGCGAAAATCATATTGGGTCGTGCCCGAATACCGAATTATACGACATCACTATAATATAGGGTAGGCGTGGTTAATTTTTACTATTTTTGTATAAATACTACAGCATCACCCATAAAATCTACTTTCAAATTTCTGGCACATTTTTACTGCTGTGGTGAATAATGCAAGTTGCAAGCAGCAAAAAACCAATTTTTTATTTCTTTTAGAAAACAGAGGCGTTCTCAGCTTATGTGCTGCTTCAGGCGTATTCTTCGATCGACTTTGTTCGATTCTAATCTGCGTAAGAAAACTTGCAATGTTTCTACTAAATTTCAAGGCACTATTCCCATTTTTTCAACCAGGCGATTGTCAGCAACCCGCACCATGTAGACGGACAGACACGGCTTAATCAGTTCAGAATTTCATACTGACCAAGTATATAAATGCTTTTTAGGATCTCTGAAATTGTCTTTAGGGTGTTGCAAACATTATGACAAATGAATGTATCCCCATGCTTCAGTGGTGCGTATAAAAAAAGAAAATAAAATTCAGGATAACCAGTGGCTCAGTTAACCGCAAGATATTTTATCAAATGTAAACCATATTTTCGAACGGATGGGGTAGCTAGTTTCGCGAACATTGGATGAACAGCAATTTGAATACATATCTTACTGCTGATGCATTTTTCACACAGTGTGCTATTCGGATAAGTATAAATTTCTAAGGGAACATTGTAAACGAATGCTAACGAAAGCTAAATAACGTCGTGGAATCAAATGCGCCCACCGCAAATAAACAGAAACGTAATAAGCAAGAGTCATAACAAAAGAATATGAAGAACAATAGCGTTTGCAAGCAACACTGTAGTAACTACAACGACAACCCGCATGCACACATATGAACTTACAAAGAGGCAGACAGAGAGAGAGAGAGAGAGAGAGAGAGAGAGAGATCAGTAGCGGAGCAGGCAAAGGATTGCGAGTAACAACTTAATGATCGCGAGTTCAATCTCAAATACGCTTGAGTTTTCAATACATATGATCTACGTTACCTGGCAGCCGATAAACCCATACTTTGCAAATTTATTTACACATATATAGAGAATAAATAAATATGCATATATAACATAAAACAATTAGCGTCAGTAGACTTATCTGCGATATCAAATCAGCAACAATTATAAAGACAATAATAGAAGGAAAATACATACATGTTTACTAGAATACCGTCGTGTACGTATATAATAACAATAAGACGACTAGTAAAACTAATAGCAACACGTACGCACACACAACGCCCATAAAGGTGAGAATGGGCAGCATTACAGTCACAGCACAGTACTGCCGAAGAATACAAAAGTGCAGTAATGGATATCGAGAAGTCTTTACAAGACCTAATAAGAAACGTTGAACACCCTAAGGGCCAGGGCCAGGCTTTCAATGAAAATAAGAGCTCAGCATAAATAGGGACAGTTATTTCAAGGAAAGTCCAGCCGAAAGGGCATAAAAATTACTGCAAAGTTAAGATTTTCTATCCAACTTGGAAATGGCTTTGCACACTGAGGTGGATACCAGCTTAACGTACAGTTTCACGTTAATTGCAGTAGTCCTGGGAAGCAAGTTACTACTCGAACTCTTAGAGCGCAGACACAGGACAACAGGGAAAAACAAAGAAAAATGATCTAAGACGATGACAACGACACCGACTGCAAGTTGAAAAGAGCTGACCGAAAGAATGTCATGGAATGCTTAAGAAGTGGCATCAACGCTGAAAAAACGAGTCGAAACCGATGTGACACACAGTAATCTCAAGTGTTGAACAGGATGTGGGGAGAAGTTTTTTACGACATTTATTATTAGTTATTAAAAATATCTCGTGTTAACCTTCATGCGAATAACGCGATTGCCCTTCGTGAACGCATAAACGATGATAAGGGGTACAACGTTTTTATCTGCTCGGCTTGGCAGTAATGCGGAACGGTATGGAAACTTGTAGGATACTTATACGTGTATTAAAGGACTTACTGCGCGAAAAACTGCACAAAAGTGACAGTTGAACTCCAAATCTCATATCTATAGGATCATGCAGCGAGAAGCAACAATCTAGATAGGTAGATAGGTAGCTCCACTATTTTATGCATGATATCATTATTGAATTATTTTTACAAAATCTAAGAGTAATCATCGCCTTTTACTTTATTTAGAGATTTTACTTAGCAGTTTAGCATGTGAAGTTTTCATATGAAGTGTTCTTCTGGTCAGTAATGTGCCGTTTAGTACATGATGGACGCAAACTGGAAGTAAGTTTTTTTGTAAAGGCTTTTCAACTATGCGAGGAATGTAAAATTAAAACGACATCATTGCTCAAGCTCAGTATTTTTTCACTTTCTAATATAAAGAAAACACATAAGAAATTTATAGGTGTTTGGGTAAAGCTCTTACTTTATTAATCCCTGTGTCATTAGACATCTACGACGCTGACAAGTCCCTCTGACGACCCTCACTTTAAGACGAACATTTCATACTGAGAGTTTAATTGCTGGTACGGTTTACAAGTTTTTGCCTTTTTTTTTTTTTTTTTTTTTTTTTTGTATGGACCAGGTAAATACTTTAGAACGATATCGATTATATATCGTAATTTGAGCTATAAAGTATACTATATCTTTCTGTTGTGAAGTTTTCTCAGCTTGTCTTTTGGCCGGAACGCATTCACTTTCGAGCTTAGTTTGCAGAACTACAAGCACATAATCATCGGTTATTACGAGTTAAGAATATCTAGACGGATGTACGGACCGATTAATAGAGTTATGTTGAATATGTAAAGTGTACGTATCAGTATCTGATATCGCCTCCATCAAATCGATAATTGGAAATCGTTTTATTTCTTTGTTGATGACAAACGTCAAATAGTACCGTTTTGAAAATTTGATCGACCAACGTAACTTAACTCATTCACTCTCACTCACACACTATTTCCAATAAACGAATTCCCAACTGCAGACAAGAATGCTGCAGTAGTGTTCCATCAACCGCCCACGTTACTTAATTTTATCTTCTTCCGCTAACTAAGAGGCAAACTAAATAATAAACTTCAATATTTACAACTCTACTGATAATATGCATATGTGTTTGTTCTTAAAAAAAAAAAGTCAAGAAAAATTTCTCACCAAGGCATTCGTATAGGATATTTTGCAAAGTGTAAAGGAATGCAACGACACTCAAAATACCTCCCAGTCGGCTTCTATTGAAATATTTCAGAAGAATATTTTAACTCTGAAGACAAAATTTAATTGAACTGTTTTACTATTTCAAGTACAAGTGCTTCTTAAGAACGATTTGGTTCTAAGTAACAATGGGAAATGGGAAATGACCAATAGTAAGTATTTTTGCTTTCAATGATTAACTCGCTGATCTTTTAGTGAGTTCGAAACTTTAAAATGATATAAAATTGATCGAAAAATACAAAACGTATTTGAACCCAGCGTTCAGAACATTATGCAAGGCTGTGGGTGAAGTGGATAAACGTTTAAAATATTTCAGATTATCTAATATCACGAGATTTTCACGGCTGATCTCTAAGCGTTACAAAGGGAAGAACACAATTTAGTATACTCTTGTTCGCCGATGGTAACTCAAAGTGGTGTGGTTTGAATTGCCTGCTTATTGAACGCCTACGTATTTACATTTATTTGTATAAATATTGTATTACATTGATCAATAAGTCCCGGGATTGGAGAAAAAATTTTTTCCTCATCGTAAATTTTTGCTAAGCTAGACTTTGTTGATCAATATAACGCCATTTGAGGGCGATAAAAACAGGCCAACGCCTTGCTAACGTTTCGAAGATCCTCAAGATCATTTATTTGACATTTTTAAACGGGATCACAATCGCTAGATATGAGATCGCGAGAATCATAGGGGTGGGGCAGCAATTCGAATTTTAACGTTCTTAAGCCATATTCGCTGCATTGAAAGTAGCACAAATAACATCGTAGCAGGTAAAGTTAGTGTAAGTCGTAAACAAATTCGTCAAAGTAAAATGAAGCTTGCCCAGGTGTTATTTGTGGGTTGAAGCTTTAAGCTCCAAGAATAATATGAATGTGTTTTTGTTAAAGACGACATTCGTCCTTTCAGTTCCGGAAATTATTGATTGATGTGTTAAGCAGATGCCTTGTGGAAAATACGTATTCCTTCATATGTTTGCGCATACGTAATGGTGTGTACATCAAAGTTAACGAAATGTTGCAAATGTATGTTTGTTATGGATATATAAACATTAGCTTAAACAGAATTTTAGCTTTTATTCTATTTTCACCATTCGATTGAATGCTAAAGTGCATTCAAATCCTCTGGCATTGGATTCTTTCAGATATTTCAAGATGTGCATATGCTTTACTTAAGTATGTACTCTTTAAGCAAATGTATTTATTTGATTACAATTTATAATAGTGCCGTCTTTTCACATTGCATAGGCATTCGTGCGGATATGCACATGTATATGTAACAATATATATGCATAGATTTCTTTATGCTTATTTCTTTTACAGATACAGATATTTGGCTATAATTCTCAATTATATAACAACTTTTCGGATGCTCTGAACAGAGCCCAAGGCATTGTGGGTGTTTCTATATTATTACAGGTAGGTAATATAATATATAATAGAAGCAGTAAAAATAAAATAATTTTTTAAACTTTTTATTTTATACTTTTTTTTTTTTGCAATTTTTTATTTTAATAATTCAGTTGGGAGATTTATCAAACGCTGAGCTGCGTATGCTTACCGATCAGCTGGAACGCATACGTTACGGTGGTGATGAGGCATTTGTGAAACGCTTATCAATACGTGGTCTTTTGCCCGACACCGATCACTACATGACTTATGATGGTTCCACAACAGCTCCAGCCTGCCACGAAACAGTCACATGGGTGGTATTAAATAAACCTATTTACATAACAAAGCAGCAGGCAAGTACAAATATAAAATAGAAAATTATAATATTTTAATAAAGTATTGGCGAGCAAAGTCCAACTTGTAAATAATTTTAAATAAATTTATACACATATCGGAGACTCACCGACAATATAAGCGCTGCTATATTACCAATGCATATTTCCTACCATGAACGCTTTTAAATTATATATATTTTTTTTATTTATAAGCAATTCTCTAATATTAAGTCAAGGGAAAAATTCCTGGCATTTCTTTTGGGGAAAGTTAATCAATCAAGCCGACCTCTAAAGCATTTAAAAAAATGCCAACCCACAGCCTTTTTTTTTGAAATTATTATTTTTTTAATTCACTAAGAAGAAAGTAAGTGCTTTTTAAAACTTTGGCGAAATTTCCAAAAAAATTCATTATAATTTGGAATATTACTGCTAGCAAGACGCTTATGCTTGGCCGACTTTTGAAAAAGTTCGCAATGCTTATAGCGATGATGTTTTATCGGTTGATTCACTATCAAGCAAAGAGTCTACACGCTTTCTATTCCATTTTAAAGACACGCTGCAGTCTGGCCGAGCAGTCAATCTTCAAACGACCGAGGAAGATCGGCGCAACATGACGTCGCTCAAGAATTAAATATTCTCCAAACACCATTATGAACCATTTCCATAAGACGGAATACAGTAATGAGCTCAATATTTGTGTAGCATATAAATTAGCAGTGAAAAAACAATAGCAAAAAATAATAGCAATAGACGACGTTGAGCCAAATAGTCGAACCTGGAGGTCACTTTAAAAGAAGAGAGGAAACAAAGTCATTGCTTTATATACCGTTTATTGTACGACTTAGTCTTGCGCCATACATTTCTATAACAGAGCGACGTAACGTTTCTTTTACGTAGTCATTAGTACTCCCTCATTTGATATAAAGCTTCAATTATTATCTGCCTATACGTACGTACATTTGCAATGCACAGTACAGAGTTTCAGAGACAAAACATATAAAACATATATTTTTCTTGACTAGAATCATAACTGTGTCTATCTCCTCGTCTCTTATCTATGTCTATCTCCTCGTCTCTATCCATAAAAGAAAATGGGTATTGCGTCGGTTATTTTATTGGTGACCTTGCAGTACAGCACGAAAATAAATCGTCCATACCAACCCAATGTAATCGAATGTCAAACGTTTGTTTTTTTTTCGCTTTTTTGAGTTTTTATGCTGTACACCAGATCTGATTGCTTTTGAACCCACTTCCAATATCGGACTTTATGTTGAAAAAGTCATTATATGAAAAACAAAGTTTTTTCAACACCAATCACAAAGAGACGTGAGAAGCATGCATCGAGTGGGCCAAGTTTTGAAACCCTTCCAACGAGAAGTAAGCGTTTATATGGCAAAAATTTCATATTGAAGTTTTAATGGTGACAACTGGTTTATACACGTAATTCAACCTGAAAGTGATCGTTGGGGACCACCACCATAGTCAAGTTGTCTATACTTTAGGTCAAAACTAAATGAAATATAATAAGACCCTTGATAAGAAAAGTAGATTTTCTAAATTTGAGACGCATCGGTTCACGCTTCAAGTCCCCATCTTGTATACGGGCTTCCACGAAAAGTATGCCTTTACCTATTTAATTATACTATACGGTATTCAAGTCCAAATCCAATAGATTTTTTACTATTTCAGAAAATTTAACATATGTGAAATAGAGTGTGGGTTTTTACGAAACGCTTCTGAGCGGTTAAAGATTGTGACATTTTCAAACTGCTGGATTATTTCTAGTGTCTTCTATGCTATTACTCATTCAACTCAAGATATCATATGCAGAAGCAGAGAGCTTCTCCTCAATTAACTCATATTCTAGCATTTTAGTGCTGATATTTTTTTCAATTGAGACAACTCGACTCACCGCTGTTACGTCCGCATTAATATCGCAGATATCCGCTTAGTGCTCGCTGCAGGAGTAAATGCCACAATACCTGTTTGGCAAGCGTGGCAAGCCTACGTATACATTTTGGAAAATTTACTGCAGACATAACTGCTTCCGGTGGTAGAACTTATGGACCGCGAATGCTTATCACATCGCAAGGATTTGACCCTTTCCCATTCCTACGCATGAATTCCTCCAGATTTTGCTCTGCCAGAAAATGGTTAAGATAGTTTGAATCAAATTTGTGGTATGCTCGGTTCATCGATCCACTGCTTTCTGTCGAGCTCCGTGATTATTGCAATATCCTCCTTTGTCATATCGCAGGATTAACTTATATAACGAGACGGTTGATTGGTTCATTGCTTAACAAAATCACCATTTTGTTTACATATTAGGCATCAAGCACTTTCGTTTCTTATCTTTTGTATGATTTCGCAATGTGAGCAAAATCTGGACACATAAAACGTTTGGTGCAATCGAAATATTCCTATGAAGGATTCGAAATCGTCGCAGTTATGTTTGATAGAACAGCTGGACATATTTGTCAGCTTTATCCGACGGATGTCGATAGAAAGTTCACGGTTGCCCGTTCATCAGCCATTCAATGGTCTCGCCTCGCCTACAGGGCAACTGCATTCAAAAAACTGTAGAAAAATACTCCATATTTAACAGATGTTAATCAAGAAGACATAGTTATAAAAGTTGCTATAAATATTTAGTAGGACATGTAAGTTCCTGGATCTACGCTTGATTACAAGCTTCTAGGCAGATCATAATTCGCTCAGGTACCACTTGAAAAACATGGATATCGCCGTTTCATGCAGATTCAATTAAGGGACGTGTGAGACGTCCCATCACATTCATCTGCAGAATCAGCAACCAAGTGTTTGACGTGCACCTTATAACGTGGAACGCTGTATCCTAACACTGCTCCTAATCAATATATGCAATATATGCAATAATGCAATATATCTTTCAAGTCGCTGTACGGATTGCCCACACAGTTAATAATAATAATAATAATAATAATAGGAGGACTAGGACATCTAAAAATAACAGATTACTTTAAAACTCATCTATATATTGGTATGAGTGACAAACGATATTCATCCAACGACGACTTACCATGAAAATTTTTCATTCCGTATCCAATAAGCCGCTAGAAGAGCGATTGAATGTCTATTAAGAATTGTTTAGAAAAGTTAGAGATTCGGGCTAGATTTCCCATCCGCATTCGTACAATAGGCTAAAAAGGCATCACACAGAACTGCTTGGCTATCTACACAACGCAGTAAATGCGTAAAAGACCTGAAAATCATTTACCTAACGATGCCCACTTTCGTGGGATCTGAGAGCATTGATATATATTTCTTTGGAATTTCTTGAGAGGCAATTTATATATCTGCCATATATATGTTTTCATTCATTTGTACTTGTGCCTGTGTATTGAACCCATATAGATACAAGAGGCTTGTTTTTATCT
Source organism: Glossina fuscipes (assembly GCF_014805625.2). Lineage (NCBI taxonomy): Eukaryota > Metazoa > Arthropoda > Insecta > Diptera > Glossinidae > Glossina > Glossina fuscipes. The sequence continues at coordinate 31,532,543 of NW_023998414.1, forward strand.
CTTGTTTTCTCCCCGCGTCTAGACTAAGTTTAAAGGTTCGGTAAATTATTTTAGTCAGTCATCCGTTATAGACAAAGATGACTATACTTTTTTTTCTTTTCATTACGTTACGATCTTGGCTTTTGATTATTTGTTGTAAACAGTTTTTCTTTTATAACAATCCTCAGGATTGTATAATATATGTGCGGAATTCAAAAGTATGTAATGTATGTGATACATAAGTCATTTTTTGCTTTACTACGAAAAGTATTTGTAGAAAATAAAGTACAATCAGCTTTAAAAATATGCTTTTGAAGATGAACAATATTGTTCTTGATATATGCATAGTGTTGCTAGCTTTGCAAAATGTCTAAGAAACGACTATAAATTTTGCTTTAAATTTAATAAACTGGCCCTAATTAATATGCATAGGTAAAAGCTGTAACCTCTTAAAGTCAATGTATATAGTGAATATTATTATCTTAACACTTCGCTGATTGTATATGTAAGTTAGTGCGGATAGGCACGTGTGTACGTTTACGTGAGCTTGTTAACATTTCAGCAGTTTAATGCTTGAAATCTTCCAAAAATTACAACCATGTTAATTATGTGTGACATTAAAGCGACTGGGGGGCTTGCCGCGTAAGCTTAGTAAGCTCACTTTAATGAGTTCAATGATATTGTCAACGACAGGCACATGACTTTGCTTACTACACAAGTAAGAAAGTCGACAAAAGAATAAAAGAAAAAGGGAACGGGAAAAGAAAAATGAAAACACACGGTGGCCCGTACGTTGTTCGTTGCAGTCACTTGAATGCACAAGAACACACTTTAAACACCAACTCCAAAATAACTGAAGCTGATTTAACAACAACGCGTAAACCTACATATACGAACACACCTCTCTGTTTAAACATTCTGCGCCAACGTGCTAAGAAAATTTCACAGCGCCATTCATACGTAAATGTAGCTCATCATATACATGCATACATATGATATATGTAAACTTATATGCGTTCGTATGTGTGAGCGTAGAATTGTGTAATTCACTAAAATTAAAGCAACTCGGGATTCAGCCGGCTATATGTTATACTTATATGTATAAGCAGACACCTTTGGATATATTTATGTTTCTATATATACATATATATATATATATATGTATCTATCTATATAGATATATATATAGCTATATATATATATATATATATATATGTATAACTTTGGGGTTGAATAGCAGAAATTGCAATTAAAGCTTAAATTGACGCAAGAAGGAAACAATTGTGTAGTTTAACGATGGCATCGGTGACAACGTCAATGATACCGTGCAAGCTACTGGTAGCTGTCTAGTTGGTTGGTTGTTTCTATATCAAGTTTGACAAGGCAGTCAGTCTGCCAGTCAGACAGCAAGCTAGTGAGGTTACATTTAGCCAACCGGAAGTAATGCCGGCAATTGTTTCCTGTCTATTCGTTACTGGATTGCGTGTATGCATATATACAATATTCTGTAAGTTTGTTCTTCATCGTAAGTATACTCAATATTTTTTATGATTTTTTTTTTTTTTATTTTTTTATTTTTTTTTCATTTTTTTTTATTTTTTTATTTTAATCTTTTGATCTGCTGTTAATTTTAAGTAACGGATGTTGACTCTGAACTGAACAAAATTGAGCTGAGTTAAGCAGACCAGCTTTACTTGGTCGGGGCATCTTTTCTGCTTTTCTTTTTATTTTGTTTTTTTGTTTTTGTTTTTTTTTTTTTCTTTTCATGGGCATTAAGCAAGTAAAAAACCATTATCATTAATTGCGGCGATAGCAGTAGTACATACGCACGCTGAACACTAGCACATACTACATATTGAACTTTAATTAAGAGAGTATTTCAACGGTGTGAAATGATACAGTAATTTTATGATCTTCTTTACAATTCAGGCATAAGCAAACATGTATGTATATATGTATATATATATATGTATATGTGTATATATATATATATATATATAGATATATATTGTATGTGTATAATTGCACAATACAATTTCTTTATGCAAAACAAAAAAGTAACTCAGTACGTAACAATGTCCAGTAGAAGGTGATATAAATAAAATAAAAGAAGAGAAGATCACGTCTTTTTTGGGGGAAATTATAATCAATATTATTTAACGCCAGGTCGTCATATTTGTCAGACAGAGAGTATGAGAGGGATAGAAAGAGAAAGAGAGAGAGAGAGAGAGAGAGAGAGAGAGAGAGAGAGATGATGAGGTCCATGCACCTTGTCAATGGCATTTATTGTCTAAAGCTGATGTAGAGACCTGATTTGTAGTCTTTCCCCGCGAACTAATTATATGTAACGTCATGGCATCCATGATATTCTTTTATCGATATCTGTTGATTTACAATGACATCTGCGGCTTGATTGATTAAATCGATACCGATATACGATAATAAGCAAATAAAGCCTAACCAGACGTGTCGTCACTAAAATCGATAAAATAGTGCCGGATTTTTCATGAAGCGTCACATACTTCAAAGACTCAAGCTTACTGGATGCAACAATAATCTATACAAGATTCCGTATATTAATTCAATCAACAGGTCTAACTTTGCTACATAGTTGCAAATCCAAAAGTTTTCTAGATAGGAATTTCGCAATGGAAATATTTCGTGTTCACGAATGCTCGGGGATTTCTTAATAAAATTTTTAATAATTGATTTTTAGCAATTGATATTTTGCTATAGTGAAAACTGCAGGCTTCGACAAGGGGAAATGTTAAAAGACGGCATACAAGCTTTGTCTTCTTTCGTTTAAGTCTGACTTTTCTGTAATGGTACCAAGTGTAGCATGACCATCCCCAACTAAAATTGATAAAGGGTTACTACGAGGGCTTTAATACTAGCCTTGACTTCAGAGAGAGCTGTTGTGGTAAAATATGTTATATCAGCATAACGGAAGACAAGTCCAATTATTAATGATTAATAGAACTTCAATTTCAGAAAAGTTTCCAAATTTTTCACATAAAAATGAAACGAAAGAACGAAAGAGATAGAGTTAACTAAATTTTTTCATTATGCCAGACTACTGATAGGTTCAGTATTTTTGTTTATATCGCATCGATACCAAAAATACAATATTTTTAAAATGTACGCTCAACGTTGATCAGCGTGAAATTCTGCCTCGAAATATGTCGCTCGATCTTTTAGTCATCTGTTACAGCAATTCCTTAACTGATCAGAATAGACATGAAAATATTCGTCCAATCAAATCAAAGTTTGCGAATTTGTTTAAAAATCTTGTCCTAAATTCTATTTTACTATTGGACAAAATCGATTTACTATAAATAAGATTATTAGAGCATTGTCGTCACGTAATCGCTATATTTATTTGATATTATTTATACGCCACTATATAACTCCATAGCCCAATGTATGTTGGTAAAGAGACTATAGGGTAAGTGTTTTTGAACTGAAAGGCTGCTCAAGTAATCGTTTTGCTCTATGACTAAAAGTAGTAATCGTCAACTGGCAGCATCAAGAGAAATTTAATTCAAAGACTGGTAATGCAATATCGAGCTGAGTAGACAAATTAATACTCTTTCGGCCAGAGAGGTACATTTCCAAGCTATTAATATATGCAACACATCGTTCTTTTAAAAGCCGGGCGATTAAGTAAGACTGACAATTTAAATGTTACGCATTATGGGAAGGCTTTGGCACAGGACGATATGTCTAGATGTCCTATACCGCATTGATTAGACGGCAGGATAAGAAATATTTTCGTTTGTTCAAATTTCACCTTTGACAAAAACACCATATATGTTGACATCCAGAAGACTGAGAGGTTAGTCGCGCTTAATACTTTCGATCGATTAGAAGAACTGACACTAGTGAAAATTGAATTCTGCGATTTTGAAATTGAGACCGTCCTAGTTGAAGCAACCCCAAAAAGCCATTGTTGGGAGTTGATCCACGATTCAGTTCGGGGCATAATAAAATTATCTGACGATAGATCACGATGACACAATCTATTTTACAATTTTCGACCACATGGATAATGAGTATGATAAATCTTTTCATTAGTGCATCCATGCATATAATTAAATCAATATGATTGACTTTATATGTAAAGTTGATTTTGTAAAACTACTGTCACTTTCTATAATTAATAGAATTCGTTTGACTCTAATGTAACTGTACAACACAACGAATATTAATACGCCAATCAACTGCAAGAAATTTAAAAAGAAAAGCTAAAAAGTTAACAACCAAGGTAACGAGAGATAAATAGAGAACGAGAACTTATTATACCTGATTACATACGCATGATAATCGTAAACATTTTTAACGATTCCGTTTACTATCAAATTCACTTTGGGCTCAGGTTCACGTTGAATTTTGAAATCTATCATCCACTTCTTACAATGGAAGTTTAGTTTTCGGCTTGCTAGCATCAGATGCTCATTAATATACAGTCAAGAATGTATAACATTACTAATGATATCAAATAAACCCCACAGTGGAAAAGGCAAGATATTCTCTCTATAATACATCCCTTAGTTCGATAAAAGGAGTATTAATCGTATGTAGAATTTATAGTTCGATTGAAACACACTCACGTTGAAATAAGCGGTAATTTTAATCACAATACCCACCTGCTTGAGCAGACTGGCCCGATATAATGGTATCCGTATAATTAAAATGCTTGGCGAGCCCGTTATGAGCTCTTTCCAAAGTGCAGTGTTTCTTAAGTAAGTCAGAGTCTGTCCTTTTATTTAGGCAAACAAAAGTCTTTTATTCGGTCCCCGAATTCTGAAACTAAAGGATTTAAGTTCTATTCAGGCGATTTCCGTATATTCAAAATTGATGAATGGAATAAAACTGTAGTGCTTCAAAGCACGCCGATGGTGCGAAATTATTTACTTCAGTATCCTATTTTCGCCTCCTCCAATCTTGCTTACACAATCTGATGTCCATTGAAACCGAAGGAAATATATTCGAAATTCATCCCGGATTATTATATCAATTTACATATATTTAATATGTTGACAAATTCCGCTTAAACTTACCTCTACATGCGGATTGAACTTGGACGAGCTGACTATATAGGCGTTATCAAACTATACGAGTTTGGTCAGGCTCATCCCCCTTAGAGAAATGTAGGTTTATTTTATAAAGTTAAAGTAAAGTAAAGTAAAGAAGTTTTATTATATACGAGTTATTACCGGCTTCTCCTCGATGTTGTTAGGTAAGGAAAATTACAATATTCCTAACCGTTCTACAAGCAATCTTCTACAACCCACTGAGAGTCTCTGTCTTTTATAGAAATCTAAAAATTTCATTAAATTTGCTAGCTCTCTATACCGTTACTGCCCACGTTGTCTTATTTAAACTAAAATTTTTAACTCTCAGTATCGCATGATGCCTTGCTAATAAAGTAAACAGTTTTGCTATGATCAGCTGTTAAGCTTTCGCTTGATGACGTCGAATATGTTTTTGCCTGGTTTTTTTTTTTTTTTTATGAAAACTCGTCATTTAGTCCTTATCTATATTCGCATACTGCAATAAAAATAATGCGAGAGTTTCATATTTTATTTACATATTCATTTTTCTTATAACTATGACGTACAAGAGTAATGTGGGACACGAACTTTGGCAAAAGAACTCAAAGTGTTTAAATTTACCTTTCACATCGATCGGTTTTAAGTCAATTTTGAAATATTTCTCTTATATGATACATACAAAAAAAAAAAAAAAAAAAAAATTAAATAAATTGGAATTTTCTACATATATGTCTGTGAATTTTCTATAATGGGTAAAAATGTAATTTCTACAGTCCGTTTAAAATTTGAATTTGTTTTCGATTTTTTTTCCCCCCTTATGCGATGTAACGATTACTCTGCTTGCTGTTTACATAAAATCTCATATAATTTTCTGACGGTAGACGATTATTTAAACTTTTTCTATAAAAATTTCATTTAAGCCTTGTATCTTAATAAATCGTCCATGTAAACAAATTCTTTAATAGTTTTTATCATCATTTTATCACTATTAGAGATTATAAAGTAAAACAAAAAAAAAAAGAAGAAGAAGATATCTTTAGCATAAAGGAAAATATATAATCCAAAAAAATCTCTTCAGTATCAATTGATAAACAAATTAAGTAGATTAAGTGTTGTTGACTTCCTATTACGAACACTTAACTTGAACAGACTTGTTTATCAATTCCTCCATGCAGTGACTGGCTTGGCTGACTGCTTGGCTCCATGGCTGCTTTAGTTATCGCATAGAGCAAGTAAAACTTTAATAGTGTATTATAGGTACTACGAGATGCTGCTGTATTAGTATGCGAGAAGATTTGATATTTATTTTTAAGATTAACTACAACCCTTGCTTCAATCAAGCGTTACAATTTTTAAGTATTTTACATATGCTTTAACCATAATGCTAAATATATACAACAACTAAGTTATGCATCCTGAATAAATAAAACGAAATACAGTGGTTAACATTGCGTAACAAACTGATAATAATAATAAAAAAAATAAATCGACTTTTAGAATAGCTCGATATAAAAGTTAACTATAGGATACAAATAAATATGCTTTAAGTCTTTATTATTGCGTAATAAAATTTCTTCGAAATTTCATCCTGCTAGTCTACTACAATCCCTAATAATCTTTCATTCTCCTTGCCATTAAATACTTTGAAAATAAAGAAAAATTTTGTCTATATTCTTAGATAGACTAACATATATGGAACGGTGTGCTCTTAACATGGAAGTCGTGTATCAAATGTCACGGCTCATAAAATTCAAGAAAGTAGGCTGAACATTATTGGTTCGACAAACTTGAACGCCACTGCATCTACAAAAACTGGTAGACTTTATACACTTAATATGTTGGTCAATAATTCGCGGAACTAAGGGAAAAATCTTACCTTTTACAAAGAACGTCGCCATAATCACCTTCAAGAGTAATACAATCAATCTAACTCCAATATTTCGATGATTTTTTTTTTTTTTACAACGAGTTGTCATATTTCTTAAAACATGGTGGAGTTTCTTATCATTTGATCCAAATATTTGTCCTTGAACAATTCTTGTGGGTTTTGCTAACAAACAATATTCCCTGGACCTAGAATATGAGAAGAAGAATATGATCGATGGGACAGCAATTCGCTCTCTAGTCCATGGTATTTTGTCATCATAGGCAGCCGGTTGTATGACAGGCCATTTGTTCCATTGGCAGTAAATGGAGGATAGCTTTCTCATACAAAATAGCGAATGTATGTCAAGTGTTTGCAACTTCGCTTTTCGTTGAGTAAGAATAACTTCTGCTAAAGAGGAAATTTTTCAAGGTGATCGCTGAAAACTTCCTGCTTGTCTTTTTCAAAACTGATAGTCCAGAATTACATTTATGTATTTATGTATATCATAGTTAAGTATCTTGTATCATCTATATGCACAATTGTTTATAATCCGTTGTAAAATTACTTTTAGAGTAGTTCTGATAAATATTTGTATTAATAGTGACACTGTCGCAATGCATTTGATAATATTTTGTTTATAAGGGTTTACCGATGTAATTAGTGATATATGTACGTATGTATGTATAAGCCCGCGCTTTCTCTACTAAAATTATAAATGAGATTATGCTGCTAGATAGTAACCGACTACAAGTAGAATATATTAGAGTTTCAAAATAACTACTTGTTTATGCATACGTGTGTAAAATACTGCCATAAAGTTGAATAAACTTTAAAGTTATCTTCCTTTTTGTACATCTTTTTCTTTTTCCCGTTTCCTTTCGTTCATATAGTTATACGCTTTACGTCGTCTTATGCAAGGCAGTCCAGATCATCCAAAAGCTCCGTTAGGCAATAATTATCGACCGCCGCAACCCTTATTACATCGACCCATACGTACCAATATTGATTTTAAAACTCCGAAAATTAATGGTAAATCCGCTTGTCCAACAATGTACCGTGAGGTCTACTATAAAGGTAAGATTATTAAAAAATTAACAATAGTTATTTGTTTATTCACAAAAAAAAAAAAAAAAAAAAAAAAAAAAAAAAAAAAAAAAAA
>NW_023998414.1:31540701-31564271 GCF_014805625.2 Glossina fuscipes
AAAAAAAAAAAAAAAAAAAAAAAAAAAAAAAAAAAAAAAAAAAAAATCTTATAGCAACTAGTTGGAAACAGCATTGAATTTTACGAATGCTATATAATATGAAGGGAAGAATGGAAAGACATCAACATCAATCATAATAATATTAACGACAACAACAGCAACAACAACAACAATCAAATGGATTTTGAAAACATTCCCGTAAAGTTTTGCGTGTAACAGGAGCTTCCACTAAATGTAAAGTAAATAACACATATATACATATATATAATATTATAAATAATTGATGTTTAATAAGAATAAAGCAAACATTATAAACAAAAAGCGACGACAAGCCCTAGATTTAAATTATATAGTAACATAATATACTGATTGTACAATATTAACAATAAATTGACATTAAAGGCAAAAACGGTTAAATGAAACTGAATCATATTCCCAGTAATTATTATGTAAGAATAAGAATATATATATATGATATATTCATTGAAGCGATAACATAACTATTAAATAGAATTATTATAACAATTAGCTTGCATTAATATTCGATGCCACACTACCAACTACAACATGTACCCCACCCGTATATGTAGGTAGGCATAGGTAGGTAATGCGGCGACTTTCACTAAATAAATGTGTACGCATTAGCAAGTATTTATAAAACAAAATATTTTATATATTTATTATTGGGAGTCATATGTAATGAAAATTTTTTTTTTTTTTTTTTTTTCATTCATCTTTGGTGTTTGGTATATCAGGCAACATTTGTTTTTGTATTTCGCTCAATCCCATGAAAAAATATATATGTATAATTTTAAAACTTAATGGATTTTCGATAAAAAATCGCTAGCAGAGTGGCTCCTCTTCGGTGAAGATATATTGCCAATGGCTACAGCATGTAGATGGTTTGCACTTTTCCATTTTGAAAATTTGTCTGTCAAACATGTATGTAGTTCCGTTAAAAAATGACTGCAAAACTTGAAGAAATCTTACAAAAAAATCGAAAGAGATAGATGCATAAACAGCCTTAGTATTGGCTGGGAATAGGCAAATATGTAACACAGGCACTTTGAAACCATTACGCAGTAATTAAGCTTAATGTTTGAATGCCGCTTTTATCAGCGAATCGATATAAAAGCGAAAGCAAGCTATTCTTTAGGCAAAGCACTACCGGCGATCAAAAGGTAAAAAGAAGTCAGTTAGGAGAATGTTTTTCGAGAAAATGCATAGTTAAAGAGAATCGAGAATTAACGCCTCACCACACATAACGCTATAGGAATCAGGGAATTCGAAGGGGATCGTACATCATGAGGTTCTAGGGCCCGATCTATACTGTTGGCATTTAGACAAATTACCGATCAATCCGATCTTGGACAGATTTAATCAATAGAATAGGTAGATAAAGTAGATAGGCAGTTATCATATCAATGCCAGACCGTATGGACTTTTGATGAGCCGTCAAAAATTAAGCGAGCTTGGATGGTAAGCCGTAATGCATCCACCGTATAGCGCGTACTTTGTAACTTTCAATTACCATTTGTTTCGTTTTCTCGTTTATGGAAATCATTTTCGCCTGATTGCCTCCCATATATTAACGGAATTATGAAACTTTCCGAAAAACAGTAAGAGATCATAAATAACAAAGTCCATTGAGTACGTAGAAAAAATTTATTTGAAATAAAAATATATAAATATATATATATATGTGTATATTTATACAAAAATTTCCTAAAAAGGAATTTTTGCAAACCAGTCATGGCACTGATGTTCTGTCTTGCTAAACATCCAACAATTTCTTTTTTGCTTGGACAGCATTTTGATCCTTTCGATTGGAAAACAGTACAACATGTCGAAAACTCTGTTTTCGGGTTCCCATATTTGATGGGGCGCCAAATAAAAACTATTGTGCGGAATCAAACAATGGTTTTCGCAAACAAGCCCTGCCTCGTCAGTTATGATAATGCGACTTCGGTATGAACTTGATTACAAAAAAAAAACACATCTAATGCTCTATTATTTAAGAAACACTAAACCGAAATGATTTTCCGAACAACCCAACATATAATATCGAAGCATTTTTTCCCAAATTTTTGTTGCATATCTTACGTGAAGTACAACATTTCATTCAACACTTTAGGTTTAAGATGTAGTTAAATTTAATTTTCATATATATATATATATATATATACACATACATGTGCTCAAAGAAATGAAAAATCATCTAATACGGATTTGCGTGGTTGAGAAATCTCAACAAAATTAGACGGCTAGAAATTGTTAAGCAGTCATCTCTATATGTGGAATGGACCCGGAACTCGTAAAATTGTAACAATTACTAATTATATTTAAATCTTGCATCAAATTTTTTGTACACAGTACGTTGTATTCTTCTTGGGCTGAATCTTAGATATCCATTCCATATATAACATATATCTCATTATCAGTGAATAGGTCAGTGGGCTATTTAGCCTTTCTTAACATCGATATAATCCTGATAAATATTGATACTATTGTGTTGTATTGTAATATAGTGGACAATCTGTACTCCGACCTGAAAAGATCTATTATAGCCGCTTACGCCTCAGCCCTCCAGCTTTAGGATTCTTACAAAATTCCGTGTACTTCTTCGAGTCGAAGCCAAATATTTGCCATATACCCAGTATCCGATCTTGCAGATAGCCACATATTCGCACACAAAATCAATATGTCGATAAGTTGCGCCTTCGTACTTTTAATAGTTTATGTGCTATGCCGGAAAATTTAATAAATTATTTATTTTGTCGTTGTCCTGGACTTTGTTCTCAACGGTTGCTGATCTTTTCGGTATGCATTGCAATCGCAGCTTCTTAACATGACATGTCTTGGTACGCCCACACGCCCTGCTAGAGAAATATTACGGATGTCACAGTATCATTTAAGTGCTGTTAATCCAAGTTTAGGGACTTAGTTGTCCCGTCCGAATATAACCAGTATGGTCATTCTGAATCAGTGTGACAGCATTGGCAAAAAAGTAGACTTCTATTGTCAATGGATATTTTAATTAAAATGCAAACCAAAGGCTACCTGCGCAGTATCCATCTTCCATATCTGGTCTTTCGAGGATATCTAGTCGGGCACGGAAGAAGGATCGGATAGTCAACCTTTGAAATTTAACCTCTGTATATCTCGAAGTGTTTTAATGGGACGAAACTCTTTAGTGTAGGAGCTGTGTGCAAGCGGTAACTTGTGCCACCAGTCAGCAAGATATTCTGGCATCACTTAAACGGCCATATTATTCAGAGCCTTCTAGTGTTCAGTGGGACATTCGGTATAGTTCTCTCGCTCCGACGTCGACTTTCTGCTCCCATTGAAATATATATGTATACGACTATTCATTCGCATGCAACTTATCGAAATGGGGATCCTTATCCCCGTGATCCGAATAGTTCGGACTATAGAAATTTAGGATTGTAGGTATTACGTAACGTTGTCATATACATCGTGAACTAGCATCCAACTATTCTCGCATGAATTTTAAATACATGTAAATGAAGTAATATCGACCCAGTTATGCCAAACAGTCTATCATGCTACTACTTCTTTGACTCTGTCAATAATCTCAAGTCGCCGTAGTAGCTGGTTAGTGAAAAAAATCTGCAAACAGGCGACTTCCGATGCTCTCGGCGACCTCTCCATGATGGATTTTCGTCGCCAGGAGCTTTCCTCGGACACTTAGCCACTGACTTATCAAGTCCATCTGATGTTATTCAGAATAAGCAATACCTAGCGAATATAATGGAAATATCAGCAGTTTTGTTTTCTAAAGCTTCTATATTAGGCCGAAAAAATGACATCATGGACGTCCATGTCGTCCGTGTTCCGGCTCAACTCCATTAACCGCTATGCGTAGAATACCCTACAACCCGTTGACATCGCAAAATATTAATAGTTCGGCTGGTCTACATCATCGTTATTTGGGCTTCCGATCACAAGGCACATCCCTTGTTCAGCACATTCGCCATTTAACGGCATTCTCCTTCGAATTAAATCGAAAAAGTAACACTTACCTCATTTACATTTTTTTTTTTTTTTTTTTTTTTCTGATAAAAATCTTGATGTGTTCTTTCAGTGTTCCCCAAACCATCTTATACACATTTTAGCGGAACAACTTATATACAAGAGTTGTTCACCAGCAAAACAACAGCCATCTCTTTATCAAATCGACATAACGGATTTGTGCAGCTTATAAGCACATCGCAAACTGGTTGCCTTTCGTATTTGGCTTGAAAATGGTACTCGAGTTTGGCTTATCTATTTGTCTGTCGCTCCGACCGTCTACTAAAATCACGATTAAGACGTAATACGTGTGATTAGAAAGCGTGTTATCAAAAGTCTCACGAAAGCCAGACATTATATGCGCTGATCGTCAAAATCTCGAAATTGTGCATGTGACGTCTGATGGAGGCATCCATTTGTGAGATATGCTTAGCAATTAAAAAAGTCGACTTACTATCTTGCCAACTACATCTTTAATGACTTCTGTTAAATTGTTTTGGAAAATGTCGCCTTTCTGTGTCTTTCGTATTTCTTTGCAAATGTGTTGAACAACTTTTATATCACACTATATAAAGTTGAAAAATATGCGGCAAATTCGTGCACCAGCTTTCATTAGGGTTCATTCAATTGTCTTTAATAAACTTGGCCTACAATGCTAACATGATTGGGTAGTCAAACCAAATTTCTGCAGTAAATCGTACAAATTGTTAGACGGAACATTGCCGTACCGCTTGCTATGCATGCGCTGTGCGAACTATCCTTTTTTACATTTGCTCAGTTCATTTATTTGATGCGTAAACGAACATTCGTGAATAGAGCTATCGTAAGGATGATAAAGCTTAATACATTTTTAGACTAAGCCATATAACAATGGATGATTATATTTGTATCGAATTGTTCCTATTGAATACGCTCCATATAATAACTTTTTTGAGTTTTTGCACCAGTGACAGGCAGTTTATATCGCCAAAGATTACCGCAATTAATATACGCGTTTTTATTACAATATATTGTAATTAGTGTGTATGTGTTTGCGTCATATTATAATATATAATATTTGTGTTGGACAAGTAACGAAACGACCTTTTAATACCGCAACAGCACAATGGACTTTAGCGTAATAATCCATTTTAATGTTCATAAAAAGTTTTGAAAAAAAAAAGTAAAAATTTTGTAAATAATTAAAAAAACGCACAAAAAAATGTAACGAAAGCCATATGATGCTGGTTCTTTATGCCGTTTACGTGTTTTTACATTTATTTTATTTGTTTTTTTTTTTTTTCTTTCTCTGATTTTTTGTTCTGTGGTTGACGACGTGTTGTGGCAAAACCGCAAATGATTATTAGCTTTAAAAATGGCTACATATAAACTTCCACACACACACACACACACGCACACGCGCTTACATCTATAGATATACATCCGTTTATATTTATATTCCATTTGCTGAACGCAGTCAGTTACTTAAATTTTAAATATTTTATTAAAATAATATATATATATATATATATATATGAAAAGTTTGAAACTATTTAAAGGCACTTAATTATGACAACATTAATTTATAATAATGATAATTTTATGACAATAAATCACTTAACTAACTCCCGAACAGTTGAAGGTGTAAAAATGGATGGCCTTGCGTGGCATTGGATCGCATTCCATTGCATTGCATTACATTGCATTGCATTGCATTGCATTGCATTGCATTGCATTGTATATCACAGCACCCAACCGCCATCTCATGGGCACACAAGCACATTTATTTAAACTTTTGTATTATACAAGTACACCACGTATGATTGCCCTAAGGGAGAGGTGCGAATTTATATGTTGTATGTAACCGAGTTTAACTGAATGAAATTGGTTAGGCTGTATTATGTTGTCGCCAGGCTATTGTTGTTTACGTTACAATGTTCTTAGTAGGTGCGTATATATGTGTGCATATGCGCGAATGATTGTATGTTTGTCTGCTATATTAGTACACAACTATGCATATGAAATTAGCAAAATATGTATGAGTGTGTTCACTCTTCACTGTTGATTGTACATTGTTGTTGGTGTTATTATTGCTGCTGCTGATGCTGTTGCCGCTACTGCTGCTGCTGTTGTTGTTTGGTTACATGAACGATGATTTGTGTTACGACCCTCAGACTCTGTTTCTAACAACCACACGAGAATTTCGACCGAGATGAATTTAATTAATCTTATGACCGTCATTCGCACACAATTGCAATTAACTTGCAACTCTGCCATAATTACAAATGACCTCATGTTTTGCTACTTATCAACATCAACAGAGACCGCTTGCTGCCATACTTCAACTCTTACCACATATATATATATATAAATGTACATACTTAGGTATATAGTACAATGCCTACATTAATATTACAATGTATGCCTTCAAAATATCGAATATTGCGCACAATACTACTAAGCCGTGCATTGTATTGTATGAGTAGCAGGAGAATACTATCTTAATGGACAAACTATACAACATTACGTTTATTATGTTTACCATAGTTGGTATAACGGTAAAATGTTGTTACATGTATCTTCGAGCAGTAATTTTTGTGGGCGTGAATGCATAAGTTGCAAGCATAACGTGACTCATTTGTTACTCATATAGACTGCGGTCGGCATTATTCCTACGTACATTATAGGACGCCAGTATTCCTCTCTCTTTCTCTCTCTTTCTCTCTCTCTCGCTCTCTCACGCTCTTTCTTTAGTTACGGTAGTTAATATTCTGCGTTTACTACATTTATAATCCACATGAAGAGGGGTACATGAATAATTGTATATGGGTTTATATGATAGGTAATAAATAATGTATTTTACACTTTCAAACGAATTAATAAGGCTGCTGCAAATAATCGCGTTTCTCTATATTAAATAAAAATATATGAATATCTCGTTAATGCCTTGTACCTTTTTTCAGTATTAAAAGCTTCCATGAAATCTAGTCTATCTATAGTTTGAATACATTTTCAAGGCTAAGAATCCTTTGGGGAGAACTTTGATAATCAGTACATGTATCTTGTCGAAGATGTGCGGATATTTTTGAATGTAAATGAAATGAATTTTCTCTCAATCGTTTTGACGTGCTTTTGACTTCTCCTTTTTTCTCTACTCCTTGCTTAACCTGCATAGTAAATAATTTCTTTGTGAAATAGTCGTTTAGTGGCCATGATTGCTAAAAAAACTACTTGGCAATAATCCGACTTAAGAAAATATATAATCAACTATGGTATAGAGGTAGTTCATGCATTTACAAGAAATTGCTGCCTGTGTTATTACTTGGATTCAGAGTTCCTTGGTTCGAGTTTGGTCTCGAATTTTATCCATTAATAAATCGAAAGAAAGTTGGAAAATCTCTTCGCGTCTACGTCGCAATTATGCGGCAGTATGCTTTGATGAGGAGCTCGAATTGATCGTTAAAATATTCGTATCGTTTTTTACTTATCGGTAATTTTACACAAGCGCATCAAGCGATCGACAGTTTATTTGCGCGAACCAAAATTGTAGAGAGAAAAAATTTTAGAGCGACTTTGTGTTTGGTACTTAAAATCACTATTCTTCAACAGGGATCGGCAGCCTTTTTGGGCCGCGACTCAATATGAACCAAAGTGTAAGTATTAAAGAGATTTGAGAAATTCGGGTCAGAGATATTCTCGTATTAAAACTATACTTGTATAAACAACACTTGTGTATATAAGATCCATAATAATCGAAGTAAAATGTTCTTCTTACCATCTTTTTTCAATTTATTTTATTCTTAAAATATTTTATGATTTCTCTTTATATAGTCTACTTTATTTTCGGAACTAGAGTGGTTCACTTGATATTATTAGATGGTTCACTCGGTAATCCGCGGGCCACAGTTTGCCGATCCCTGTTCTAGAACATAGTCTTAACAGTCCCGCTGAATCAGACCAATGCGACTAAAGTGATTCTGCTTACGCAATTCGTTGATCGATCTTACACTCTTTATATAAATCCCCCAAAAATCATTTACGTTTGTTACCATCACTAGGAAAAGCGAACAGTTCTTCTGTTATGGGAAAAATTATATCCGACTTATGCTGAACTATTGCTAGTTTGCATTGAAACGAGCGAAAGTTTATCATAAACAACCTATGTATGACACAGTATGTGTTTCATGGTTTGTGAAAGCATATCGTAAATGAACTTTTAAAATATTTAAGTGAAACGCGAAGTGCTGGTCGACATATTCGAACATATACGCGTTGAATGTATGCGTTTGGCTAGTAAACTCTATTAAAATCATTCCTCGCTTTGTACTCCTCAATTCATACTGTGGAATAGATAAGACAAAGAGGCACTGCTTACGCAAAAATCCATTAAAGGCCAACCATTCGTTCCGTCTTATGTTTCTTAAATGAAAAAAAAAAAAAAATATAAAACCGTTTAGACATATTTGGTTCATCGAAAACTAATTAAGAAAGATATTCAAAATGTACTTTAATCTATTCCCGGGATGTTGTTAAATAATCTTTACAAGCTCCCGAGAGAAATATGTTCCTATTGTCTTCGATAAAAAGCGGCTTAGCCATCGAAGGTTAATAGCTTTTGATAATTGCGCGAATGGAAACGAAGAACTTTGCTTCTCTAGCTCGCTGCATTCATGTCAAAATTTTTAAAACGTTAACTTTAAAAGTTTTCAAGGCCATTACTAATAGCTTGGTGAATAATGATCACGCGCTCTTGGACACTATTTATTATGAAAAAAAAAAAAACATAAAAATTGAACGGTAACATCTTTAAATGATTAATCTCGAGCGTAGTCATCATCTACTTTTTGGGCATTTTGAACCGAACCGAGCCAGCATTCGAGTTGCCAAGCTTTCGTTCCCTTCCGCGGCTGCCAAAAGATTCTGATCGTCGACGTCTTCCTCGCTTATCTTAACAAGCTAGTGTCACCAAATTTTTAAACGGGCAAACCATTCCCTGCATCGACTTTCGCTAAATGTGCCCTCATCGAAAACTTTGTTGCAATGGTTGCGAAACGGCTGCGCTGTTCTCCATCCAGTATAACTATCGGGATGCATTTTTATAAACTAAAAGTATATGCATATTTTCATTCAAAAATTTACAAAATATTGTAAATATGTTCATAAAAAAATGTATTAAAGGAACGCCTGACAATTATAGATCAACCTATTAAAAATAAGTTTTCATAGTTGTTTTACTTGCTTAACGATTGCATTTGGCAGTGTTTAATTATATTTATGATATGTTGTATGCAGGATGAGAGTAAATTAATTTATTTTATAACACACACACACACACACACATACATGCACACATCCTATTGCAGTGTATTGAATGTGTAAGAAACATGTAAATGATTTTTGCATTTCTTACCTCTTTCCAATAGCAAAGGTTAGGAGCAAACAAGATGTACATTTTTAAATTGACTTAAATTCACAGATGCAAAATTATAGAAACGCTTTAAATTTACAAAAAACAAAAAAAATTAAATAAAATAAATAAATAAATAAATAACATTTCTGAATGAATATAAAGTGAATAAAACTAAGTTTTAAATATTTCAATAAAATATTTAAAAGACGATTTACAGTTTGTTATTAATATTTGCTCTTAACAATTGCTAAACCTTCAGAAAAATGTTTTATAAGAACTGAAAGCATAGGGTAGATGAAGGCAGAGGCGATCAGCCGCGCATGACTGAAGAAGATTTTTATGTTTTTCACATTCAACATTGACGGCATTTGTTGGATGCCTGCAAGAATTCAGATCGAAGATCCCATCGGCATTTTCTCTCTCTCTCCCTCTCTCTCTCTCTCTCTCTCTCTCTCTCTCTCTCTCTCTCTCTCTCTCTCTCTCTAGCGATATCACAATTGCAAAGTTCAAATGTTGTCTGAATATAAGATTTTTCAAAATCAGATAAATCGTGAACGTAATTACGTAAGATATAGTAATTCTCTCGCTCCTTTTTCAAGTAGGGTTTCATATTTCACAATTTTCGCCGGCAGATAGTTTTCAGTCAATAGAAATATATAAAAGTAGGCAACAGTTGCTCAGTCTCTATGGTAGCGTATTGCTTATCAAGGATGAAAAGTTCGCACTTATCACCAAATCTGATTTCCTTCTCTCACGCAATTATCTTGAGGGAAATAGTTTAACTAAACTTCACATATAAAATGATTGAATCAAGTTTTCAAAAAACAAAATTTTAAGATATGAAACGAGTAAAAACGGTGTAGTAGGTCAAGGCCCACCCATTAAATAGTCTACATCATCTTACAGTTTTCGAAATAAGGCGTTGTATCAATAGCGTTTGCTCTTGGGCCAAAACGCATCAGTGCACCAAATCTCGTAAAAATATTTTAAAACTTACGGTCTGTATGTTGAATACAAGAAAACATGACGAACAGACGGACAGAGGGCCAGAAAAATACATTAGGTGGATTCGTATCAAATTCTTCTGTGTATTGCATATATCCGCATAAACTTGGGCCCTTGGGTATGACAAGGGGTGTTGTAAGGCATAAAGGTGAAGCGAAGCGAAAATACAATTTTGCATACATACATACATGTATATGAAGATGCGTCTGTTGCCATTTCCTGAGAAATTCGAAACGGTGAGCACATGTTTTTATATATATATGTGTATATACACGATGGCGCTTGTTATTGGTGAACCAATCAAGCAGAAAGCTAATGAAGAAGCAGAAATCGAATTTATCACAAGCGTTATAAAAATTAGTGTTAACTTGTATTTATTTATCTATTCTTCTTCTTCTTCTTCTTTTTTGTTGTTTTTTTTTTTTTCATCTCGTATTTATTGTAAACACAAAAATCCATAATTTAGTGTTCAGGTTCTTGCTTCTATTCTGATTACAACAGATATTGAATCATTCAGCCGAAATTGAATTTAACCTTTTACTCGACTTTTATTTTTTATAATATTTAACTTTTCATAGGATTTGTGTTTTTTTGAATTTTTTACATAAAATAAAATATTGAATGTGCTTTTAACGAAATGCATTATATTTAAGTAAATAATATTGTTTATATGGATTTGAAATTGATTTGATATAAATGTGTATGTTCTACACACAATTTAATATAAAAGTATATATGTACGTTTGTAATGTTAAACTAAGAGTTTTATTTATTTATTTATTTTTTCTTTTTTTTTTTATAAAAATTTACTACAATATAATTTAAATATATTTCACATCGATACGATACAGAATTCAAAGTGCGCATATTTGTATGCTAAAGCATATATATATATATATATATATATATATATATATATATGTGTGTAACATTATATATTTGTTGTTTTCTTTACATTAACAAGCGCATAGTAGTTAGCTTTGATTTCGATAATTATGATAAACGTTGAATAGAAATTCTCTGTAAATCATTGATACAACTTTAGAAACTTGTAGTCTATTCAATATAGGAAATATATTGAAAAAGCCAATTTGTAAAAAGTATAATAAAAATGAAAGCAACAACAAAATGTGAATTAAATATATAATATAAACAAAACAGAAGCAAATTATACTTAGTCTCATTAATTGCACGACCGTTCACACTATTTGCACGTAAGTAATTATTTAAAAAATTTTAAAAATGTCCGGCCACAGTTCACGACACCTGGTGGACAATTACATTTAAAGTGTTATTACGCGTATCCAACGACATTTGCATTTACTTTCATATTTCGAGGGTAATTGAGTAAAGAGTACAACTAAAGCTGAGCCCGAGGCCGAGGCTGGGGCTAATCTAATCTAAATCACATTCAAAATTACGAATACATTTCATTGCTTCAACAACAGAGTGCCATCTCTATCCAATTCGATTTCTTGAATCATTTTAAATAATCGTTTATATTACGCTTCAATGATTATATGGAACATAGAGAAGGCGGTTATTTTGACGACAGGGGTGTCCATTAAATGCTACTAAACATAATGAAATCGCTTGTGTTCACGCAGACACTCCTTGAACCTTGTTAATCGTTTCTCAAGCAGATCCGATGAAATGAATTTCCTCATGCCGACCAAATCCAAATCATTTAAGCCGATCGATATAATATGCAAAAATTGTTAGCAATTATGCCACCATTGGCATAATCCGGTCAATAGTAGTAAATAATCATATCGCTCTCCTGGCAACCTTTTCTAATGACCGCTGATGCATCTTTGCTTAGCACGCTTATATGGTTAGTGAAACAAATCAACACAATCTCATTGACGCTTTAACTCTCAATGATGATAATCGAGTTTATTAAAATTTATAAAAAGTCTACGAAGTTATTTATTAAAGAACGATTCAAATCACTTGAAATAAATAAAAATTAAATATCGAAGAGAATTGTTAAAAATAAAATAAATTACATTACTTTTCATGAAAAACACACGCGACAGTTTTAATTGCCTGAGCTAACGAAGAATGTTAGCAATTTTTTGTTTACTTTTCCTTTTTCTATTTACGTTAAGTAAGTGAGAGAGTTTAAGAGTTAAAGGAAATAAGAAGAATCAAAACATTCGCGTTGATTACACAGGTACCTATCTGCGTGCCACTGCTACTATCTTTTTTCAAAGGTAAAACTACCTAACATCTGTCATTCGTCATTTAATGAGAAAAGAGAAATACACTGCATCCACGAGTCAAATATCATGAGGTATGCATTAATCATCGTTATCGCCGTAACCATTCCCATGCGGGGAAAAAGAATGGCACTACACATGATTAGATCCGTCTGAGTGGCCGTAGGCAAACCATTTCGTCTAGCAACTCGATAACCGTAGGCTCGAATCTCAAATGCGTTGGAATTTTTGGAATAAAGCCGATAGCCTTAGACGCTACTGCTTTAACATTAAAGCTACCGACATTCCATCTATACCTATTTCTACCGTGAGCGGTCAAATGACCGCGTCAAAAAAACATATATAACGTAGATATTAAACAAAATATTTTTCTGATGCTACATTAAAAACTCGTTCCCCGCTTTTCGATGTTGTATGTTTTATTTACTTTTATGCATTTTCATCACATTTTTTACAAATTACAGCATTTTGTGTTGCACATTTTCCACATACGTATTTTTTACATTTTATACAAATTTTGTTTGTTTTGTTGACTTTACAATATCTTATTTGACAAGATCTCCGTTCAGAAGAAACAGTGTTTGCATTTATTATTGTTTTTGATGAGCATTCTTGGCTTATCTGTTTCTCTTTCTGATGTTCGGTCCCAAGTTCTTCTGCCAACTGAAACAAAAACTCTTGCCTCGATATATCCTCACCCGTTGCCCATTTCGTCGGTTATATCTACACCGAATTTTGTACTATTATAAACTCTAATTGTCTCTGGTATACGGGTGTCATTTTTTTCCAATTTCAACGGATGAATGCATTGAACTAAGTATCAATACTTTTTTATTTGGTTTAGCTTTATAAATTGTAAGAATAAAATCTTTCGATTTGTATAATATTGTTGAGAAGCGTGTCATACTATCCTTTGCCTGTCTCGCTAATTTTGGTAGCTCTCCTTTATTTCTCCGGATAGTTCCAACGAGAAGTTTACTCGCTAGTGACGCGCTTGTAAAAAAATTGTCAACTGTTATATTTCTCCCATGGCCCGTATATGGTTCTGCTAATTTCAAAGTTACAAATTCTCAAAGTGAGATTGATGATTCTCTCCCTTCATCTTTTCCCAAATATGGGAAGCCGTTTACTATATATTTACTAGTTACATCGGAAGCTAATCAGAATTTTATACCAAATTTGTCCGGTTTATTGGGCATATATTGAGTAAATCTACAACGTGCTTTTGTAGGAAACAATTGTTCATTTATAGTAAGATATGCTCCTGGTTTATAATAGTTCTATAACATAAATTTTTCAAGCGGTCAAATGACCGCGCCCGGTCAACTAAACATGGTATAATTTTTTTTCGGAAAATACACATTAAAAAAAGTTGTAAATATTGAAAAATTGTTTGTATGTATATTTTAGGAAAAGTCAATAAGATACATGATGATACAATAACGTTTTATGCGAGAAATTTTAAACGAAAGTTTAAAAACGGTCATTTGACCGCGCGCGGTACGTTTAGTGTTAAGACTCTATGTCGTACAATTTAATAATAATAATAATAATAATAATAATAAACTCTATTAGCAAATACATGTTTTTTATACGTAATTTAATGGTTATCCGTTAAAAACAATTATGCACTTACCCTATCTACTACGGCTATTTTCACTTATGTATAAAGAGATGTCAACAGACTATAGATAAGTTGCATGGATATAATATCGCTGCAGTAAAAAAGTAAAATATATGTTATTGCATATGTGTCCAGAACGTTTCTGCACAGCTGATAAGGCAGAAAGGATAGATGAATTTGTCTTATAATAAAGGTTTTCATAATTATTCAAAGAGCTTTAATTAGAGAAACTTGCACTCATTGAAAGTAAGACCAATTAAATAGTCGGAGATACGACCTTCTAGACGTCTCTATCACATGTTTTGCCAGACGAAGATCAAAAATGTCAAAACAAGAAAAGTTAAAAAGCGTAGGGAGCTCGCAGGCAGATTGTCATGCCCCTTAAACGAATCCGGTTGACCAGTCGCTTCATTTAAATTGATTGAAAATAAATCATATATGAATTTCATTAATTTGTCTGCTAAGTGTTGTGTGTCAAATCAAATAGACTTGAAGCGATTAAAATGTTGCAAAAGATGGTAATTGCGGAGTTACAGGAAAAGGACCATAACTTTATGCAAGAGACCGAATTAAAAGAACGCGTGGTTGGCATCGTTAAACTGCTAACAAACACATACACACATAATGTGCTGGTGAACTTGTTACTGTGTAACAAAAAGTGCACGAAAAAGAACATAGCCGTCAATTCCATTGTCAAGTTACTATTTTGCTCTTATGGGAAATAATGGATCGACGAGCAAAAACTCTATTCGCATATTAACGCATCTGGTACGACCTCCACATCGCTACATCGAGCAAGTACTTCCCACGGGCTTACCATTCCGCGTAAGCGAGCCTGGGCCATTGCTACTAAAAGCGTAACTTAACCTATTTTTGCTGTTGGTTTTGCTTTGCCTTTTGTTAAAACCTGGCTCATGTCTTACATTACTCTTGGCAGCTTCAACAATCTATCAGTCTTGGTAATTTCCTGGAAAAGCAAGGAAGTTAGTCTGCATGGAAAATTTTATTTAGCCATTTGCGCCACATCCAAGGATTCAAACTAAATTAAATTGCAATGAATCTTAAACCAATTCGTTTTTCCATCTGGACCATGTGAATCACCGACATCCAGCCAGGATTAAATGAAATGTTGAATGTCCAGACGAGAGCTTCCAGATCTTGGCTGGCCATCCTTGACCGCGGGTAAAGGAGACCTCTCTGATGCTCATGTGTAACGAGCGTGTATTCAAAGTATTTGATTCTTTTGCGCAGTAACGTAACGTAACGTGGCTTGGATGTATTGGGAGAGAGATTTGTCCATTAATGAAAACCATCAACAGGACTATACGGCTTTCTCAGCGTTCTCACCCAATTGTTCTGGAGCTATTCGTATACCGTACAATACGCTACCGGTACTTTCTCTACTGCCTGCCTCTATGACATTTTTAATTTAATCCTTTTTCCCGCCAGTGCACAAATGTTTTTCGCTTTACCCCGTAATATTACAGTAGACGCAGTCTCTTTCACATCCGACTGATTGTAAGAATTGCTTCTACGTTTGCTTTGCATACTTCAAGCCTGCCATCGACAATTACAAGCGCATCGTATTAATGTCATCTTCGACTCTATCGGTAATATCTTCCACTTGTTTAACAACAATCATTACATTAACATTAGCAGCCGAGTTTTTTTTTTCTTCTTCTATATTTTTCCCATCAATTCATAACAATGCCCAGGATTTGCTTTCTTTTTATTTCCATTTCTATCGATCCAAAAACATGACCATTCGGTAGAAGGGAATGATATAATATTACGATTTTGGCCTGAACAAACAAGCATCACTGTAAGCTATTACGTGTTTTTGAGAATTTATAGCCTGCGTATGAAGGAAAATGCATGCTGCTGCTTCTTGTGCAACTCTTGAAGCCGTACTTTCATCCCATACATACATATTGACATTGTCGTCATGGAAATTATGGAAACCCAAATTGTATACGCACATGTTTCGCTTATAATACGCCAACGAAACGGAAACTTTTAGATGCGGCAGTGACTTTCGCAAATCAAATTAGAATCAAATGAGATTTTCTTTTACTTCTTTCTGGTACTCTGAAAGACGATTCGTAGCTCGCTCGGCTCGCTTGACTCGTTCTTGCAAATGTAAATCATGCCTTTGTCTAAGATGTAATTGCGCTTTCTCGTTACGGCTTCCTTCGGTTTTTCCCTTCAGCAATTTGCATTTTTGCCATATATCTTTTCGAGGAGTATGGAAATTTCAATTAATTTCAGTATTAAATACTTTCCTCCTTAACAAATGATTGGTTATTTTCCTCACATTTCTCTGCACATAGGCTATGCATTTTTAAGAAGTACATAAATAAGGAGTGAAATATTTTTAATGAGGAATGTGACGAGCTCTGATGTAGTGGCTCTCATATGCTGGAAAATTTATAAAATATATTCTCGTACAGCCTTTATTCATTATTTAATTTCATCTGTTTTTCGCGACAATCCAGGCATCTTCCCACGACAATCAGCCGCAGGTGTTTCTGCATTCAAAGCAGGAGTTAATCGCCCCACAGATATTTTAAAGGTATCTGAAAAGTACTTGTAGCTGCATTTGCTCATAATTGTTTCAAAACTTCCGGGCCGCCTTTGTTTCTTTGTTGATTATTGATGAACTATAGTACATAGATATAGGCTGTGGATCTCAAAATGTTTTAGTTTCCAGAAATTATCAAAATTAGATTACAATTCTTTCATTATATTCCACGCGATCTGAACATTCAATTGAGCAAAAGCAATTCTTATTTTCAAAAATTTTGGCTCTCAAAAGTTTCGATTTTTTGTCGTGTATTCTTCGCCATTATTTCTGATATTTTGTGCGTAACTATCTTCATTTCGTGTTCTTTTTCTCTTCTTATCTTACACCATTTCTGCAGTGAAGTCTTGGTCTCATTCATCTGCAGATAATAATTGTCTTAATTTTTCCATTTCTTGGAAGTGTTGCACTTACGGCTGCTGACTTGACTCTTTTTGCCTTCCGCAAATATTCTGTTTATGTAACTTTTTATAAGCAAGTTATCATTCCCTAAATTCTAAATAATGTTAAAATTTCAAGCACTGCTTAATGGCTCATTTTGGACGATATCGCAAAGCTTTCATTGAATTAAGTTAATTTAAAATAATGTGATATGAAATGACTGATAAACTAATTTTTTTTTTTTTTAATTTCGACTTAGACCACTTTGATAAGTATGGGCACACAGGTATTTACAGGTATAGGCTTTTCGAAAACTCGGAATCAAAATCAGCCTTTAAGTGAACATTACACTCCAATAATTTCGACTCTTATTTTTACTTATAGTCACATTTAATGTCATGTACTGTGATCAAGCCAAGCAAAAAAATACTCCAAGCCCTAATATGCACAATGCAGTAGCGTCTTATTCTCCAAACGATAATACGACTAAATTGCTCTCCAAGCCATTTTTGCATGATTTTGTTGCTTGAAGCTATAATATGTAGCGTATAATTAAATTGCTCCCTAAGTCATGATACGTAGCGTACATATAAATGACTCTCTAAGCTATAATACAAACTCACACATGTAACTATATTGGCCTTTTAGTTCTCTAGCTGTTAAGCTGAACAACGATACCTTCATTGTGTGTGTGTGTGTGTGTGTGTATTGGTTGAAAGGCTAGTAAAACCATGGGTGTACAGCAAGTAGCAGTTATTAAAACATGAAACAGGCGCAGATGTTTCTTTTAGCTGTTCGGCCGTAGCCAAACTTATTGGAAGAATTGGAGAACAAATATATTAACAAAAATTCTCTCAGAACGGAATTGATGAGAATTGATGAGAATTGATGACCATTTGATGTACTTGTCTAACGGTATATCGATCCAAAAAACAACCCTTATCGAAACGCTTCCTTCGTTTAAAAAGGAACCCATGACATACTGCCGACTGCCTGCTGCACTTGTCTTATAGTTACTTGGCTAAAATGAATCTTTTATCTAATTCTGTTCTGTATTGTATTTCCGGCTATCTATTGCACTTACCAGGTGATATTCCAGTCTAGAAGGGCACGACGACAAGCGGTGGGATATAGTTATCCCTAATTCAATGTAGAAAAAGCAATCTGCTTAGCTGCCCGCTGAATTGTCTAAATATTCAGCAACGATGGCTTATTTAAACATTTATGGCTAATCAAGGCGTCAACAAAACGGGGTCACATATCCGGAACCGCGGAAAATCAACCGAGTAAGTAATATCTATGTACACACGAAGTGCCCTGCTACTAAAAACATATTATCGATCAGGCTTACTGGCCACTCGTCTATGCTGGTTTTTATCTTTCCCACGAGCAAGTGAACTATTATTTGTCTCTTCTTCGAGGAATTTTACTGGAATTATCCTAAACTTCTTTAAACGAACCAATCGAAAAACTCTAAATCCTATCACAGCTATAGATTATCGTTACAGTGTTTCAAGTCTTTGTATATAATTGGAATTATCAAGAAGAGATATTCCCGGGAAGATTATGGTTTTTTTGCCAAATCTTTCTGCTGGAAAAGCGGTTAACATATGGGATAATTACATCATCATAGATATTTTTCTAACGTTATTTGTTACTTTCACATTTCTCCCAATTGTACAGCAGATACCCAAACACTTCCACGCAGGCATTTATTATTCAGGTAAAGCTGCGACAGTGATTTGATTATTGTTTGGCTCATCTGTGTTAATCGTTAGTCAATTTATTAAACTATATTTTTAACACAAGTACGATTGTTAAGATTTTTTTTCTTTTGGTTCATTTTGATAACTTTTTTTCCAACCAAATTTCGAGATAACTCTTAGGATCGCTATGTGCTTACAATTTTGCCAGTGTCATATACATAATAGGTACATAGTGCTGAATATGAATTGTGCTTAGGAGTAATATCTTTAGCTTCCAGAATTGATAATAACTTTAGAGAATAATTTCAGGTATTTTGGGGAGCAAATTCACTAACTCATTCCGAAAAAAGTCCTATAGAAGTTTAAAGAATTTCCACCTGTATTTTGGTAAATATTATAGAAAAACTTAGAAATGTGCTTGTATTGCATAAAACATAGTAATAAAGCAGTGGAAAAAGTTTAAAGTATCAACAAAAAGATATATCCAGGCAATGTATAAAAAAGAGGAAACGAGTTCATCGGATATGGAAATGGAAGTTAGAAGTCCAACAAGCAAAAACCAAACTGACACTAAATGGAAGCAAGTGGAGACTTGTAAGTTCTTGCCTCCTTCAGGAGATTATAAAAAAGTTCCGGGCGAACATGGATATGGCCAAAATCTGCCTGCGATGTTAGACGAGCAGTGTTATGCAAGAATTTGCTTTCCGACTTCCTGATGTAATAAGCACGCGAATAATAAGCAAGCGTTCTCATCTATGTTAACTGTAAAAGCTTCTACTGACAGGAGTAACACTTGTGCCCAAGGAAAATAGTTTTTCGATGATTTCACGGTTTTTATGCGCACAGAAAGGTTTAATAATAAAAATTTTCCACCTATTGTCTGTCCATTTGTGTTCAATTTGTGTTCAAGTTATAGGTAGTAATTTTTTAGATATTTTCGTGATATTTGATCCACTGACCAAATATTGAAAACGGTTTCGATCGGTCCGCACTCCCCATATTACTTGATAAAAGCGGTCGAGTAAGAGTATCTCGTCATTCGAAATCAATGTGAGAGGCTTTTGTTATTTGACATATGCCAGGATGATGTGAATTTGTTTGAAAATAACGTCCAATGATTCATCATCAGTATGTATACATATGTTTTGTGGTATACATGTTGTACATATCTAAAAGGCGGCGTATAGGAAATATAAAAAGCTTTTATGCCGTGCGACAGAAAACAAATAAAAAAAGTGTCACTATAAAAATCCACTTTATCATCTTATTATACAAACATCCAAACATAATAATATACGTTCCAATGAGTTAATTCTAAAGTCATCATGCGCTTTGGGGTCTTGTGTTTTTCGCCCCCCCGTTTTTCTTGCATTTCATTTGTTATTTGGCACCTATTGTGTGGTCATTTTATTTCCGCTTATCTTCCTTTCAGGTTTATATTATTATACCACACGTATATAGATAGCTAGAGTAACTTTAAAGATCATGGCATTTCTAATTTCTAAAGCAAATAACTTTCTATCACTCAATCCTTGTGAGATAAAATATAAGTAGTTGAATACATTTACTTACTTACTTTTCTTGACTTGACCTTAGGCTAAAATGAATGAATGAGCGCTGACATGGCAGATGTAAAGATAAAAAAAAAAAAAAAAAAAAAAAAAAAATTGATGTGAAAACTAAACAAGTTGTTCAATTTCATTGTTACGTCGTATGACAAGCTAAATCTTATCATCGTTAAATTAATTCGTGTCATTTTATCCCTTATTAATTTTGCTAGAGTGCTACTACTACTACTACTACTACTATCACTACTACTACTGCTGCTACTATTGCCACATTCAAACAGTCACAAATATGTCGACAGTGAAGCCATAGCTTAAGGAAATTTTCTTCTTATAAGATTAATCTACAATATCCTGTTGCTTTTGTGAGACTGCAACAGAGAAGCAATAGCAGAAAAGCTCGGTATTTAAAATTGATTTGTTTTGTTCAATTCTTTTAATACTTAAACGTTGAATATGCATCGTTGATGCAAGATGTGGTTAGCAATGAGCAGTGAGAAGTTGTGAATCAAATCGAATTGAAATTTAATGGAAATTTATGTGCCTTAATTACTCTAACGTAAGCTAATCAATAGCAATTTAGTTATGCTTTTAATTATTAAGTTTATTATGCAAACTGATTGATTTATTGCTGCACTACAAATTTTGAAATGGCTTAACAGTACATTACAGTACAGTATGATAAGTAATTTGTGCGCCTTGAATAACTTGGCCGTTGCAAAGAGCAATTAATTGCAACAATATTGATACATTTTTTACAATTTTAACGAATATTTAACAAACAATATTGTCCCGTATCATCATAGAATAGAAGTCAATTACAAATTGCTTTAAAATTGCTTACCGAGCATGGAACATGTTCTTCTTCTTCTTGAACGACTTACGAATTGAGAAAAATTCGACAAAGCGTTACCGATTTTTATGCCCTACACACTTTACAGTACAAGAATACATCAAGTTCGTTCGGATTTATATAACGCCCAAATCCAAAAGGACCTGACATGGACTCATCTTTTATTATATTGGGAAAATAATTTTGAATCGATTCAAATTTATTCGTGTCGTTGGGTCGTAACTTCTATATGCTTGGCGGGTGTTGGTAAACGGATAAATCCTCACAAGAATGGTTCGGATCGGATGATATTTTCAGCGACATAAATCTCTGCGTAATAGTACTCGTGAGTTTTAAATTGACATAAAATGTTTGGATAAAATGGGGGGATTTTTTTTGAACCCCCCTCTAATATAAACGTTTCTATAGAGGTATAATTTTTAAAATATTTTATAGTGAAAACGTGATATAAGAATTAACTTGACCACATAGGTCTATTTTTTCGCAAATCCCTTTCATATGACAATTCCCATGAATAATAGAATGTTTGGCAAAAATGTTTAGTTTTTAATATATTTTGATGACAATTGCCTCATAGTAGCAACTCGCATAAAACTTAATCGTAAGAAAAGTGAATCCTATACGTCTAGTTTGTAGACACCACCTTACGTAGAGATTCTTATCGAAATCATGCATGCATGCATGCATGCATTGCATGGCGACAAACTCTAAATTGTGGTTTTCTAAGGCGCATAGGTGAAAAATAATGATAATAAATTCCGTAACAAGTTGATTAGGTTTGTTAAACGTGAATCACTTCAATTGACATTTCGCGCAACCCCCGATATGAGGGTCGTCATGCAGAGCTTTACTATAACGCCTGATTTTGAAATTTCCATTACATAAATAACTAACTGTATTAAGTGAAGTGTGTTACTGTTTGACTTTGTCCGGATCTAATCGTTTTATTTGTTGCAATATGAAATTTTTGAAAGTTGCCCCGAGTAGTACAGTACTACTGTGGGAAAAAAAAAAAAAAATTTAAATTTGTTTATGAAATGAAAAATTTCTGCTTATTCCAGGAAATCTAAACTTTATCGCCTCTATTGACTTTCAAAAACTCAACGCGATATCTGCTTAGCTGGTTGGTTTATCCAGATTATATGCACTACTGTAATATCTCCCGCAATGACGCGACCTGTAACGTCATGGTAAATGCAAATAATTGTTTCATAGAAAAACTAAGAATAGCATAATTCTCTGTGTGTGTATGTGTGTTTAGAAAAACACGTGTAAATCTAAAGCAATTGATAAAAAAGTCTACATATCTATGTCAACGACAAAGACAGTACCATCCAGACCCAAAAAAAAAAAAAAAAATAATTTCATATTTATGCAGTAATCGGGAGGTTTACATGAAAAATTCATTTAAAGTTTCGCTTACAGTAATAGTGCGGACTTACATATACATATTTAGTTTAGGTCTTCTTTTGTACAAAATTGTAACCTGTAGCGGTACGATAAGCGAGATGAAGCAGAAGAAGTTAAGTTTTGTGAAGCGTTGAAACGCCTGCATTTTGTTTTTTAAAAATCGAAATAAATTTTTCTTATAGACTGGAACAGTGTACGTACCTCTTTGAACGGAAATTTCAAAACGAAAGCCTCGAGAGATGAGGCAAATTTGAAAACGACCTGCTTAACGCAACATGTTTGAGAGCGAAGTTTATTTAAAATGTGTCGTTCAGGGCAAGAATATAAAGCCATTGGTTGCTCTTAGGTTTCGTTTCTTCGCTAGTCGTTAAGTCGATTAGCATTCCGGAGCACATCTCTAAAATCTTGAGGATAATCTCTTTAAGAGCACTTTTCTAACCGCGCTAAACAAATATGAAAACTGACACGAAATTTATATTGAATTAGTCTTGCATTATTTGTTGTTGTCTGGCGATATCCAATGAAACATTCAAGGCTCATTACTTTTATCATATTATGTACTTTTTGACTCGTCATACTCGAATGATAATAGCACCAAACTCCTGTGCGATAACAAACATTTAACAATGAGTTAAATTCAACAGTAAACGGTGGTACGTTGACAACGCAACTGATATGAGATGTCAGATAGAAAAGATATCTCTATTAATGCTCTACTCTATTATGGAATTATTATCTCAGCAGCACAAAGTGAAGGCATCTTAAGCAAATGTTGGTGAAGATATTTTATGCAGTACCAGCA
>NW_023998414.1:31564671-31582184 GCF_014805625.2 Glossina fuscipes
CGCGAAAATTGCTAAGGATTTAGTAAATTTACTCTGGATGAAGCTATGCTAATAAGAAGAAGTAGTAGATCGAATGGACTCGCAATGATGCTCGCAGCAAAAATGAACTCAATTAATGTAATGTAGAACGTCAAATTTGTCGATACATCTATAATTGTTCGTACTAAGTCTATTGCGAAAAAAAAAAAAAACGGCAAATGGATAAGCTAAAGCTTGTTTAATAAAACTTGCGCGGTTATACTCGACTCGAGAAAGTTCTATTTAAAATATAATAAAACAATATTTGTAGGTTAAGGCATGTGCGCCATAATTGCTTGGGAATTGAGAGAATAAGTGTAACATACAATGGGTATAATACGTTATTAAGAATAATATCAGTTGGGAAGTTAAAGAACGCGAAGAATTTTGCGAAGGCGTAGATACAACTTACACAACTTAAACTCTTTATAGAATAAAAAATACTTTTAGAGTAACATGCTAAAGATGCTGAAGTTAATTCCGAGGAATCGTCCAAATAGACCATAGATCGCTAGTATCTTGCAAAATAGCGTGATTAACGTACAAAACTAAATGTTAAAATGATTTTGCCAATAGGAAAAGATATAATTTTCGTATAAAAGCGGCATGAAATAAAGGATTGATTAACATGACATAATAATCAAAGCAATCAAGTATCTAATGACTTCAAACAAATACTAATCTGTGTGTTAGGCATAGCATAGTAGAACGTGGTATAAACCAGTGTAAGCCTTGGAAAGAGATGCTTGCGTAGATGATTTATTAAAGACTGAGTCGCAGCAGTAAGATAGGAGTTCTCTCAGCTCAGTTCAATCTAAATTTAAAAATCCTAATACTTGCGGGATTGTAACATGTTTGTAATAGACATGACGTAACTAGTAAGACTAAACAAATATTTTTTCCGGTAGTAACTATAACACCTTAGCTACAAAGATTATTCAATGTTCATGAATCGGATTCATGTTAAGAACGAATTATGTTTTTTTATTGGAAATGCCTATCCACAACAATTGATGTTATCAAGCAAGTCGGTCGGTCCAAGAATCGACATAACGAACGACATCAAAATTTCGCTTTACTTACTAGCGATGTTGGACCTAGTCCAAGCCTTAGCTGGTGTTTCATTACGAGTCACAATAAGTTTGCTGCGCTATAAACTGTTGTCCATGTGGCCAAAGAAATGTACGGTTTAAGAAGAAAAAATTTTTCTCATAGACTTGAAAAGCTTTAATTAAAATGAACAGTTGTTTATCGATGTGTGATTCAAACAAGATCGCCGTGGATCTTTGAACGATGTAATCATACGATCGTAGTATACTCGAGTAAGGTTTTCAGGCCTCGCTTGAAAGCTGAAGTTGAATGCATTAAAAGTAATGAATACGAATTTGATTTCAACACTTGCAAAGGCAATGATTGTGTGAATATTGTGCTCTTAGCCCAAGCCATAACTTTCGCATAGCTAGTAAAATGGATATCTGCATTCAAGGTGGGCTTGCGTGCAAATAAAATAATCAAATAACTAACTACATCCAGTAGTAGTAAAAATTCTCACTTAAGCAAAGTGTATAAAGTTGCGAGACAGAACACTTTACTCCGATTTTGGTAGGAAAGTTGCTGTGTATCGTTACGTGAGACTTAAAATCGCAAATAAAACTTGATGAAATTCTAAGCTTAGTGTAGCTTAGCTTGTCCGACACGATTGCGGCATCAATCTATATCACGTGTTAATCCTTTATTGTGGAGTCGAATAGATAAAATATGAAAACACAATTGGAAAAGAAAATAGATAGCCAAAGTAGGCAGTAGGTACTTCGATGCATGGGACATTTGCGGCACAAATTTCTAGACACATTCTTGGGAAGCTATTGAGTGAAAAGTTTAAGTGTAGCATACAGAAAATATTGCAATGAAAATTTTCGCTTTTCCTTGACTACGCTTAGACGGAGACGAGATCATTAAGAAATCACTATAACTCGTGCAATCCGTAGATGTGTAGTAGTAGTAGTAGTAGTAATGTCCTACACACCTCTTACTTCTACGTTACTTTCATTACAAATATATCTGAAGGTTAAATGGACGGTTACCAAAGTAGCAGCAAAGAGATAGATAGAGAGATGGAGAGAGAGAGAGAGAGAGAGAGAGAGAGAGAGAGAGAGGTAGAGAAATTGAAAATTTTCAAAATCTCTTCTTCTAGCAATCAATTCAAGTCGTATAGTTTTATTTGCAAGATAATAATTATTCGTAGAAGCTAAAAATCTTATTTCATTCGAAAAATTTTATTGAAAATTTTCACCAGCTCCCGGATCCACTTCAACTTGCCATTTATATACACATTTCAATTCTCTGTTATTGTTCATATTATTTTGAATAAAATCCAACGAAAAATTTTATGAAACTGTCATGCAAATTGAAATTGTTATACAATCGCGCACGGAAAGTAATATAATTGAGTTAAAACGAGAAAAAACATCAACTGCAGTTTAAGACGAATTTTTACGCACCCTTCGATTATATCATAATGATTTGATAACCAAAAGCTATATCTACGATATGAATAGATTTTTGCTTAATACAGTTGCACTCTATCTCTTTTACTTTAATAGTCACATGCAGTTAGTTAGTGTACAGAAGTGTCTTAATCGCGTATTTAGTTTAGTCCGTAATAGAAAATCTGGCTCGATCTGTGAAGCATAGTGCATGCAAACAACAATGATTAGATAAATTGCTATGAGAGCCTACAGTACACGTCACTGTAACACTCTTCACGTCATAATTGCTTTAATAATAGAGATATTTGTAACTAATTGCTGGTTCCGTAAAAGTCTATTAATTTGCATTGATTGCGCTCTTAACGTTAAAATTAATAAGACATTCACACATAACTAAATAAAATTGTGAGTTTGAAGTGCCATTGTCTGTCTCACTTAGGGAAGAGTTTTAAAATCAAATAAGGCAAACGCAGCACGAAAGCATAGCGAGATGAGTAGAGAGTCGAATAGATAAACCGTTACTGGAAATTACATTGTTTTAAATTTCCACTGTAAGTGAGAGGGCAGCTGTTAGGAATTACCTGTGGAATGTGTAAATTAAGAAACCATTTCGCAATAGTTCAGCAACAAAAAGTGAAGCAAATCGAATAAACGATACAAACACAATACTCATAACATAAAGCGTAAAGGAACAGAATCGCCAAACATTCATGACTTTTGGTTTTTTTTAATATTTAGTTATCAGCAGTGGAATAGAAGCGAATCCGTTACGTTATATTTTGTTTGTCTTTTTTATCAGACACAAAACTAACGGGAAATTGAAATTCACTTTCAATGGTCAAATGGCAAAATGTTAAACGAGTTTCAATTTTTTGTTTGTATACAATATGCGTATATATGTATATACATATACATACATACATACATACATACATGGTTTTTGCTTTGCTATTTGTTGTAAGTAACAGGAAAAGGAAGTGAACTTTTAACTAAAGCAGTACAAACAAACAAACTCAGCGAGCAGTGACCGTAAAAAGAAAAAAAAAAGCTTCATCATGTAAAAGCATAAAAGCCTGCTGTATATCCCATGTATTTGCCCCGAACCGGTATAACTTATGGTCAACTGAGGGAAATTGCATTTGTTTGCATTGTGCTCGTGACTACAACACCTTTGTTGCTGGGTTTGTTAAAATAAATTATGCATAATTTTTTTTCATTTTTTTTTTTTTATTTTTTGTCTGTCTGTGTATTTGTTTTCAAAACGATCATAAAGAAGTATTAGAGGTTTGGTATAGAAAGCAATGGACTGCATATGGCTGAAAGTGTTTAACATAAATTTATGTATTGTCGTTGCTTCTGTTGTTGTTGCTGCTGCTGTTGTTGCTATTGTTGTTGTTGTTGTTGTTGTTGTTGCCATCGGTGCATTGATTGTACAGTGGAAGTAAACAAAAGTTTTATCATATCGGTAAAAACCCTGAACAAGTGAAGTGAAATCTTATGAAGGCAAAACAAATCAACGCAAACAAAAAAAAAAAAAAAAGAATACAAAAAAAAAAAGACAGAAAAAAAAAAAAAGAAGAAATAGAAAAACAAAGCGAACTAAAAACAAAAATAAAAACACTCCCAGGAAAAGAAAATTGACGATAGCTAAGCAATGCTCATTGATATTTGTTTTGGTTGCTGTAGAATTATTTTCTACAGAACACAAGAGTTATCTAAAATTTATATTTCCAGTTTAGCCTGCGGTTCAAGTGGTAAACGATTTATGGCTTTTAAGATAAAAATCGATTTGAACTCGACTGTGTGGGTGTTCGCTGCTGTTTGGGGGCGAGTATGTGTCACCTATTCAACGTTCGTCCATTGCTCTTCTTCTATGCAGGAATAGCTGGCTGCTTTACGGAAAACAAAGCCATTGTAATGCATAGAAAAACGTGGTCACAGTGAAAACAGCATCGTTATGCATGCATCATCATCATCTATATGACCCTTATTTTCTCTGTCTATCTATGGTAGCGAGTACATCGACAATATGTATATTGTATATATATGTATATATATATATATATATATATATGTATATTGTATATATATGTATGTATATATATATATATATATGTATATGTGTGTGTGTATATATATATATATATATTGTACATGTGTAACGCAGGTGGCTGGCGCAAATATATAATGCTGTAGAGATTTTTCCCGCAATGATTTACGGCGTTGAAATACTAGTTTTCACTCATTTTGCTAACGGCCAGGCTTAGAATATTGCCCGTGTTCGTTGTATTGTTGATTTTTAAAATTTAATAATTTTTGCTTAAAATTTATTATATTTTGACAGCAATAATATAAAATATGTCTCAGTTGTAATACGCTAATGATGTTCAATAATTTTTTGTAAATTTATTTAAATCATTCATGATATTCGTGAATCCGAATACGTTTTATTAAGAAAAACGAACTCTTTACAACTATGTTTGTACAGTTTCAATTGATTAAAAAGTCAATGCGAAATATTCAATAATAATAACAAAAATATGTGTTTGTCTCAATTAAAATGATAAACTCCAAACTCCAAAGCTCTTATATTTTATCCTTAAGTTTGAAAAATTTATTAGGTGTTCCCAATAGTTCTTATTATGAAATATAATAGTATCGATGTTGATACACGTTGATCGAAAATGAGTGTATAATGTATTGTATGAATCTTTGCTTTTTGATGATCGCTTACTCACATCAACATAAAAAAAAATTGTGAAGAATTTTGTTAGTTTCGAGTCTGTTCGAGTCTGGGTTCAATCAAAAATTGCATATATATGTAATAACGATCCGTAGTGACGCTCTTGTTTGACGCTTGTGCTCTTATTCCAATTTCCTTTTTTCCTTTGCCCTTCTAACATAAACCAATACCCACTGGTTACCCGTTTGTGTTTCATTAAATCGAATCATTTCATAATTCAGAAAAATTTGTATTTTGGATGTGAATTTTTTTTAGCGAAGCCTTGTTGTTAATGACAGCACTTTTTAGCCAAACGTTCTTTAGATTTGTACAAAACTAAAAGTTCTCTTTGCAATTTCGAAATCAATGAGGTTTGATACTTTATTTGAATCATATATCGACTTGCCTCGTAGGCAGAGGGTTTATACGGAGTAAGTATGACAAAGGCGCTGGCCTTAGGTGTATAATCTCATTGAAAGCAATCCACAAGCCCTTATTATTATGGTATAAAAGATGTGCTCGTAAAGGAAAGATTATTAGACGCAAGCATCTGAAATGGAAATCTGAGATTTTAATCTTATATCGGATTTATGAATCGAATCTAGTGGAAACGAAGTTTATCTTTGATTTAGTAGGCGTAAAAGCCTTTAGATTGTTATTATGATTTTATTGGGTGAACAATCAATTCTTGTATTGATGGGACGTTTAACGCATATTTCGACTTTTATTCTTTACATTCATTTGGCCGATGTAA
Source organism: Glossina fuscipes (assembly GCF_014805625.2). Classification (NCBI taxonomy): domain Eukaryota; kingdom Metazoa; phylum Arthropoda; class Insecta; order Diptera; family Glossinidae; genus Glossina; species Glossina fuscipes. Next base: position 31,570,655 of record NW_023998414.1, read on the forward strand.
CGTATTTGTAGCGTTTGTTCTTTTTTGGTTTTTCTTTTCTTCTATTTTCATTAAATAGTTTTTTGAGTAGAAATTGAATGCTTAAACTCAGTGACATTATATATATAGTTTGCTACTATTGTTATGTTTTTTCCATTTAATACAATTAAATGTTTTGAATTATTTGTTTTGCAGTTCACTGTTGCCATTGTGTGCCGGGAAGCACAAGAAACTGGTTAATTTATTATCCTTTTCACGTTGCATATTTTTTTTGTTAAAATATTTTTATTTTTTTTATTTTTTTTTTTTGTATATAGATACATATTTAGTTTCTGTAGCGAGGTATACAATAACAATAGCAATATAAAGCTTGCATTACAATTTCGAACAGTTGTTTATTTATTTTTATTTCCAGCTTCATTTGTTTTTAGTTGTCGGTTCAGTATTCTGGACAAGTAAAGTTCAAATAAAAAAAAAAATAAAAAAAAAAAATCATTTAAGAAATTTATATTCGGCGGGGACCGAATCTCGCATACCCACCACTATGTTTTTCCCATTCTACTTTTCAAGTTCTTTCATTTGACACCCATATCGCTGGTATTACGGAGAAAAAATTAATCGCGTTACCTACCACAATTGTTTGTGGAACTAACCCATTTTTAGGCAGATAATATATCTTCATTTGAGGAATGTCCAAAACAATATGAAACGTTTTGGCTGCTTTGCCTCACTTCCACTTTTGCACGTAAAGAGTAGAGTGTTCCGTCAAGTAAATTTGGAAAATTCAGTTTAAGCTTCACTGTGCGCTGCCGCTTCGACCGATTTGATCCATTTTCAATACCAATCTGCGTGCAGAAACTTTCAATGTTTTTACTAAATTTGAAGTTGATTTGAAGTTTATTTTTGCGACCTGGAGAGTGCCAACAGCGCACACCACACGTACAGACAGATATGGTTAAATTAATTCAGAATTTCACGCTGATCAAGATTATATATATATATGCTTTATAGGGTCTCTGAAGTTTCTTTTCGGGTATCACATACATTATAGAAGAAAACAAAGTGAGTGTTCCCCCATCTTACAGTGATGGGTATAAAGAAAAGAAAAAGAAGAAACAGAAAGAAAGTTTCTATTTGGCTAAGACAATGTAGATGATATCTAACATTCACATTTGACTTAAGATTTTTAAATAAAATTAAAAGAAAAAAAAATAGAATGAAAAGCAACTTTTTTGGTGTCATAAAGAAAGTGTTTATCGACTTTCTCATTGATCTTTCGACGAAAGTAAGGACTGATTGCGCTGATTTTTAAACTCACCTTAAGAATGGTTACAAAGAGATCGATTTAACTCTTCTGATGAAGAGTTCTACGCTCGCTATCACAAGTTCCATCCAAATCCAATTTTTCTACGTGTCGAACGTACAGCTATCTGTGCACTATTTACATTTACTCTTGTAGTCTAGAAAACATTGTTTTTTTTCGCTTGACCTGCATCTTGCAATATACATCTTTTAAGGTAAATGGATGATAATCGCTAGTGTGTTCAAAAATAAGAGGAATTTTCATCCTTAAAATACACATCCTTTGTGCATTGATGTAACTGTTTCGTTCTTAGACGGCTGATGCCACTGTATCGCTTAACAACTGACTGAAGTTGTTGTTGGCGATCTCGCTGTAATGGTATCTTTAATCGTTGAAAAGGAAAATAGTCCATCCGAAGTTACCTAACGGACGCATACTTTCGCTGAATAGCTATGGCAGTGTGCGTAGGTGCATTGCAGACGATAAGTGAAACAAATACAAATTGTTCGTTAAAATTAATTGGATTCTGTCCGTTGACATTCCAATCATATGCAAAAGCTTTCACCATTCATTCGCAGCAGTGATTGCGATTGATCCTTCGTTTTCAACTACTTCGCTACCATTGTTGTAAGTCTGCGAAACTGGTCTCCCAGAAATTCAATCATTTGCATCCGCCTTAAGCAACCTGCCGCTTAAATACAAAAGTGAAATAATTTATCATATTTGTGTAGGCTATTAACCAATTTTACCTGTTGTTCTAGAAATTTCATTCTTGCCGACCATAACACTTCAGCGGCCTTCGGTGAGAAAAATGTAATATGTCTTTGAAAGTAAGTGAACACGGTTCGTGGACACTACACGATTACAATCTAACGATTCCCTGTTCGGTCTGCGCGTACGATTGCATTCAAATCCCACTAGAGTCAAATGATATGATCCACGGTTTGCTCCATAACAAAACGAAAACAAATATCTCTTGTTTGTGTTATTTTATTATTTAATATTTATTGTACGATTTGTTCATAGCGTAGTCTGTCATAATGTAGTCTGCGCTTTGAAATCGCTCGTTGCACAATGATTTTCAATTTTCTTCTCTCCTACTCTTGGCAGCGTTATGCGAAAAGCATTATGTATAGCGGCGTAAGAGTAGCCGAATTAGTAAGAATCGGGTCTACCAACTGTCCGAGATTTCAGGGCTCAAATCTCAACGTGGTAGAGTTTTTACTTTGGCGGTAGTTATAGTAAGTGCTCGGTCGGTAAGGGCATAATACTTACCGCTTGAGGTGCACACACTCGCCAGACTATGGTCGCTTCTTCCTCTCTCCTCCCTACATATATTGTTCTGCTTTCATTTCATTTCTCATAAATGCCACGGAATCGCTACGTTTTATAAAGTAATAAAAGTTTAGCGCACTTAGCGAACTTGGAACTGCTGAGAAGTTCTGTGATAGCGAAGATATTATGAGAAGCACATTGAAATCGAAATTTTCGAGACAAGAAGAAATTATCAATATATTTTCCATACCTTTCGATAACCTTTTTTTTGAGTCACTCAACAGAATAAATTTTTTTCCAAAGCTTGCAGAAAATTTTCTCGTATTGATGGCACAACGCTATATATATGTAAACGTGCAAAGCTTGTAAAATCCCCTTTATATCTACTAGACTCAAGTACTAGCTTAATATTATATAATGTTCCGCTTCGACTGCTGCGACATTATATTTTTAATATATATATTTTGGGGTTTTTCCAGCTTGCCCTACGAAAAATTGTCCGATAGTTTTTATCAATTAAGTAAATTTTTTTTTTAGAGTAGATTTTGAATATCAAACGCTTTTCCTCGCTCTTTCGAGGATTGCCGTGATTTGTAGCAGAAAACAAGCAAAGACATTATAGTAGGACAAGGTCGACTATTAGATGCCCTATACCACTTTGTCTAATACTCGTTTTGATAATAATATAGCAAAACTTATACATTATTTTCATGCAAAAGCATATTTATTTTGAAAGCCCGCGTATTAGGTGAAGCCTTATCTGTTGTGGTATCCGAAAAAATTGACTTACGTGGGCCCATTTCGGTAAGATTGATTTCTATGTCAACTAATTTTCATCCCGACATATTAATAATAATTATTCCGTTTTACTAAATAAGGATTTAGTTTTCGTACGAAGATAGAGACAGAGAGAGAGAGAGAGAAAGAGGTATATGAGAGAGTGTTCAAACAATTGCCTCAGCCGAATCAAATTTTTCATATCAATTTAGAATAGCCAAATACTATTCGAGAGCGAGTTTTATCGGGAAATTTTGAAAATCGCAATTTTTTCCATATAACGATTTTTCAAAATGGGATGGATGCCTATCATAAGCTCTTCCGGCGTGTTACCTGCTTCCGCAGAAACTTAATATACCCTGTACTACAAGTGCGTTACAAAAGCATTAATTGACTTAATAATCGTGCACCGTTTGTTTATTTGTGCATATAAAGCGACGCAAAAACAATGCGAAACAATTGCCTTAAGTTTTAAATTGAAGAGGTTTATAACATAAACACTCAAGTGGATAAGACGGCGACAGCCTAATAATTTAGTTATTAGCTTTAGAAAAAAGCGAAACGAAACAAAACGAAACGAAACGAAACGAAACGAAATTGAAAATAATACCAAAATTGAAATGTTTTTCATATCAATAAACTTTTATTTAATTTATGTTCGCAAAAATAAAAAAATATTCAAATTAATTAAAATTAAATTAAAATAAAGGAGTACTTATCATGTGCAAATAATTCCATCATCATAAGTTTGTTCACATGCTTGATAGTATTTATTTAATATTAATCCTAATAACATTATGGTAATTACATGCTTATGCTAATAGCTGCTCACTTGCTTTAATTTTATTTCTAAATAATTATACATTTTTAATTTGATTCCGTTATATATTATTATTGTTATTATTGTTATTATTATTATTATTATTATTCTTTATATATATATATATATATATATGTTTGCATATAACTTATCTGTAATCACATAATAATAGAAAAGAAAGAAGAAGAAAAACGTATGCACGTTACGCATTCACTTAATTTATCCAAATTTTCTGGCCTTTCGGCAACGATTACGATAATCTCTTATATGCCCCGGTGCACAGGCTTCTTGTCTTCTATACGTTATCAAGATTTGACTTAGCTGCACTTTTTGCGGCCTACAAACTAAAACTTTAGCAGCCAAAGTTGTCGAACAACGCCGTTCATCCGAAATTACGATAATTATTATAATAAACACAGCAATTAGTTTAGTAAATTGCATTGCATTATATTATTTATTAATCGACATAAGGAACTAATATTTCTTTATTTATTTATTTTATTTTATTTATTTTTTTTTTTTAAATATTTATTAAAAATTTTTACAAAATCGAGGCGAATTTACTGCAATTTAAAAAAAAATTTTAACAAAGACTAGTAACGAATGTTAAAGAGCAAGTGCCCAAACTTAAATCGTCTTATCGATCGAAATGTTGATAAGATAAGATGATGGTAACAACGGAATATGAAAAATCATAATAGGCTTACAGCGCATACCAAATACCTATCCAATCGCATCCGTAAAATCCATTAATTTGCACATCTAACGATAAATTTCTATATATATGTTGGGTAGAAATAAAGTCAACTAGCGAATGCGGATAACCGAACACTGGTTAATTTTAGTTTAACCATCAATATATATGTATATATATATATATATATATATATGCATACAGCATGTGCTCTTATCCGTTGAAACATCGTTTAGCTAAGCGCGGTGTACTAGAAGATTATGTACAGATTTCAAGCCAATACACAGTGGACTACCGAGAAGGTTCCAGAGTAATGATTATAAGCTTGAGGAGAAAAGGAACGCGCGGCTGCCTTGCAAGAATTTGTAACCAGTGTACTCTGCACAATTTTCACGTGTAAATCGTGAAAGAAGAATGTTTGCATTACCGCAGGCGACAGAGCCACCGAACATTCAAAGTTTTTCCCAAACAAAGTCTAATCGAAGACACTTTTCAATCGATAAGTAATGGGACGCCATGCCGTTGTAATTATAACATATTGAATAATTTGATTAAAGAGTTTTTCGCCGATTGGTATAAACAATTAATTCATTTCGAACATAGCTTCCCGTTTTTGTTCCTTATAAGGCTCTCATTTGCATAGCGCTTGAATTTTCTGTCTTTCTAGCTTAATGCATACAAGCCGTGTTATTATTAAATTTCTAATTCGTTATAGTTAGCGATGCCTTCACTTCGCTTACAATATCAATACATTTTGTGGCATTTTCGAGGTACCTTTGTGCCCATGAATCCATTATTCCAATGTGACGAAAGTAGGGTGCCTTTATACCTTTGGTATGTGTTACTTTTGATAGTAGGTGACGAAGCGCATGAATATTTGTCGATAACAAGCTTACGTAGTACCGCATGCCAATAATATTTCTCTTAATAAACATTAAATTTTGTTACCACATTAAGACATATATGTATCGATTGGCGCCTATTATCTAGTTTAGCCGATGACTATATACAGTTTCGTTCGTCTGTCATACACTATATATGATGTATATTTTGTATTTTATTGTTTGCTTGTTTTGATTACGTCACTCCATGTAAAAATATATACATTTTCTGTTCATTTTCTCGCTAGATATGTAAAGAAAAGAAAAAAATTAAATGAAAAAAAAAAAAAAAAAAAAAAAACGAAGAGAATATGTGCACCCTTTTCGTATTGTCTGCTCATATATTCAATTGTGACATTATCGGCGCGTATTATGAGAAACAACAATTGGTCGGTCTTTCAAGTGTGGTAGCTTAGTGAAAATGCTGAAAACGTTAGACATGTGACAAAAAAAAAAAAAAAAATATATATATATATATATATATATATTAATATTAATATTGGATTTTTCTCGCTCGACAAAAACAAGAGATTGGCAGCTTTCGCGGACGGCGGCCCAATTCGTCCCAAATATTCTTGATGGGGTTGATATCTGGTGATTGGGGAAGATCGCGAAGCACTTTTTACCTGTTCATGTAAGAGCCATTCTTGAAGAAAGCGGGACTTAGCCTTGAGGTTTTACCTGGAAAATTCTAGCCTTAGCTTACTATTACGTTCCAGCTTGTACCAGCTGCTTACGGCGAGCATGGCAATGGTCACGTTACAGTTTGGCACGCATTGGGCCAATGGCGTCGGAAAACTGGTGTTTATGAATGGCCTTGAAGGAAAATTTGAACGAAACTACAGACAAACTCGGTATTTTGGAAACATTTAAATTGTACCAAGACAACAATTCTACACACATCGAGACAATACTAATTCCTAGTCGTATTGTGAGATCTTTAGCCGAAATGAAAAGAATTTGAAAGAATGAAAGAAACATGGATCCGCCACTAGGCTGCTGAATCGAAACAATAGTCTGCTGAGTGGGAAGGATCTGCCAAGCGATCAAAAACCCCACAAGCAAGCTGGCGTGTTTTTCAAATTTGTGACATAGTCTACTTATCGATTACCTGGAAGAAGGCAGAATGATGAATAATAAATTTTATATGAGAGAAAAAATTACGGTCTAACTAAGAGAACATACCCTGCCGGGCGTCAACATCTACAACCAGACAATTGCATTAATTGAATTTTTAATCACAACATCAATATCATTAAAAAAAGCAACCGTTACATGTTTTCGAACGTCAGAAGAATGATCCGCGAAAGACGACTTGAATTAAATAACAAATTAACGGCGGAAACTGAAGCGTACTTTACGGGTTTTGTTAAGTCGTTCTAAAAACAAGCTCTCGTAACACTGAAGAAGCGTCGAATTGATTCTGATTCGCATTCGAGATAGATGACGTTAGACGTTGACGAAGGAAAAGATGAATTTTGTAAAAATAAAACTTTCTTTTACTTAGCCCCGACAATTATTGACCGATGTATTATTATTAATACTTTATATTACTTAACAATGACTTATATACAAAGCAATAATGTATTTGCTCCAATACACGAATATTGCATCAAAAAAAAAAAAAAAAGGTTCAAGACTTTTTCCATACCAGGATGATAGAATGGTTTTCGAGTTCCGCAAAGTCTGGCAAGTGTAACATTCCATCCAGACACAGTACAGCGTGTATTTTACGAAAATATTCGTGACGTGATCTTTATGGTGAACATGCTTTCTCAAACTCAGGACAGCGCAAATAGTTCACTCAATTCCGCTCTGTAAATGAAATGCGGAGAACGCGCAGCGTTCTGCACGAATAATCGTTTGCAAGTTCTATGGTTTCGTCAAAAAAAGCTTGATCCACACCGACACAGTGTATCTTGTGATAATGCTGCGAAACTGGACATTAAAGATACATTATAAAAAGACAAAGACAGATCACAGAGCATATGAAGCAAAAGTGAAAAATTTAATGAATCGAATTTTCATCTGCGACTAGCTGTTGAAATGAAAAGACCTTCGATTGATTGATGGCATATGAATCAATGCACGACAATGCGAAAACAATCATATGCTGTGACGTGCATTTACGTGGCCAACTGATTGATTTCAATATCCATTGTTAATAACGGTGCAGCGTAACTGAGATAAAGGGTCCAATACGAAAGGCACGATCTTCCCCCTGGCGAAAAATGGGGAAATTTTGTTTGGGAATTTTTAATGCACCCACCATACAGCCAGGCTCGAGCCCCGGCCGAGTACCGTTTGTTTCAATTAATACAATTTTCCGTCAGCAAATGCCAGAATATGTGATTGAATTTTGGTAAAAAGATGCGACAGAACTTTTCATTTTCCCTAATACAATGTGAAAGTATATTATAATAATAGGCTATGGTTACACCTTTAGTAACTGTAAACTTTTTTATATTAACACAATTTTATATTTGTACCGTTTTCGTTTGAATTGTGTCTCATAAATACTTGATAAATATATAGAGAAATTTTAGTTTCTTCTCTATTCTATAATATTGTATAAATAGATATCACGCACATATATACATAAACAATGAATATCTGTTTATATGAAAATATTCAAAAAAAAACAAAAAAAAAAAGGCACGAATGAAGAAAAAAATTTATCGATTTAATTAACATAACACTTTGCTTATTTCATGATAAATGAATGACCTTGACTTGTATTAATGAATTTTAAGAAAAATATATTTTAAAGAAAAACTGTATAAATGTAACGTTTTATATCGGAAAGTATTTAATGCATATCGATAGCGTTGGAATACGAAAAGTAAAACAATTACGAAAATTGCTTAGGTGTCTTAATGATCCATAGCTGTTTTTATCTTGTTAAGCTTCAGCATTTGTTCTATGCCCGACTTTTACGACTTAAAAAATTTGCGCATACACGCACAGACATACAGGTCGCATTAATTCTAAATTTACATACGCTATTGCCGATCGCCGATGCATATTTCTAGATGCTGCCAATAGATAATACCTGATAACGTTTCCTAGATATGTTTATCAATATGTAGTCGATCGTTGTCATGCCTAACTTTATTAATCGTCTTATTTGCTTTTAATCGTCGTTGATACATTTTTGTGTGTGTATCTGGGTCGGTCATAATATCGCATATCTACCTTTTAGCGCTAAAAAGCGATGCCATAAAAACTTAGCCTCGCTATCGATGTTAATCGCTCGTCGGTCCTACGACATGATTTTTCATCAAAGGTCAGAATTGAACAGTTACTCTTTGAATTTAACAAGAAAATATGTATAAGTAGACGAATGTAAGAAGAAACTATGTATAAGCAGACGTATGTAACAAGGTTACAATGGCATACCGATAGGACTCGTAAACCTACTACTATCTCTTTCTGTGCCAGGAATAGTTATTAGCTTATGATTGTCGAAGACGAGATGTGGTAGGTGATGACATTATTAGTTAACACTATTAGTCGCAACGATATGTTCACACTATTATTTGAAATGCTGACTTCGATGGGGCGTATATACGTATATACGCTAAATAGATTATAGTTCCCTACATTGACAATTAACTTCCCCCCGAACAAGGTGTGACTAGGAAAAATTGGATAATTGAAAAATGCAGTTAACCTCGCAAGTAAGCTAATGATGCAAATCTTTGCAGAAAGCATGTTAGCTCTCACTTTGTAACCATGTCCATGGCCAACGAAACGTCATAATAGTAACTCTAGAGCATAATGTACTCATAACGTTCTAAAAGTTGAGAAACATTTGCACGGTCTTCCTTCTTCTTTTTTCAAGTCCGGAGTTAGAAAATAATCCGTAAGACTTAAATCTATCGCATCGAATAAGTGAGAGTACAATTCGATTAACATTCTTTGATTTTGACCGTACAGTGAACCAACAGTGAACGAGTGAACTTCGTTTTCACCAAGTGCGGCCATTTCCTCCTGATATCGTCGTTCAAATGTTGTTATAAGTTTCTTTTTCGTTGTCAAGTGATCGCTGAGGTGTATTGAAATCCGCTTTATATTGTTAACCCGAACTGGTTCATTCGCACGATTCGGTTCGCTGAAGTACAGGGGCCGCGTGAATTAAAAAACTTGTCTTAAATCAATTTGCATTACACTACTACAACGGCTTTTTATTCAGTATAAGTTTCGCTTCTCTTCTTAATATTCATTATAAAAACGTATTCCTTCAGTCATTGGAACGTGCGAAAAATCGATATTCTCAAGTTCACCTATAGATCAGTAATACCTGTACTAGGGCAGTATTTGTGGCAACAAAGACTGAGATTAATATATATTTCAAACTATATATGCCTTACTTCGTAGGAGAAATTTTTGCGATCCTTTGGAGGCACTTGGCTGTAATAAGTAAAGAACGAATTTCGCAATTAGTAAGAAATTTGAAATTTTCTTTGAGCGACATTTTGATTATCATCAATTCAAAGAATCTTTTGTTATAATTATGGGTATTAGCGAAAGCGGTTAAGACAGATCATCTGTGAATAATATCACATCTCGGATACCAGTTATTACTCATTGCTCATGCTATAGAATTTTGTCGTATTCCAGTTTACTTTGTCGATTTTTATGACTTTGAGAATACATATATTAGATAAATGCCTCTGAGGGCATAATTTACTCCTCAGTCGCAAGGTTGTAACATCTAAACTGCGTGGGAAATCTCTGTTCCGCTCGAAAAATTATCATCTACCTTCACGTGGCGAAGGCCTACGACGCGTTATAGTTATTCAACTTCGGTTCTTGAGTTAACGCAATTCTATACTCAAGCGGTTTCACGTCGTTGCCTAATTCTTCTGGATTACCGCATGGCCAAGTAATTAAGAATAAAGCCAGCATAGGTGAATTGAAGTCTCCGAGTGGTTGGCCATATTTTAACTACGATCGGCGCGTGGTCGCCTGTTATAGCGAGCACTCAACAACAGCAACAATTACCGATCGAGCATACACCGTCTATCTATCTTTCGTTCTCTCTCTCTTCACTTGGTCCCCTTATTACACGTTTTGAGGACATTCCCTGGACATATATATATATATACTTATATATATATATATATACTTATATATATATATATGTTTATATACATATGAAGAAGACGAATTACAGTCGATGAATTCGCATAGTTCATAAGAGCTTTGGCATACAGTTGCAGAATTCATTAGCCTTTGTTTGTTATTACAATGCAAGTATTGATGCATTTATACGCGCATTTGAATTTTTTGTCGAGCCACTTAATTGTAAATAACGTCGATAACGTATCGAATCGAAGCAGAATTTTGATTTAAAAAAAAAACAAAAAACTTGCAAAAGATTATAGCGACTTACTCTGCCGCATGTATAAGCGGTAGACTTTGACGGATTGACGGCGCTGAATGAACTTTAAAGAAATATTACGACATAACTAAAATACAAAAAAAAAAGAAAAAAGAATAAATAAATAAATGAAAAAACGTACCACTGTTTACACTCAAACTCATACGTTCCCACACAGTGTGTCCCCGCCTGATATTATTGTATATATCATGGCATGGTTATTGTACACATCCTATATTGATCGTTTCTTATCCCACCTATTTGTTATTTCCTTTTCACATGCTTGCCATATGCTTTACATTGTTTAACTTTGTTAGCAGTTATCAGAATAATTGTGGGAGCAAAGAATTTTAAATTTATATATACATATATATATATATATATATATATATAAATATGTTATATGTATATGTGA
>NW_023998414.1:31582194-31593448 GCF_014805625.2 Glossina fuscipes
ATGCTGATCTGCGTACTTATAGACAATAATACAGAATACTATGCATAAAAGATGTTCGTTTCATCAAGAGCACAGATGTATATACAACAAAACATAATAAAAATACGATGAAATCGAATGAAATCTCATACTTATGCTGACCAGCGAGATACACGCTCCCAGTAGTTGAGGGAAACGTCTGATAGTGGACACACGTTCACTCTAAAGCTCTAAAGTATGTTAAATGTATAAAAAATGAAAATCTCAAAATTAAAATGGTGAAGACATTCATTTATTTACGTGTGCACCTATATGCGGTGAGCATCATGTCACATACGGTGTTGATTAATAAACGGCTGCAAACGAATTGCTGTAGATAATAAGTGAAAGTTCGTTTTTTTTTTTTTCTCTTTTTCCTTTATTTTCTTGTATTCAACGAATCAATAAAATTGTTACCAGAATTAAAATAATAATAATAATAATAATAATAAAAAATCACTTGAATAAGACGATCTTTCAAGTGTTTTGAAAAGCCAATGGAAAAACAATTGCAAAGATCAACTTCACTATACATATATTTAAATAATTATATAGGGCTTGCGGTGAAAACATTTAACTACCGCTCCCTACATACGTATACATTGTCTCGTACGTATTGAAGATAACATCGCCTCATAAGTTTAAATCTAAAAATAAAAAATAAAAATTTACCGATTCATTAGAAGTGAGAAACACACAAAAAATATTTTGTTATTTGGCTAAAAGCCAGCGGGTTAACGTTGATCTTCAATACGTGTCCCCCATCCAGCTCGACTATATAAAGTGAGCGCGCATATATATATGCACACATATTTGTGAAAATAAGTAGATGGTTTTGAGGGAGCAAGCTTTCCGTAAATTTATGAACAATGTAAACAGATGATGATGGGGTCGATGATAGTCATACTGGTGACATAGAATACAAAATACAAACAACAGGTGGATTAGGAAATAAAAAGCGAAAAGCAGAAATGAGAAATAAAAACATATATATATATATATCTTAAAAATAATTTAAAAAGATATATATATATATATATATATATATACATTTAAATGAAATAAATAATTAAACGAAAGAATCGCGAGTGAGTGTGTGTGTGTGTTTGTGTTTGTGTATCATTCAATTCAATTCAATTTATATGTATATATATATATATATGTATATATATATATATAGATATTTTTACAAATTTAAAAAGCAGTTGTGTATGCCACTGTGATGCTAATTTAAAGAAACTGATTCATTACTCATAAGCATTCATGTGTAAAAAATTTTCTGTACATAAACTTTCATATAGATATATGTATATATATATATAATAAACATATATATGTGTAGATATTTACATGCACTAGAGGACAAGAGTGATCCGCTCCGTTTGCATTAACGGGTCCCATGTCATTAGAAGTGCTCTTGAAAATCTCATTCATTGTAAGTGGCAAATGCAATCAAACAATGTCAGATTTGTTTGGGGAGACGCAACGACGCAACGTTCATTCAAATAATGCATTCAACAAATTGAAAAACTACATTAACGATGAAACGCTATCAATAAATTCAAATTCAAAATCAAATTCAAATTCAAATTCGATTTCGAACCTATCAAAATCTGAAACTCATAATAATTCCATTGATTGCAATAACTATCATAACGATGATAACGATGGCGATGCGTGCGATTTTAATAATATATTGAGCTTGAAATTGCGTAAGCCGACAAGCTGGAAATGGGAATTAAGTACATCAAAATCATGCTCAAATATAGCGCTACCTCGAATATTACTTTACGATCATAAAGGTAAGCTGCTGGTTGATGCCCAAGGCGATCACGATGAGCAAATCTATAAAGAAAATGAAATGATATTAGCGGAGACGGAAACCGGACATACATCTTTAACGCATTCCATATATAAAAGCTTGGAAAGTGAATTTAACGGTTTGCATATACAAGAAGCTACACCCTCGCCTGATCGTCAACACCTTTCATCGAATAGTACGCGCAGCCATCACAGCCGTAAATCTCTAAGTGTGGACACAAGAGATGGCCGCAGATCTAGCTCATTAAAGGAAGTCCGCTTCACAGTAATAACCGAAGAGGAGAATCCAATAAAAGAATCTCATATGCCTTTATTGTTATCTAAATCACCTAATTCTACAACACCTACCTCAACTTCGTCAGGTGTGCGGGAAAAAAGACGTTATCGACGTTCATCGAGTTCCTGCAATTCATCAAATGCTAATTCTGTATCAATATTGGAACGTTTTAGCTATCAAAAGGGACGCTTCTCTTCACCCGAATTCGGCGAAGAAGCGGAACAAACAAATTGTTATAATCCACGTTATTTCCTCAGCACTAGCAAAGCTGGTACTTTAGTAGTGCAAGAGGATAGTTTCCGCTATCATCCCTTACGTAGAAGGCGAAATCTTCAAAAGAATAGCTCCAGCGAGAATATGATTAAATCCGATGGCATTAGAAATGCGATACCAAATAATGAAAAGCACATACAAGTCAACAATCGCTCTAACAATGAACATAACATGCAACGGCAACGAAATATTTTGCAACATTTATCGACTTCAGATGAAGATCAGGAGAAAAATCACAATAATAATAATAATAATACAAAAAAACGTCATCCGAGACGTCACAGTGTCGAAAATCCAAGGTATGCATTTGCGTGCGAATAAATGTTGAACATTATATTTACTATATATATATATATATATATATATATGTATCTTTTGTAAATTTCATAGATTTAAAGAACTGCATCGATAACACTAAAAGGCGTTCAGCTAGATAAAGCGAGAAACAAATAAATCAATAAAATGTTAAGTAACAAATGCTATAATATATGTAGTTGTAATGGTTGTGATATTAAAAATTGATTCACCATATATCTATCTATCTAATAAACAGTATAAGGAAAATAATTGAAATAATTTTAAAGATATACCCGGTTCATGTCTATTCATTTTACGATATGCTTGACGGAAGAAATGGAAGATTTTGAATTATATATAAGCATGAAGACTGAGGACGTCGTTCAAATTTGACTTGTTCCAGGTCAAATGTTAATTAACATTCGGCTATCGTTTAATTAAAACTTTAACTGGCTCATTTCGTCTCGTAATGAATCCTTGGCTAGTCCTTTCCCAGATACTGTAAGCACACCTTTCAAAGTGTGAAAGCATCATTCGATACCATTTCCATGTAAAATTTTATCGACAATCAAAACATATTTTCAGCATTGATTGGAAGCTTTCATCGAGAATGGGCTGCTGATTTTCTCTTTTTGTTTTTCTCTCTTCGAATCTAGCTCAGATTTTGAGTTTAACATATATATACATTCCGGGATCTTAATAATTATTATATTGAACTTAATAAATAAGAACACTTACGCCATACACTAAGTGGAATAAAAGGTGAACAAACATAACACAATCAGTTAAAAACAAGAGAAAACTTACATATTCGGGCTAGACCGACTATTACAAACCCTATACTACTACATTGTCTAACATACTTCTGATTTTTGCCATAGAAGACAAAAATTACACATCTATGAATGACAAAACTATATTAAAAATTAGAGCCTTTGCAAATAAAGGAACAGTTATGTCCAAGTGACTCAAAAATTATGGTACGCGTTCCAAATTCAGAACAGTTACTTTTTATGTCAAATCACTATTATGGGTCAGAATAATAACTTGGACTTTTCTGTCCTCGAAAAAACAAAAAATAAAAAGGTCGCAAAAATTCTAAATAGAAAAATAAACGTACGAGATGCAAATGCTGTAGACGTCATTTTCAAGATATTATGTGAAAATTTAGATCTTTCTGCCTAACGACTAATTTCCGTGAAACTCCTTATATATGCAAAAAAAAAAAAAAAAAAATAACGCCGAACTTGTCAAAATTTGGTGAAATTAAATTTTTCTTTAAATTTGATCATAAAAAAATCGAAAATTAAACCTTTTCTTGCATTATGAACTTCGGTTTTCGTTTTGGGAGTGGGATTCAAAAGATTGCCCGAGCCGGCCCAAAATTTTCACATCAATTATTACTTAGACAAAATGGCAATTTTGCATATAACGCCTTTTCAAAATAACACGTTATATGGGGAGAGGTCGAAAAAATGGATCAATTCCGAGAGCGTTCTGGCTTGGATCGAAGCACGTCAGTGTACCAAATTTCATGAAATTATCGTGAAAAAATTGCGACCTGTAGTTTGAACACAAATTTAAATGGTCAGACATCAAACGAAATCATTAAATCATTACATAAGTTTTCGCCTCGTTCGAGATCTAGGCTATAACTAGTCCAGAAAACCATAGAAAGTTCGCAAAAGTGACAAACTTTCGCTGTTTTCAATGGCATAAATACGCTACGTTACGCAGTTCCTAAACGGCTATATACATATTTGCTTAGTTATAAAGAAGTATCTGGTAACGTTAGCGCAGAAAGCCGGAGAATATATTGTCAGGTGAGTTTGGCGGCTAATCCACTTAGATTAAGTTTATATTTCAAAGTCTCAAAAACGGAGTGACATACAGTTTGTTATCTTAAGTCGTAAAATTTTTGAAATTGTTTTACAAGTATCCTGAAAATTGCAAGTCAAATATTTACTTGCCTTTGATTTCTATGGGTTACGGAACGTTATCGATGATTGTCATAGGTATTTAGCTGGTTGTTCACCTTGTTCGCTTGGAGATGCCGTGCGTTTGGTGAATGCCGCAAACTCAATTTCACTCTTTGCTTGCTTGCAAAGCAATGAGTAAATTTGATCTCCTAAAAGTATGCTTTTAAATCATGCATGCAGCACAGTTTGTTCGGGTTGTAGTCTTTGATTTTGTCTCATACCAATATTGCACTTCCACCTAACTTATGACGTAAATTCGTTGAAAAAGTAAATCAAAAGATTTAAATTTATTTGTATATGTTTTGCGAGGAGCCAAAGTAGTCTGTCTTTCTTCGCTTCATAGGTTCTTTGTCTCTGAGGGGGGAGTGCTTGGCTAAGTTAGGTTAAGAATTAGGATTAAGTAAAGGACTAGAGATTTCTGATTGGGATATGGTATGATATGCCAAACGGCAACCTTGACGGGAGCCGTAAAACAGGTGGCTCCAAATGGTCCGTA
This sequence comes from Glossina fuscipes, assembly GCF_014805625.2. NCBI lineage: Eukaryota > Metazoa > Arthropoda > Insecta > Diptera > Glossinidae > Glossina > Glossina fuscipes. Next base: position 31,587,356 of record NW_023998414.1, read on the forward strand.
TCGAGGGACAGTACCCGTCCGGTTGAATAGCAGAGAGCCAATATCAGGGAAGAGCCGAAAACGCCAACGCGAATAAGGCAGAAAAGGAAAACTGATTATTAGACAAGAATAATGAGAGAACGCTCTGAACTGGTATATGCAACAGATTGATGAATTCCAAGTTAAGTAAGAGAAATTAAACAACAAGGTGAATAGATTTTATTAATGATTCGTAAGCAAAGTAAGAAAAATGAATAAGCACAGTGAACATTTCTGAAAAGTCAAACTATGCTTTAAACAGCCAAAGAAAACATAAAATTCTTTTCAGTCAAAGCCGCTGGTGTCACTGGGCCAGAAAATTAGCTAAAGCCCTCACAATTTATACAATATGCAATTCAGTCTTAACCAGCATGGACTGACTATGGCAAATGCATATCTATTTTAAAAATATAATTTCGCTCATCTTTCACTCCGAGTGTATAAGAGGGTACGATCAAGGCCAAGACAAGATATAACGTGAAGATTTCATTTGTTTTACAGTTGGATTGCAGAAAGACAGAGCTAGGTTACAGGAGACAGGTTAACAAGTTTTAGGTAAAACAAATAAAATAAAAAATAAATTGTTATAGAAATTTCATTACCATAGTAACATCACTGAAAGCACAAAAGTACTCTGTTATTGCAAACGTTATAAACTATTTTTATAAAGCGTAAATTAATTAAATTATATTTTTCAGCTGAATTTCGAATTTTTCAAACGTTGTCTGAAAATCCTTCAGCCATTCTAAAACACTTTATTGAATACATTTGACGAACTGTAAAACGATATTTACTCGTACAGCATAACGTAGATTGTTCACGATGTCTCGGTTGTTTTTCTTAAAAGTGATGTAGAAAATTAATCCAATCGAGAAATTGTACCAATAGCCGAGTTTGTGAGATCAGCAGTGCGGCAATGCGAATGGCGAGAACCGAACAGAGAATGACGAGAATTTGCAAATAAAAATTACACTTGTTTATGTAATTAGAGGTAATGGTGCCTTAGATGAAGGCTACACATAAAAGAAAGAAACATTTCCTGAGCATAGAATTGCAGAAAAGGTAACAAAAAAAAAAAAAAAAAAGAAAGAAAGAATAAAACAACTGATGAAAGCAATCGTATGGGTAATAAAATTCACAAAGGTTGCCATTCACAACATATGACAAAATCAATTACAATAAGTGAAAACTCAGTCACAATAATCTAAGTAACAATTAACGTTATGTATAGTATATATTTTAACTGCCAGTTAAAGGAGATTCAATGAAAATATCTCCTCGTTAGTGAAATTAACGGTGCCTAGTATTTCATGAATATTTGATGCATTTTACAAAGTAATTCAGTTGAGTTGCGTAACATATGAAAATCCTTTAGAACATGGATAGCGTATGGATAAAATGGATAAATGAAACTGAATTGTTTACATTAATCAAACCGAAAGTTATCGTTGCCATTATCGTTGCTGCAATTATTGTCACGGTTACTGCTTAATCCAAAATGAGAAAAACTCACTTTCACGGAATCCATTGACATTTATTACAAGTGAAAGGATTGACTCGACATTAAGTTTAAATAATTATAATGTTAATAATAATAATAATAATGATGAGGTAGTTGAAAATTTATTATAATGGAATTAATGCAGAAAATTTTCAATAAAATTAAGTAAAAAAAAAAAACAAACTCGCGTTCATACAGCATAAAGCATAACTGAACAGAAAATAGAAAAAAAAAAAAAAAAAAAACAAATAGAGTGAATTCAATTTAAACGGTTTCGATTTCGTATGTCAACCGGCATGTCTGTCTGTCAGCAAATGTGAATTTATATTTACTATTATCATTAATTATTATTGCAATGATCTAATATTCATTTAGTGACTGCATTGATTGTAATCAAAGTCAGTTTTTCTCATATGTATATAAATAGATTTATAGTAGTTTGTTTATGATGGAGGTGAATGATAATGAAAAAATTGAATTTTGAATTCTGCCGATGTTTTATGTATGACCTTACTGAAGTAAGTACGGATTTTATTCTTACATGACAAGCCTCTGAGAGAATGAGTAGTTGCTATAAGTGTTTAAGTGTTTAAGGACTATGAATAGACGACGACAGTGGAACGGGGAGGTGGGAAAGTGTTTTGCGAGTTGGCTGTTCCGGAGTGCGGTTAAGAAACCGCAAAAACAAATATAAGAAAAAACTAAAAATTACATTCACTGTTACAATGAGAGAGAGAGAGAGAGAGTTGTAGATACTTAACACCTAACGTACTTTGCTTGCATAAGAGAAAATCATTGAACTTTGTTCCGCAACTAGAGGATTCTCAATGAGGTTTATCAATATTCTTTCGCGGAGCACGTTTCAAATTAATTTTAATAGCAGTTGGTTAGGTTGCTGGAAATATTTTCTCCTGAAGCAGTTTTGGAAGTTGCGATATACTCGACTCGTAAATCGGTCGTCGTTGCCGTTATATCCACATCTAGGTATCGCATGGTCTGTCGAACTTATACATCCATCATATATATGTAAAGCACTTTAGATCGTATTGAGCTATTTTCTGTTGTCTGCTGTTCAAACCCTCCCTCCTGCATCAGAAATGTAAACGGAATAAAAACAAATTGCTAATGGATAGCAATAAAGCTGGAGTAAAAATAAAAATGAATCCAATAAGTAAATACCTTTAAGTATTGCTGTCAGCATAGAGGTAACGGTAATCTATCTTTAAATTTTTTATAATCTTTTAACAAATCTCTCTATAGAATCGCTGAGAAGATAATTTCGATCGTTGCAATGCACGGCAAGGAAGCTTTGCGCTAATGTAAGTGATGGGTGGCCGAAGTTTGAGCAAGGTTTACTTTTCAACTCGATTATTGATTGGAAATTGAAAGAACAGATGCGGTAAGCTTTGTATTTCAGATTCAACAAGATCACCACCATGGAGAAAAAGAAATGCCTTCTAAACAGGCGAAAAAGGTGGCATGTTAAACAATCATAAAACTAGTCGTAGAACGCTGAACAGTTTGGAGCGACTCTGTCATTATATAGTTCGCGTACAGCCTGGCAGCCTGATAGTAACTTCAAAACGAATGAGTTGGTGCAACTGGACGCTGTACTCCATTGAAGGGACCAAGTACTTGACTTGCTGTTATTACTATCTTGGGCACGATCGTCAATCAGGTATGGCCCTTGGACATTACTATTTTCACATCATAAGAATTTAGCTTACGGTATATATGGAAAATACTATTGCTTGGATGCCTTAGCTAAGCAAGATCTGAGCGTAATGGTAGCTACTACTTCAAGCTAATTCTGCTCCTGCTCCTGCTCCTGCAGTCAATTCCGCCCCTCTGTTTTAGTATGTTACGTTATTGCTTCCATTTATTCGGCAGCACGTTTTCACGTTTTCGCTTCAACAAAACCTTTCTCTCTCTTATTATTTCTTATGGATTCTTATTCTATAATACTGCACAGGATTTCCACTCCTCTACGTACTAAGAAAGCAAATATGTTAAAGGAGACGGCATACTATTGAAAATTGTGCTTTAAAATCTAAAGAGGAGAGCCGAAGACATGGTTCCCGGCAGTAAGTTCAGTGACGTAAAAAAAAAAAAAAAAAAATTGCTAAAAAATACAACACATTTTGAAAACGATACAATGCGCTTAAATGTTTTGTGCCAGAGTATTATCCTACTATCTTATATCCTCATTGGCCGGGACTGTACCCGGAAGCTGAAAAATACAGGGGACAATTCCACTGTCAAAATTATCGTAAAGAGGAAATGTGCTGTTTGAGCTGCTGCTGGGGCTGGTGTGTAAATTGCAATCAATATCATACTTCTACGGACAGGGCATGTGTTAATCGCGCCTACCTCTGCCCACCAGGTAAGAGGAAAATTGAGCGACAAAGACTTTGCACGATTCCTCAATAGCTCTGCTTCAAATCGCTTTCGTATTAAGCAACATAAATTGATTGTATCGGGTCTTCGAACTTAATTTAAAGTTTAATTATCGCTTATCGCTTATCGAATTTCGAAATTTTATTCGTTAATATTATGTATAACTTATTTCGCAATTGTTAGCCATTCTGGGAAAATTTAACTTTATTTGTAGGTTTTTGTCATACATATCGTATGAATTTCAATATTCAATCATTTCTCTTCAATTAAGCAAATATGTTTAAGTATTTCTAAATAGGTACGTAAAGACTTTACGTTAAGTCACTTTTTCGATACATTTCATAATCAAAGTTGAAACTTCAATTGGGAAACAAAATGTATTTGTCCATAGGCCAAGCGGGTACATTGCTATAGCGTGCTTTTACGTTCACTGATAAATGTTTTTTTTCTTCACGTGTAGCTACTAAAGTTCGTAAATTATTGAGAAAAAAGTTTGAAATCAGAAATTTTCATCGATTTGCGTGTGCAAGCAAACATATGAGTTTCAAATTACGTCCCTTGAGCAAGATAAGCTTTTTGCCACAATTTTCGCGATCTTTCGACCGCGGTTAGACGATTATATGAATTAGAAATTGTTTAGATAGCATTTTAGATGAAAGTATATAAACTTTGGAAGAGAATTTCAGTATGTTACAAACACATTGACAAAACGTACTTATTACTGCATAAAAAGTTGTACAGATTGGATTTCCGCAAATAGTTCCGCAATAAATAATTGGAAATTCTTGAATCACTCAAATTTGGCAAAACACGTATGCCTTGATAAACTTTGCTTACCTTATTTGATGCGATTGTAAAACAAGTTGAACGACGCGTTGCATATGCCTTTTCTTGCACACACATAGGATGTATATGTATTTGTATTTAAAATAAATTTCCTTTCAATATTTATGTAAAAATTATGATCCACATCAGATCAGGGATGGGCAACTTTCTTCATCTGCAGACCAATTTTAATATTCATGTCACGGCACATTTCATACATGACGGCTGCAGAGTTGCGGCGGTGGTGAGGGGCAGATACAATTCGTTTACAGCATTGCTATACGAGAACAAATCGAGTTATGGGCTGACCCATACCTGGTTTACATATATATTAATGATCGCAATTGGAATCTGATTTCGATGCAAAAATGTCGATTTTTAGTGAGAGCCGATAATTACATCCTATACTACTTGTGGCGCGAAGAGTATTAAGCTTCTGCGGATATATATAACACCCAGAAGCGCTTAAAAGGAACCCAACTTTTATTACACCGATCGAGTCAGACAAAAGGAGCTGTTTAACAATATTTCGGCATTATGGGTATTATTGGTGTGAAAATTTTGAAACGGCTCGAGCAACTTTTTCAAGCCCTTCTCACATACCGAAAACTTCAATTCATATGGCGAAACTGTCTTATTTTCAATTCTTTATAATGAAAATCAGATCATAGTAATAATTTAAGATAATTGAACCTTAATAGGGCAGAAAGATCTAAATTTTAATATGTTATGTTGAAAATTAACCTATAAAAGCGATTTGATATAAAAATGAAATGAAACAAAATTTTGACGATCTACGCCTATTTTTGGATCTTACTCTATGTAAGGATTATTAAGAAAAAAATTTTTTTTATGGCAGAAAAGTCTAAGTTTTAATATTTTCTAAAGAAAATTGAGAAAGTTATACTGCATTTTGAATACGAAGCACAATTTTTGAACCACTTGGGAGCAACTACGGCAACTCTTACGGAGAGTAAGCCTTTTGGTTGCAAAGGGATCTAACTTTGAATATACAGTTCCATAATAGTGAGTTCATATAAAAACATCGTACAATTTTTCTGGTCTATGGCAAAAATATGCTTTGCGATGACTAGATGATGTAGAGTATTTAAGAGTCGGCCTAACCTGATTATAATGTTTTCATTTGATACTTTTCCTATGTTAATGGGTTTGAAATTCTAACCATGCACTTAAGCTTCATTTGTATAAGTCTAGCAGATCTTGAGAAAAATCGTTAAAATTGACATTTTCTTCAATTTCTATGGATACGAAATAAAACTTTGTAAATATATATATAAATATATATATATATATATATATTGTAAATATAATATATATATATATATATATAT
>NW_023998414.1:31593548-31617916 GCF_014805625.2 Glossina fuscipes
TATAAAACTTTTTTATTATATATATAAATATATTTAAATATATATATATTTTAAAAATAATATATATATATATATATATATATATATATATCTTTTTTTTTAAATTTTTTTTGCGTAAGCATTATAAAACGTTTTAAAACCGCATTAAAAAAAATTACAACGCAGTTACTCTGATCTCCTAATGATTTTATATAGAAATCGCTACTTGAGTAATAAGACGTTTTATGTATGGATGGATATTAACAACGAGAATAGAAAATAAACAAAGTATCGAAAATGTCCCATATATATGTATATATACATATATATGTTCATACACATACAAACGCCTTATGCATACATATATATATATATATATATATATATATATATATATATTTGTGTTTATGTGTGTATGCTTTTACTTACAATGCAACTGATAAAGTATGGAATGTAATTTTCTTGATTTAATTAAGAAAATATGCACATACACAAACAAACTACCATAGAACACAATGGGATATATAACAAAACACATGTTTACCATGTGTGTAGGTATGTTCATAACAAAAGATTTCCAATGGTTTTTGGTGTAAATAAATTGACTGTCCAGTCGGATAACGAGAACATACAAAAATATCAGTTTTACGCGATACTTTCACATCGCCAAGTAACGATAAAATTTTTTAGTCAAACATTTGCTTTAGACAAGTGTTCTGAAGTGGAATTTTGTTTTTTTTTATTTTCTTGTTTTATTTTATTTTATTTTTTTTCCTTTTCCTAAAATCATAAATAAATTGATTGACTGTTTGCAAAAATGAAAAATATTTTCATTATTACGATTTTAATGTTTATTGTAACTTTTGTTGGTTCAAATGCTGATTTGTTAGATTGCGAGGAGAGAATATTACCCGCAACTTTATCAGATATTGGACCTAAAATATCCCGAGAATCCGAAGAGCATTTGGCTGGTTTTTTCAAGAAATGGGGCTGCCATATAAAAAGAGGCGCCTCCAAGCTCGGCGAAGATGTTAAAGAAGGTGCAAAAAAGCTGCGTGAAGGTGTTAGGGAAGGTGCAAAAAAATTAAAAGAAAAAACTGAAAATCTTGGCTCGAAAATTGCAACGAAATTTCACGATATTAAAGATCATTTAAGCAAAGATTCCGATGAAAGCTTCGAAATTAAGCATAAACTGTTCGCCGATAATGTGGAAATCGTTAATCCGGATATATTAAAAGGGGATCAATTGTGCGGACACGGTCACATTCTAGATGCATTGGGTAACTGCAGTAAATTACGGAAATAGTAATTAAGTAAATGCAGGCGATTTCATAGTTAAGCCAAATATCAAATGTATGTTTGTACGAATATGAATGAATTGAATTGAATTGAATTGATTGATATATTCAGTTCATTCAAAATAATTTCTTTATTATTATTAGTTAATGTACTTTTATTGTTTATTGCAATCATGTGCTTGTTTACGACCCACAGCCGACATATTCGCCCATATATGCGAGAAATCTCTTGAGTTGCCCGTTGCTTGTTGCCCGTTGCCCGTTGCCCGTTCCCTGTCGCCCGTCGCCCGTTGCCCGGCGCCCGAAGGAAAAAATCGACAAAATAAATGAACGAAATTGATTGCAACGAGTGTGGATTGACAAACAAATTATTATTATATTGTTCTCGCATTTTCCCAGATTCAAAATTATCTTTGAAACGTTCAATTTGCTTATGTATGTTTTCTCCACTCATATCAAACAAATAAAGTGATTTCTTTTTTTGTTTTTCTTTTTTCCTCTTCAAAAGCTGTTTTATTTATTTGTGCTAAAGTTTTTTCCTTTGATCTTGATCAGGTGCAATCTCGCCAAAAATTCCTTTAAAACATAAAACAATTTTTGCAATTTTTGAGAAATTTTGCAAGAATGCTTGGCAAGGAGCTACAAATTAGTCATTGATGACAAAATGTTTGGCTAATCTTTTAGCAAGTTTTTCTTAGACCAATCCTGAAATAAGTTTAGCAGATTAATTTAACTGACGCTTACTGTAATGTCGCAAAGAACTTTACATCCTGATTGAATACGTGTAGGTATTGCATAAAACAAACCTATTAGGGGCAATTAAATTAGTCATGCGAATTAAATCTGTGTTAAATGATATGAAACACTTGAACGTGGAAATCTGTTTTAAAGACTACTTAGTATCTTGTATAGATAAAAACATTTTGGTATTAAATCAAACTTCACATAGCATTAACGAAAGGTTTAATAAACCGTTCAAAGCCATGAAAAGTGTTTCGAAACTATGGAAACTTGTGGTGAAGATAGACAACGCGCATGTGAGTCTATAATGAAACTCTAGAAGTAATCTATAGGTATTGAATGCGATATTGGGATCTCGAACAATTTGGATATTATACTATAAATACTAAACGACTAGAGCATATCTTTGTTGTTCACTCAATTGCACAATATATGCGTCTTTTTGCAAAAAATTAATGAAATAATGAATTATTCCATTTATCGATTTATCGCTTTGATCCGAGCAGCTGTGCTCGGTGCTGTTTGATTCCTTTAGAATTATATAGATTGCAATAAATCGGTCCTTGATTAGGCACGTTCGTGTCAAGCACTCTAAATGAAATAAAAATGAATAACTTGCCTACAGTAGCAACGCAACGCGTTCAAATGAATTGAAAACTTTTCTTCGAGCTTTGGAGAAACAAATGCTTACGTGACATATGATATATGTTACGTGGAATCTTCTCCCATAGGTCGTATACGTAAGTTACGGAAATCAATGATTGTCCGGAATCGTATGCAACTAAATCATAATGTTGCCACAACTGTAGACAAAATTCGTTTCCATGACCTAAGTGAATATATGCGCTTATCTACTCAACTCATCCCAGCTGTCAAAAATGAAAAATAATATATATATATTTTTTTTTTTCTCATTTTAAAGATAATATTTACTATGTATATATCTACATACATTCACGTTAATTTGAAAAGTTTTAAAAATGGTTCTGCCTTCCGAAAAAAGTGCGTATGAATAAAAAAAAAAAAAAAAAAAGTTATATTCACTGAGTGCATAGCGTTGATATATGGCCACTAATAACATGCAGCCTAACAGAATATATTGCAATAAATAAAAGCGTAAAATATAATATGTATTTTAGAAATTTTTTCATTTTAAAATTCATCCATTTGGGTATGGCTTTGGAAGATGTTTTAATTTCTCGACAGAGATGAGGATAACTCGTGAGAACTTTATACCTTATATCACTTGTAGCGGGATAGTGCCCAGAATGCCTAGAGATTGGCACACCTTTAAAAAAAAAAAAAAAAAGTATCGACAAAATAATTCTGAATCGATCTAAGCTTGTCCGTCCGTCTGTTCGTTTGATGGCTGTCCGTGTATTTTTGTGTTCAACCTACAGGTCGCAACTTTTGAGGTATTTCAATGAAATTTCGTACACTGACTTGTTTTGGTCCAAGGATGAACGCTATTAAAAGCGGTTTGAATCGATACATTTTTCCGATCACTCTTCCCATATAACGACTTTTGAAAATAAGCTGTTACTTTGAAAAAATCGCGGACTAATAGAAAGAGATAGTAAAAAATTTATTGAAATTAAAAAAACCTATCTGTACGCATATCAAGATTTTAAGCGAGACATTTCAAAACAGTTCACCAGAGGACGCCTGCAAATTGCATTCTCTCCGTGCAAGTCTTCTACAATATCCTTAAAATATTATTCACTAACGTTTTTTCATTGTAATAAGAGATTGCTGGATTCTTTTACACTGACACCTGCGTCAACGGCAAATCGCCTTAAACTAACTATGCCTTGCAAGAATGGCTCCATTATTGTTCCTTTTTCACCGCGTTTCAAATGCAATTTCTTTCAATAGCGTCTAAGCAGATTGTTAATAATTTTTTCCAACATTTCTCTTGTATTACGATTGCTTCTATCTAAAAAACATTACTAAATCGGGCCACGCCTGCGCGAAGATTTTAGTACCATATTCAACTCACTGCCATTCTCATATTATTCATTTTCTTATATCAGAGGTGATATCATTTTAAATCAAACAAGCAATAGAGCAGGCTATGTCACAGGCAAAGCCCTTCTTTTCAAAACAAATATCGTTCGTATCCATAACCTCATTTTTCGGTCAAACAAAATCCGTCAACGCCGTAACAATTCAAGGAGAAAAACTTTCGAAAAGAGAAGACTTCAATATCAATAGATCGGTAGTCTAAAGATCGAACTACAATGCTACTCATTGTGGGTAAAAGAGAGAGAGAGAGAGAGAGAGAGAGAGAGAGAGAGAGAGAGAGAGAGAGTTTGCTATCTCTTTTTCTTCTGTTCAATTATGGAGACCGTTCGACAAACAAACAGATGAAAATCACCTTCGTCTCTTGGAATAAAATATTTTAAAAAAGTATGATCTCCTTCAGGCATTGTCCGCATCCAACCAGTGAATGTACAACGAGTGTATCTGAAAACCATTTAGCTTTCACTTGCAAAATGTCATTGCAGTGTGAAATTTATACACAATTCTGCAAAATGAGGCGAATCTTAACGCGATCCTATTATGTTAGGTCTAGCGGAATATTCTGTCCATTTCGTTTAGAATAAGTTCCGATAAGTACTCGAGTATTTATTTAATGCATACTTAGTTTTCTCTAGCTAACGTACTAGTAAATGAACTAAAACGAGAAGATGCTTCATTACTACTGTTAAGTGGGATGCGAGCGTGTACGCATGGCTTTTGACAAAATTCATTTACACCGCAACAAGGAAAAAATGCTGCAGAAGTGTGTAGAAGTGTGTATTGAAGATGGTTAGAAAAATCTCATATAAGTGATTTCGAATTTTCTGATATGCCACGCCCTGTGCATTCTGTGCACGATATCCTTTTTTGATAGACATCGGAGATTGTGGAACGAGTTGATTCCAGCTCAACCAGCAAATCCCCTCGGACCATATTCAGGAACTGAAATTTCAAACACGGACTGAACTATCCCATAGGCCTTGAGCATACACTCACACATAACACAGTCTGTTGTGTCAAACAAAAGCTATTATGTTGATATACCCGATACTGTGGCATACATCTAGCACTACTTACTCTTTTCTTTTGCTTTCAAGTAACCACGAATTCGCATAAGTATACACATTCAAGACTCGCATTTTTAAAACAATTTCTCACATTCTATTCAATTAACATTGCGTTTAGATCTAAGCGAATTGTTTTAAATAGAAACGAATCTCTTTTCCTCTTATTTATATCTTGGAAAGAATAGTGAATGATATGATTCAGGTAAACAAATCATTTCTCCAAATTTTTCTGTTGTTTTATTGACGCAAGTTGTTGTCAAACTCAAATACCAAGAGCACAGTATTTACTCCGACCTTTTTAATGTTGTTTTCATAAAAACCGATCGTAATTGAATAAAAATATTTTTCATGCCAAACTTATAAACGTAACATACTCCGCAGTCATAAGTATATTCTTTTGCATAATTATAAATTAAAACATATAGTACCGAACAACATAACTCTGTCCATTGAAACATACATAAATCGTTATATAGGCGATTTATATTGCCTAAGGGACTTGAAATCATCACATGCGCACACATACTTAATCAACAATTTTTGAAATATTTTGATGAAATTTTGGTACACTGGCGAGTTTTTGGCCCGACGACAAACACTATTGAACTATTTCGACTTTCGATCGTTCCACAATATAATGCTTTGTTTTGAAATGTCGATATATGGATTACTTCAGGGTAGTAATGGTGGGCCGTGCCTCTCTACAGCGTTTTTTGCTTTCTTCATGTAGCGACCTTTCAAAAATAAAACGATGAAACGAAATAGTGTAACGAATTTGGTGAAAATATCGCAAAAACTCAGACTTGAATGTTGGACGTTGAACACAAAAGTACGCGAACGTACAACAGCCCGATGGAAAAATTTAAAAAAATTAAAAAAACGATACTGAATAGATCGATAAAGTATATTCATGCAAACTTGGGCGGTATAGGGCTTAGCTACGGCCATTGGCCGCAGACAAAGTCTTCACCTAAGCAAAATATTATTCATCCTTTCATTAAGAATTAATGGAGATTTTTATAGGCCTTCATGTTACATTCCATTTTATTCTCTCATTTCAATTATCGACAACGCGAATGTTTATAGCTCAACATAAAGCCTTCATTGAATGTTCGAATTGTTAAGATGTAGGAATTTACGAACTGAACAGAGCATTGTGACCTTAGGTTACAATGTGTTTGAAATGTAAGTAAAGGCCTCATTAAAAAATTACTTTTCGCACTCGAGCATAAAAAAAAAAAAAAAAAAAAAATTAAAATAAACAATTTTCTTACTTACTTTCTAATATTAGAAAAATTTTATATAGAAATTTGTTTTAATTCTCCCACACGTTAGATATTCGAACTTTCTAAAGCGTACAAGATGACTGGTTAGAAAGGTATTAAACTCAAGCGCTCAAGTTCTTAAAAGAACTTTAACAGCGTTTAAGTTAAAAAACCAGTTAAAGAGAAAAATGGTACGTTATACTTGGCGCAGACGACGCGCATACATGTTTATATAAACAATAAATCTATATATATATATATATATATATATATATATGTATATATATATTCACATGAAAGCATATCTATGTTCGTATAAAGTAAGATTCGTAAACAAGACAGTTACTTAACCACTTTTTCTTTAGCAGAAGCAGTTACAACAACGATGTCAACAACATTTGCTACATCAATGTATATAACCGAAAAACCTGAAACCAATCAGTCTCTGCTAACGAGTCTTTAAGGAAAGAACCAAATTTTTAAAAGTGATCAACAAGAAGTTGAGAAAGTTTTTTCTTTTATCATTTCATTCATTATTATCGCGAAAGAATCGAAACGAATCGTAATAATGAAAATTTGGACTTTGATATCGGCCATTATAATATTATGCTTGGCCGTAGAGCAAACTGAAACGGCTTCGATTGTTTGCGATGATTCAAATTATAAAGTCAACAAGACGGAAAACGCTGATAATAAAGGAATTAAGAATTTCTTGCATAGCATACAATGCTCATTGGAAAAGGCCAAACCCTGGATGGATGAATTGGAGCAGGAGGCGAAACGTTTAGAGGCGGCAGCAAAGCGTTTAGGTTTCGGTATATTGCATACATTTGGCGAATTTATGGATAAATTAGTGGGCGATATACAACAGACTGGTATCAAGAATGAAACTTTAATCGAAACGGAATTGACGCCAAAAGAAACAACTACAACACCTCGAGCTGTAACAACAGTAACAGCAATTTACGCATCCGACACCGATAATGAGATATCCGCTGTCGACGATCGATTGCATTTGTGTCCCGAAGGATTTGTTATGGATCATAATGGTTTATGTGAACGTATACATAAGTGAATGTGTTTAACCCTTAAAGTCCATAGAATAAAATTAAATTTAGAGAACAGGTAAATGTGTTTGCTTTTGTTTTTTTTTTAAATCATATAAGTAGTTCGAAAGGACAAGAACAGCAACAATCTGTCATCATAAACAACATTTTCAAGTGGATATTTAATTTTAAAAACTAAAAGAAAGTTTTTAAAAATTTTATAAAATTCAATACAGTTTTCAAATCGTTTTTGTACCGTTACCGACCCGGTTATGAAATATGATGACAGATATCGAATTATAATCACGAATTAGTTCGAGATAAGGCTGGGCTGACACGATGTCGATGTTGTTGGGCGTTGCCTTTATAGAAGCCTCCGTTACTTCTTCTCTTTTTTAATTGGCGAGAAAGCAACTATCGCTTATAGTCAAATTAAAAAGAGAACGCAATGGAATATTTTTAAGTTGTCTGTCTTTACGCCTCGTAAATTGTACTTTCTCGTTTAATTGTAATAAATGAGTTGATCTTTAGAAGTTTTATGAACATATTTTGCTTGGTTTAACACAACCACTTAATACACACTTAAGTCGGCTAATAATTACGAGAATCGGACAGCAACACAGAGGCAGCACTGCATGAAAAATATGAAACTGGTTTTCGGTTTATTTTCTCTCAAAATGTAAAGCGTATAAGTTAATTATAAACCAACGACACATATGCACGCGTGCATACCTACTGTCATGCACCTCTATTGCTTAGCTTGCGCTAAACACTTTACCTCATAATCTCAATCAAGTCAGTTGTTTCGAGACTAGAGACTAGAAAAATACAAATAGCACGCAAAACAAAATCATTTCGAATCTAAATCAAAAAAAAAAAAAAAAAAAAAAAAAAATCAAATCAAATAAAATGAAGTCGTCTTTATGGTTCGCTGTTGCCGTTATGACGGCCTTGTATATCGTAAACGTACAAGCCGATTGCGATGAACCGTCCAGCGATTCGGACGAAGGTGAAGTTAAGCAATGGTTTAAAAAAGTTGGATGCTCGATTAAGAAGGGGGCTGAAGACATCCAGGAATCAGCAAAACCGTGGACTGATAAAATAGCGAATTCCGCCAAAGACTTTGGAACATCGGTAGCACAAAAATTCGATGAGGTAAAACATCGATTAACTGATGACAAGCCATCCAGCGAATCGACGCGTGTCGTATTCAATGAAGAGCCCACCGAAAAAGTGCCGCTGGCCCCATTACCTTCAGCCGCAACAACAGGTGAGCATTCAACAGCATCTACATCAACAACAACAGAAGGAAATCATAAAGTATTACCCGATGCAATTGATGATCGTTTCCTTTTTCAGCTGAATAAGTGTCCTCCAGGTCAAGTGCTTGATTATCGCCAACAATGTCGAGATCATGATTAATTCCATTTTAATGATAAGTCGTGATTTATTCTTCTCCTTTTTTCTTTTGAATTTTTGTTTATTTTATTTGTGTAATATAATTTTAATTTTTTTATTTTTATTTTTTTTTTCGTGTTAATAAAATGTAATTAAATTTATGCTAATTTTAAAACTCTGGAGCAAAATCCATATGAGTTTAGTTATTGCGAAAAAAATTGTCATTTTTTACAATAAAATGCAAAACGCAATTAAATTTTTTCATTTAAACTACTTATAGTGTGTTATGATGAACGAAATCGAGGATTTTGAACTTATTAACGTCGCGCAGTGTTTACCAAACTTTAAAAACTCGGGTCATTCCACAAATGGCAAAGAATGCCGAACGTAACCAAACTCATTAAAGGGGTAACAATTAGCATAAATTTTGCCAAACGTTTCCAAGAAGACGCATGGGCTGTTAAAGGTAAGTGAAGAAAACTGCAATCAATATCATTGAAAAGAAACGCAGAACCCACTGAATATTTCCGGAGTATAAGGTACAAAGTTTACGTAATATACAATGCAAAAAATATTTCTTGGCGTGGGCGGACCTATCGATGGATTTAGTCAAACTTTAGCGTTAGCATGACTATGAAACGAATCTTCTGCTTCTTAATGAAAATTTCAAGTAGTGTAGATAAAAGGCGAGACTACTAACCCCGTGTTCGCGGGTTCAAATCTCGGTGCGTTTTGACCGTACTTGACCATAGCTAATGTAAATTCTCAGTCAGTAAAAGTATAATCTTTTCCGATTGTCCATACAACCACTAGGCTACAGTGTCTTCCACTTGCTATCTCTGCCCCGTCTTCCAATGCTTTCTGGCCTTCACCGCATTAAACGTATACGCGGCATCCTCTGAGAGAGTGATCATATTAGAAAGAAAAAAAAAAAAAAAATGGTGGAATTGAATAAGTCTAATGGCCCGATCGACCTTGTGAACCTGAAAATTATCAGTTTTCTTTAATTTATGTATAAAAGACTGAAAAACAAACTTTACACATGTCTCTAGACGTGTTCGGGTGCTCACAAAAACGGTTCAAATAAATATTCTAATATATATTACAAAAAAAAAAAAAAATGAAAGTGGTACGACAAGTTGTTTAAAAAAAAAAAACAAACAATGAAGAATTTTTTCTCAAGAGATTGTCTTCAGGTTTGAACTATTTATTACACAGTGAAATACGTGGGATGTGAAAAAACGAGCTCTCAAATGCGAACTATAAAATCCCTTAAAATGACTCGAAGAAGAGAACTCTACCTGTTTCACAGTTGAACGTTATTATGAAAGTGCACAGCTGACGTTTGAAATCGATCGGTTCTAAACGGCGGCACGTTAATTATCTCCGCCAGTTCAAAATTCGTAGTCTCGACAAGAACGTGTTAGTTTTAAGCACCAATGACTTCTCCCGATAGATCGACGTTTTGAGCAACATAACAAATTCGAAAATTCACAAAATCTTCTAAATATGACTTTTGAATATTGGAGGTAGGGCTCATTTTAAATAATAAACAAGAAAAAGAAGAAAACTTTTTTTTGAAAAGAAATTCATAAAGTAATAATACTTTGTATATTCTCTTCTTTCATTGCTGAAGAAAAGATCCTTCAGTCATGTTTGTTTTGAAAAGCTTCAGCATAATTCTGTCACATCTATTAACAGCTGTTAGGGCAATTTTTACGAAAATATTTAAGTGAATAAAATCGCCGAATTGCCGTAAGCATAGACTCTGTCGGTGGTACGGAGGCTTGAATGATTCTAAATAATTATTATTTATTTACCTTATTTGACCTCTTTGATATTTACGTGCCGGTAATCGTTAGCTTGTAAAGCAATACGAGTAGTTGACTATGTGTATGTTTTCGAAATGTGAAATATATATATATATATATGTAAAAAGTGTTTACAATAAATTGTTTATGATACGTACCATATTCTTACTTATAAATAATTTTATTATGATGCATAATATTATATATACAAATACAGTTACATGAAGTTATAATACTTGATATATACATATATACATATATATATATATATATATATATATATTTAAAGTTTAAAATAAAGCGAAACAACAATAGTGGATTGTTTGTTTTAATCAATTTAATTTCACTCAGCTTGCTGCCTTGATTTGTTTCCTGCATTTGTGTTTCTTTGCTTAGTTTCGTAATTAATAAATAATTCAGTAAACATAGTAATAATATATGTTTGTCTAAATACTTGAAATAATTGTTAGATAATTTAATAACATCAATCAGAATGGTTTTGTTCAATTTTGATTTTGTATCACATTATTATTTATTTGCAGTTTGTTGTATTTACATTCTATTCTTATTTCAATTCGTATTAAATGATGATCATTGTCATTCGATTCAATTGAATTGTTATTCGATTTCATTGCATTCAAATTTTTGTTAAAGGTTATCATATATTCTGTATGTTATTTAAATATGTTTAGATGCATTCTTGCGTGCAATCACATATATATATATACCCGTGTATACATACATTACATTATGTATGCAAATATTCTCTAATATTTTGCACACAATTTTATAGAAAACAAAAAAAACAAAAAAAAATAAAAAAAAAATAAGCTCAATAGATATTTTTCTAAACTGATTACATTTTCAAATATTGAATAGAAAAGTGATTAAGAGATGTTGACATTTTTTAAAAATTCCTAGCATATCTTCAGGCTTGTATTATAAGCAAATTCTTCAAGTGTATTGCACTTCGTTTGCTTAGGCAAGAAAACATGCAGAACATATTTATGAAAAGTTCACAATTGTTTTGCTATATCTGTATCCAGGGTTGCTAACGTCTTACGTAACTAATTGCAAAATATATTTGCAAAAAGACCAAACTTGTATCCATACCAATAAAAACTATTCTGGGCATTAGCTAAATTAAAGTTTCATTTAACAGCGTGTATCCATATCGCGACGTTCAACTACACTTTAATTTATAATTAAATTTTTCTCTGAGTGCTTCTAGTCAACTACTAACTACTAACAGAATAAATCAACGAAAACAACAAATAACAACAATTATATATTTGTTAAAATAGCATAAATAAAATTGTGAGAATTTGTTTATTTGTATGAGAAAATAAATTTATAAAATCAAAAATTTTAAACGAGATAGGGGCACATTCTAGCTAAGAGAACTATTCTACAATAATTGAAGATTTCACAGAAAACATAAAATCATTGTGCATTGTACGATCGATTCGTGCATATGACGTAATTCGAAAAAGGCTTGCGAAGTAAAATCTTTAAATAAATTGTGCTCTTGAAGCGAATTAGCCTGTGCAAGAGCCCTGTTACGACCGTTATGGATCTAAAAGTTGTACAAGCACTCTAAATAATAGCAACCGTCGCTTAGCAAGTCCTACATCTATATAGAAGACAAAATTTGTTGTACATTAAATGTTTTGGTAACGTAGCCTTGAGACTGATAAATACAACACTGACTACCTTATTCTATGGATAAGTACTTTATGTGTACTAACGTTAGCTCATTGACTGTAAAAGACTAATATGTGTTTTCTTTTTTCTTTACGATAAAATTATTAAATTTTGTAAATTTAATTTAGTTTATAAGAACGCATACATAACGTTACTTTCTTAAAATTTCCATCTTTAATAGCTTTCGTATACGATATCTCAATAATGGTGAAGGAATTAATACTTGGGTCAGTCGTCATTCTCTCATTATTGCACAACTGTTTAATTATTATAAAACCCATACTTTATATGAATTGCTTCGACCCATGACACGTCATTCAATTGCAAATGTTTTCCTTTCACTTAAAATATTGTTTCTATCGTTGTTGTCGGATATAGTTCGTTATAATGAATTTGATTCGAGCACTGCTAACTGATCATAATTTCTTCTTTCCCGTATATGTATATTTTCACGCATCATTTAAGATCGATTACGTCGCATATGTACATTGCCCAAGAAGAACTGCGAAAAAGGCGCAAAAATTGCTCGATGCACTAAAAAACTTTTTGTTTTCTGTAACAAGTTGCTCGCCAGTGCTTAGCCAAATGATGGTTTTTTATGGAGAAAATTCGAACCACATAATTTATGCGCAGCTCTAATCCAATTGCGATGACAAAACCATTTTATTGAAACATATTAACTGGCAACTCAGTAAATCATCTGTTGTTGTTGTTGATGATCTGACTCACAGGAGAAAAAGAACATAACTCTCTTCTTAATGTACAGCACCGTTGTACACTTTTTAGAAACTTTTCTCCTATTTTTAGGGTTGTTTTTTTTTTTTTATTGAAATTTCCGACTTTGTCGCGATGCGCTCCATGGAATGCGCGCGATGGAAAGTTGCAAATTTCTAGCTCTTGCACTACACTAGTCTTTACAAGGTACTTGTGTTCATTTGAAATCCTGTTCAAATGAAGATACGTTGAAGTAACGTGCTTTGGAAGGCGACCGTTGAAAACATATGAGGCTGAGAGCAATTCTGGAATTTTCAAAGCTTCCAGCATAAAATTAAAAGTTTCGGATAAAGTTTTTACATTTGGTTATGCATTGTGCCATTAAATTACACATTTTCTTGTCGTTTTGTTTGTTTGTTTAATTTTCGTAAAGCATAAAAGATGCAATTCTATCTTTGATAGATGCAGCAAAACCTACAGTTATAGCAAAAAATCTTCGAGAACATAGAGTAAGGAAGGACGCACAGCTTTATGATTGCTAGGATTATTGCCAAGCATTAGAAAAACATTATAAATCTTTTATTGTGATAACGAACATGTCTACAACACACTTCAAAATTTTATGTGCGCTTTTTTCGGAACACCATTTCTGAAAATGGCCAACAGTATAAGTAATTGCCACAATTTTCATGTTGTTCGTTCAATTTGTGTAGAATAGCATTCTCTGGCGAAGTGTGCAAGCCATTTTGGATAAGTTAATTTCACCATTAGTTGTTAACAAAAGATTAGCTTTTTTCGCACAAAAGTATCCAACTTCACAATTACACATCGTGTGCCCCTTGAACGAAAGACGTCCCCCTCAATAATAAAAGTAATGCAATTTCTTCACGTCTTCATAGTGTGAATAGCTCTATAATTTTTCCCTATAGTAGCTTGTAAAAGCCTGGACGACTATCTGAAAAGACTAGCTTCTGCCAGCGACAAAGCAATATTCGCTGTAGCCAACTGTAATTAATGGCAAGCTGAGGTATCATTGGTTTCGCAAGGCGCGTTCAACTCTTACTAAAACTCATATCTTCGGCTTTTTCCAGTTCAGTACCGTTTAACTATTATTTTTTCGCTTTCACATATCTCGCATGTCTGTTTCCACGCACAAAATTTCCGATTTATGTGTTCCAGGTTCTTATCTACATCTCGCAGTCATAGCAATCACATTATTTATCAATCGTTGTTTGCAGTTTTTTCGTCGTGATCGCAAATATATATATATTTTTTTTTTTTTTTTGATCTTGCATTTCCATCTTTCGTATACCACCTTTCTTAATATTTTCTATCACTTTTCAACGGCATGCATGCATTGTTCTTTTAATTTTGCATACACTTATATAGCACTAATTATCTTCTGAGTGCAATTGTACCATTATAGATAGGTACACTATGTTCACTTAACAGTCGATCACATTGAAATGAAGACTTCTGCGCAACATGAGAACTATACCGGTCCTGTATAATTGATAGGGCATGTTAACAAGGCCGGGGGCGATGATTTTTTCATCATTTTTATGACAATGTCGCGCCAAAAAGTTGATCTTCATTTAATCAAAAAAAGTATCCCAGCTATCGGTTTTAATCTATTGCACTTTGCGCAAGACATTAGCAAGGACATTAGCACGTCTATCTTGTACTATGTTAAAATGATCAAAAAACTGTTGTAGCGATTTCAAGATCCAAGTGCACTTTGACACGAGATTCTTTCCCATAACAACAGTTAACCACAGCACAAACGTCAATTGCCCATTGGCATCCGAAAAAGAATGACTAACTTCTCTGAGCTGTACATGTCAACTAATTGACGGCCCATTACGTTCACGCCGTTTCACACTTTGAACTGTAGATCTCGTGAAACAAATGTATGTAGTCGACCATCGATATTCGAAGCTTGTCTATCGCGGCATTGCAATCGCTCTGTTTCCATCAACTTATGTATGACGTTGTTGTTGTCAGCAATTTCCTTATGATGTTAAAATTCTCATTGCAGTTTATGTATATTCGAAAAATGTGCAAATCTTTTTGCAATCTGGGACTCATAAATATCTCAAAAAAAAAAAAAAAAAAAAAAAAAAAATCGTATATTATTTTCAAGAAACGTTTCACACAATGCATAATAATTAGATCGGCATTACACAAAATAATTAAAACAACTATGCAAACAACATTTTATCATAACATGAAAAGCGGTATAAAGAAATTGCAATTCTCTGCCGTACTTCGTTCCAGAACATTTAGAGGAGCTTATAAGAAGCATCTCAGAATTTTGTATCCGAGCGGGAAATTCGGTCGTTTCGTGTTTGCGATGAACAAAAATTCTTCTTTTTAGAAATTCACTTTAACCTAAAACTTCCAACGTAACAACTGTTAAAGTCGAAAAACAGGCCGATATTAAAAAAAAACCTTGAAAAGCCAATATTTAGTGTAAGAAACTTTTTTTTATATTATATTTCCCAGATATTATTACCTGATGATTGCCGTATGTTTGTTTAATTTTGAAAAATATTTTCATACAAATTTTTCAAATCTCTAAACGCATTTAAGAAACATGAGCGTTAAGTACGCCTGTGCTAGTGTGACTAACATAGGAAAATTTCTCACGTGCCATCATATTAAACGATAAGCAACATCTAATGAGACGATCCAAAATGCCAAATAACTTATATGCTTAATGAAACGTATAAATGAAAACCAATGACGCGCTCGACGGTCTCAGTTTTCATAATAAGCAGCTAAGACACAAGGTTCCGCTAGCGGTTGCATACTTAAATAGAGAGGTAATACACTTAAAGTAGTACATAAGACCAGATATTTTTAAATAATTTTAAATAACTTATCCGATGATTACCACATGCGGCAAGACGCATTTCATTTTGTATTGTGACAGCTGGCGATCAAATGATATAAGCTGCAGCTGTCCGCCTAAACATGCGAGTAGATAAGAACCGCGACTACTAAGCCGTTGTTCCCAGGTTCGAATCGCAGCACGGCTTGATTGTACGCGATCGTAGCTTAACACTCAAAAATCGCGCAAACACTCCGTAGATTGCGGCCACTCCCTATCTCTTTCCCCTCTTTATCAATTCTCAATGACCATCAGCGTGTTAGACGCATAGATGACGTTCTTTGCTTTGCTTTGCTATAAAGAGAAGAGAAACTTTAGACTTGGCGTTTTGATGCCAAGCGGATTGTATAAACCAACCAATTCCAACCAATTTATTTTCAACCAACTTTGAAACTTTAATCTACCCAGCGTCTTCTTCATATACGACTATGAAGGAATTATTGGGATTAGATGGTCTTCTGCTTCTACAGTTCAGCAGATCAACCACAGATGATACAATGTGTGCAGTGTAAATGTCAATAGGTATTAAATAGCGTATGTCTGGTTATGCGCTTTATAAAAAAAGTCCTTTGGGACCAGCAAGAAAATCTTGTAAGCTCTTTACGAAATCCATGATTGTCGTAATCGAAACCGAGGATGTTGATAGTGTTCGTCTGTAATAGATACTCGATTTGATATATGAAGATTTCAATCGACAAATATGCTAAATACCGTCAGTTAAAGTGTTGAAGAAAAATCGCCAACAATCGACCCAATCTCACTTACCGAGATGGTAAATGTATTATACGAATAAAAGAAGGCTCAACGATCTGATGGAATATATTGGGAATAGATTGAAGAGTACAATAGCTTCGTTAGCATACATTGAGGACAGTAAACTGAATCATTGAATCACTAAAAGTTTTGAAGTTCGAAAGAATCAATAAAAACGTTTAACAATTGTTTTATACTCCTTCTATGTAAGGGTAGAAATTATTCTTTTTTCTTTCTTTTTTTTTTTTTTTTTTTGTTGTATTCTTATTAAGCTCACCTTTATATTTATTTAAATAATACGGTATGTTTGATTGTTTTTTCATCTTATCGTAGAATTGTAAAACTAACATTTTTCAAATGTAACTGTAGATTAATGCCCGCATTTATAAAGTCAATACTTTTATAACCAACATCACTATCACCGCCACTACTACTAACTAACTCTTGTAACTGCTAACTTGTACCGTTATCAAAATGGCAAATAAGTAGTCAAGCGTATGCTTTGTTATAGAAAAAAAAAAAAGGAAAAAAAAAAAACGAGAAAGAAAAAGAAAAAACAAAACTTTTGTTGCACTTGAACATATTTCATTTTCCTTACCCGATGAAAGCAGTGGAAAGGATCAACAGCAACAGGAACAGCAATAGCAGCAGCTGTCTTGTGAACTTGGCATTCCCATATACTGACGAACTTATTATTTTCGATTGAAATATATATACAAATATATATATATATATATATACATACGGCAATGGCAACAGTCAAGACACAAACAACAATAACAAAAGTAACCAGTATTACAGTATTACAATAGCAATAACAAAAATACTAAAATAAGTGACATTTTGTTAAACAATACTCAAAACCACACATACAAAATAAATTTTTCAAATGCAAGCATCAAACTTGTACTAATTCTTTGGATGAAAGAGAGAAGAAAAGCTAAGAGCAACAATTCTCTTGGGGTTTGTGTTCTTATATCGGTACGGTAACTGTATATACGGGTATGCGCATATCTGTGTGTGTGTGTGTGTGTGTGTGTTTGTGTGTTTATATGGATATTTTAGATATCCTAAAAGTTTTGCACGTTTGCCAAACATTTGTGCAAAACTTTGGCAACCGTTGCATTGTTAGTGACTGACACAAAAAGCTAAAGCCGAAGTTATTACTACCGCGGCGATTGTATGCTACGAGCTACGACTACGGCGGCTGCTGATGCAGATTCTTGTTTTTCGTTTTTAATGCCTTCGCCTTGTACATATTTTCACTTCAATTTTTGTTTCCTTCCTGTTGCACATAGAGTTGTTACTGATATTCTCTGGTATGAGAGTTGTCTCGTGGGCATCGAATTATGACACTTTTAGTGGTTTTTTAAAACTAAAAAGATTTTTTTTTTTTTTTTTTTTTTGTTTTTTGTTTCTTTTGCTTCCTCTCTTCTCTTCTCCCGTCTCTCTCTCTCACCATCTTTCTCTTTCACTTTCTCATTTTAGTTCTCTTTCGTTTCCTCGCCCTTCACCATGACACCATTTCACTTACATAGATAGCTTCAAACATTTCTTACCATCATATTGTTGTTGTATTATTGTTTTTGTTTTTGTTATAAAATTTTAAGGGAATTTTTCATTTCAATTTCTTGTTATTTCGTGCGGTTGTTTGTTTGCTTCTCTGTTTGTCTGTCTGTTTGTCTGTCTGTTTGTCTGTCTGTTTTATATGTTTTGGAATTTCTTAGCAGCATATTTGTTTAGTTTTACATTTATAAGTTTTTAATGTTTATTTTATATTTGAAATTTCTTTTTATATATATATAAACATATATACATATATTTTAGCATTTTACGTGCACTGGAAATAAAGTAGAGGAGAGGAAAAGAGGAATTGAAGCGAAAAGTTTAGCAATAAAATTATGACAAAAACTTTTTAATTTGATGCATTATTGTCTGTGGCCAACTAGAGTTATATTTTTGATGATTTCTTTCCCTCACCTTTCTCTCGTTTAGTTGTCAGGGATTTAAATTTATGAACGTTCTCGTCTTTCTTTGTACCATTCTTCGAATTGTGTTTTTTTTTTTTTTTTTTTTTTTTCTTGTGATAGTGAGGATTTTAAAAATACATTATTTCATATATACCTTGCGTAGTAACAGTTTAAGTCATATAATAAACGATGTTTCATGTCCTTCTCGCCTCATAAAACTTTTCTTTAAGCCATTTCATAATAGGTCTGAATTTTTTCACCAAAGACACTCTTTTTCCACATCGCATAGAACATATGAAAATTACTTGCTATATAATATACATATATACATACATGCATACATGCATACGTACATACATATATACATATATATATATATAACAATTTATAAAGAAAATACTTAACATTAGAATTCTTGTTCTTTTCAAAAGGCGACCCTATGAATATGCCTTGAAAGTAATCTTTGCAATAATGTTTCTGTCGGTACACTAAAGTTGTGAACCAATTGCTTTCATCGATACGTACAAGTAGTAGTTATCTTTCCTTAACTCTCCAAGATTTTGGTAAATGGCATCGCCAATGATTACTCGAAGTTCTTTCAAAGCTACTGTTCCGGCATAATCATCTTTTCGAAAATAAGTTTAACACAATTTACTCTAAAGTGCTTTAGAGTGCAAAAGCGTTTGTTGAATTTGTCGCCAGCCGTTCTCACGCATAAATCAAAGACGGCGCAGTTTTTTAAAGCGCAGCGCAAATATTTGTCGAGCTTGCTTTTCAAACAATTGACAAGGGGTTTTATTTTACAAATGTGTGATAGCCCGGTAAAGAATATTTGGAGATAATGGATTTTCAATTCATGCACGATACCGATGTTCGCTGGCATGATAACCGATTTCAGACCTGTTGCTTCAAGTCGTTTTCGCTTGTGCTTCTAAATGGAAGCATTCATCGATTAACTTTATTTTCTTGCAGACATGACGTTTCCAAATGTATATTGCTGTTGCGGAACCGACTTGTCTATAGTTCCGAACGTGTACGACAAAGTGAGAGATGGATGTGTGACACATGTCATATGGACTTTAATAAATGGATCAATGAGGGAAGATCTTTAAGGGAATCGAAGAAAACTGAGCTCTGTTCTTCGTTTTTGGCGAGTGTGAAATACGAGTCCAACTATTCTAAGAGAGATAATCAAGCAAAGTTTTTATTTGTTTGTTTAATGTCGACGACGACATTAATTGCTTGTGTTGACGAGATACATAGGGAAGTGAGATAATTTTTATCAGTCAGGTGATTTCTTTGTTCCAGTGCGAGGTACAAGAAGACCAGCTCTTTCTAATATTTAAATATTCAATGCTGATGCGATTTTGGTTAACTGTAACCACCATGAGACTCGCTGAAAATATTTACAAGAGAAGCCTGGGCTCCTGATACCTTTGCCATCTTTCGCTTCCATACTTTCCTTGCTCTTTCTGTGGTGAGAATAATGATCGGTTGAATTATTTCATTTGCTTTACAATTGTTGCAAATGCAACCATGTTCTGGAACCCAGACTGATTGTAGTTTACACAGCGCTGCCATCGCATTCATATTATGGTTATGCGACATATTTCAATATTGATTGATTATCACATCTTTCGAAGGAAATATGAAATCAATGAATGACTGGATTGGTGACCTGCGGCATAGTGTTCGGGGCAGTCTGCTCTGTCTTTAAAGATCGTGTCCAATATCTGAAGACTTGCGGAAGGTCGTTCGTGCAGTTGTTCGATTCATGAATGACTGTAAACGCTAGCGTTCTGCATTCATTGAATTCTTATTATGCTCAGTTACGAAAAATTCTTTTAACTTACGTTTTTTTTTTTAGCTTTTCTTTAAATAAAAAGGATGCAAAAGCTTTATAGTGGGACACGGACCACTTTTAAATGCCCACTTCGCTTAATACATTTGTTCATATAATGATTCTTCAAAATAAGGCATTGTATGGAAAGTGAACGAGAAAGTGACGCGTTCCGAACCATATTCAAAAGTCTTCAGCCAAGACATATCGGTGTCAAAAATTTTTATTAAAATATTTGAAAAATTGCGATCCGTAGACTGCGTACAAGAATATCAAGCGGGTAAACGAACAAAGGAGCAGACAATCTTAAATCAATTCAAAAAGTGATTCTGAATCGAGAGATATAATAAAAGGTGAGTCCATCTCAAGTCCTTCCGGATGTTGTATATATCTGGCTATATTTAATACACATACGCTTGCACCATAAATGAGGTGAAGGAAAATGAAAAGCAAAACTCATAAATTTTACCGGTGACGATGTGGACTCTCGTACAGAATGATCTATTAGAGTAGAATGAAGACACTGTTAAATCATTAACCGCGACGGAATCCATCTACAGTCGGTCCGAATTTGTTGTGGAACCAATTGAAACAAATATTAAGAATTAAAATATGAAATAATGTGTTTCTTATGAATTTCTGGAAATCTTTCATTTATCTGTCGTTAAATGCGATGTTCACTTATTAACTTATTATGAAATGCGATTGCGATACGATATTGAAAGTGAAAACAAAAATCTCTTTACTACAAATTAACCTATAAATGATTTAATCAGATTTTTCTTTTCGAGTGGCAGACTATTGGCGAATTGCTTATCGGCCTCAGCTTTATATTCCAAGACATTATAATGACTGTGCTGTTCAAATAGAGATATAATTTAAAAATTGTTTAGAATAAACAAAATTGTTTTATTTAACTTCAATCTTACATTTAAGGCATCCCTGATCTCAATATCTTTTAATCGCTGTAAGCCACGATAATTACGTCCCAGAATGCGTCCCAATTCATAACGGGAAATTGTATATGGTCTCCTAGTTGATTGAGCTTCCGAACTGTCGTCATTATTGTTAACCTTAGAAATGAAATTTTGTTTATTTTCCAACTTAAAATAATCGAAATTTTCATTGCTTTTAATTCACCGGAGAAGTTGCGCCAATCGTGTCTTGTGTACTTGGTGTGGTCGGTTCCAAATCGTTAAATTGTTTGCTAATTAAGCTATAAATTTCATTTAACGAATCTTTGGTATCTTGGTATTGCTTTAAATGGAAAATGAAAAGAAAAACTCGACAAATTATTTATTGTTCTTCCGCAAAGTAGATAAGCTAATTGTTTATTTTGAAAGAGATTAAAGTCCATTCGATTCTCCTTCGCCCCTCCCAAAACACAAAAAAAAAAATCCAGATCATCTTTTCCTTAATTGAATTTAAATTATTTTTACATAGATCTAACGGTTTCTCTTGACTTTTTTGCGAATTTTTTTCTCCTTCTCCTTTCTTTACATCTTTCAAACTGTCCGAATCGATAAAAATATTCAATTTAGAGCAATAATCGCGATCGAATTGAATAATACGCGAATTATTTGTAGTTACGTGCGAATCTATTACAATACACGCACGCCTTAATAACATTATCCACGTATTGATTGGATGTTCGGTCAATTATTTGAAGCATACCATATGGCGCATACTTTAAAAACAAAAATTAGAGAAATTGAAGACGATAGCGAGATGTCGGACAGGCGACATAATAACAAATTAAGTTACTGAAGACAAGGTTCAATAAGGAAAAAGGAAAGAAAGCAATAATAAATCATTCGATTTTAAACTAAATGGACTTAAACCTCTTTGAAAATAACTGGCTCGTATATTAGATCATTAATTTTATTACATCGACAATCAAGTTTTTCGTTATCACCACTTTCTGAAATAAATCCCAGAATGCACCGCGCTTGGTACGTTCTTTAGGCAGAGTGTAATCGTATCGTTTTTCCTTTATTGCTAGTCCGGGATATTCAATTAAAGTTTTCTCCTCCTCTTGAGAACTTGTGTTCGTGACATTGATTGTAATTATTAATAATATTATAGACATTATTGTCGTTATTGTTATTGTTGTTGTTGTTGGTATTGGAGTACGCATGTTGTGATATTTATTTGAAAAACTAAAAATAAATAATAAATTATAATAAAAACAATTAATTTGTTGCATTTAATACCATTCATCCCCTAGCGAGGAGACAAATTAATTTAATTACAAAACATCTCTGATAAAATATTAAATAATTCCCCGGCTGTTAAACAATAATAAAAATTAGTAGGAGAGCAAATTGGTTAATAAAGGTTTAGACCGAATCCTTTCCTACACACGCTCACCATTCTGTCTCTATTAACAAAAATACTTGGGCTATGAAAGTTGTATGGATCAGATATAATAACGACTTTCGTCATTTAAATGCGAATTCTCCTAAAGTCAATTTTCTTCTTCTCTTTCGTGCGATCCCACACTCTCGCGATATACTTATTTTGTATTTTTATTTGCAGCGTACACAAATATGCCGCCTTGTGTGTAAATATACTTAATCAGCTTAGAGATAAATCTCAAGAAAATTTAAAGTCCAAGCATGGGTCTATCTCCTGTCTCTTCTCAAAATTTTCAATAATCGTAAACATTAGTAGGTAGTTAGTTAATGGTCGTTAGTTTATCGGGTTTTAGTTAAGTTGGATTACGATGTTATGTTATGATGCTTCGCAGGTCTGTTTCATAATTGCTTAAGAACTGAAAGATTGTGACGAAAAATCGGAAATGATAGATCAAGCCTGATATTAATACGAATGACAATTAATGGGGGCGAAGCACACTACCTATGTAAGAAAGAAATTTAGACGATGGGTAGAGGCAAGATTTGTGTAAAAGCCTTTCACTCTTCCAGTTTTCTTGTGTCTCGTCATTCTAATCACGGGTGACCCGATTTCGAAGCGATTTGTAATCTTCATGTTCATTACGATAATGAATATATAACTATTCGGATTCATTTTATATATTGTTTTGAGATTTGGCAGATTGCCAATCTGCGAATTAGTTTTTGAAGATTGAGTTTTTGCGATATTTTTAGAGCAGTTTTTCACAGTTAACCCGACGGATTGAGAAAGTGATAATACCTTCCGGAATTCGTTAAAACAAAGTATAGAATTTTATTTATATATATATATATATTTTATGAATTTACGTACATACATATATTTTGGCTATTAAAAAACGGTTCTCTATTATGATTTATATGTGTTGGTAAATAACTAATCTAGAATTTACGTATATGTAAAATAATTCAATCCTTGCATTATGGGATATGTGCGGCATTTAATAAACCAACAGCAACTTCAATATATAGTGACACCACATCCTCATACACGTAATACATTTGGAATCTATAACACGTGCAATTGCGGTTACTTTCAACGTTTACGTTATACCTCATACTTTTTGTTTTACATGTATTTACACTTGGCTTGTTGTTGTTGTTGTTTTTTTTTTTTTCTGTGCTCTGTGTGTTTTCATTTTATTCATTCGTTTGAATTAATTATAAAAAATTGCATAAACTCCGGTTGTTTTATCCTGTTGTTATGGTGTTGGGGCTTTTGTATGATTATAAATCTACACCCAGAGACGCGCTTATGCATAGACATGAATATTTGTTTTGGTGTACACGTAATTATCAAAAAGACACGCATATACATACGCGAACACACAAACACACACACGCACACACACACACATACACACACACACACACACACACACACACACACACACACACACACACACACATACATACATACATACATACATACATACATACATACATACATACA
>NW_023998414.1:31617926-31619869 GCF_014805625.2 Glossina fuscipes
ACATACATACATACATACATACATACATACATACATACATACATACATACATACACACATACATACACACATGCATACACACATGCATAATCATGAAATTGTGAAACACAAAAACATATATGCTAAGGCTTGCATACGCAGAGAACAGCTTATATCTTTATGTGTACATAAATTTAATATTTGAATGTGGCGATGTGTGCGTTCTGTTATAAAATACCAAAGGTTTATATACGACCACACATCAAATAATCATCTACACGCGTTAATGCTAAAATAATGAGCCATTATTATTTGACTATTATATAAACACTTGGCGTTTTAGTATCTGTTAAGGCTTTCTAATGACCTCTACACATATAAGCTGATTAGAACTTTTTTTGTTTTTTTTTTTTTTTTATTCACCACACACAAATATTTGTAACGTAAAGAAAAATGATTGAAAACGCCACAAATTAAATGTATATTCTCTCTTCATCTGTCCATCTAATTATTTGCCCATTGCACTAACGATTATAAGCTTTATTTAGTATATGTTTGTTGTTGTTGTTGCTGCCATCCAGCTAAGTTGAAAAATTAACAAGATCTACTTCTGGGCGCACTCGCGACGGCAAAGAGACTCAGTATGCGTAAGCCTTAAACTCTAAACTCTATATAACGATTTGTAATATTAAGCATGATGTCGAACGTTGCAGAACGTCTGTACAGATACCCTTGACAATGTAGGCTCAAATAAAAAGACAGTTCTTGTAAAAATAGATCAAATGTAACAAAATTGTTTACCTAATTTATTACTTTTTAATTTATTATAATTCGAATTTCGAAGATTCCTTCCCACTCAGCTTTGTCCAGTCCATTCTAATCTCCAAGTCTCTTCTTTTTTTTTTTTTTTTCTTTGATGCCCTTATTAGTTGGATTGTTAAGAAAAAACTAATCCTTCATATCGTTGGATGCCCTATATTTAGTTTCAAATTAACATACGTAGCTTGCTCGCAGCCCATTTAATTGGATACCAAGGCAGGGCGATGATTAGAAAAAGACAGTCCACCAATATTCAGCAGTCACTATTTTGAATACACAGAGTGACTGCACCTCATTACATTTTCATTGTAACTGAAGGTCAGCGCTATATTTCAGCATAACTGGATATGTGGAAGAAGGGCTTCACTTAAATAGAAGCCCATAGAATCCGTCACACGAATAAGACGCTCCAAAATAAATAACCGTATTAAGTGAAATAATGTAGGGTATTTAATAGTGGATCATGGCCTACTATGATGTTTTTAGTTGTTTTTATTTAAGCAAAGCTACGCATAGTTCGCTTTTTCAAATTATTTATATAAAATTAT
The DNA here is from genome assembly GCF_014805625.2 of Glossina fuscipes. Lineage (NCBI taxonomy): Eukaryota > Metazoa > Arthropoda > Insecta > Diptera > Glossinidae > Glossina > Glossina fuscipes. The sequence goes on from NW_023998414.1 coordinate 31,619,273, forward strand.
AAACCGTTTCTCTGAAGCGCTTTCTTAATAATCATTGGCTTCAGCTGCCTCCTTTCTACCCCGATGCCATATAACAATAATTCTACTTTTTTTTTCAAAGTATCATGAAGTTTTCGGTTGATTGTAGTTTCTTAAAAAAATAATTTTAAGACAAAATATGATCAGAACTAAAAATTATTTCTCGAAAGATTGATTTCATGGCCTTAGGCTTATAATTTTCTTATTACCAACTTTAGAACACACTTTGCATATATAACTTAATAAAGCGGATAAGAAGGAGATAAGGATAAGTTTTGCTAATGGATTATTTTCTTTACAGTAGTCCTGAACGATTTTGCTAACTGAGAAACAATCTTCTATTTATATATTAAATAATTAAAATATTTTACTTTGTAAAGGCTTTGGTTTACATTCGTTTTAGATTTATGCATCCATGAATATAGGCGTAGACTAATTGGGCAAACACCGAGGAGAAGGCAGGTCAGTATCTATCGATTTTCTTGAAATGATTCCTTGCACTAGTGCAAGCAAGAAACCCTACGGGCGGGAAAAAGTGGATCCCACAGGAAAGACTGATGTGATGTCGTTCACTGGCAG
>NW_023998414.1:31619879-31620214 GCF_014805625.2 Glossina fuscipes
ATCCCACAGGAAAGACTGATGTGATGTCGTTCACTGGCAGCCCAGTGTCTATCGATTTTCTTAAAATGATTCCTTGCACTAGTGCAAGCAAGTAACCCTACAGGCGGGAAAAAGTGGATCCCACAGGAAAGACTGATGTGATGTCGTTCACTGGCAGGCCAGGGTCTATCGATTTTCTTAAAATAATTCCTTGCACTAGTGCAAGCAAGTAACCCTACGGGCGGGAAAAAGTGGATCCCACAGGAAAGACTGATGTGATGTCGTTCACTGGCAGCCCAGTGTCTATCGATTTTCTTAAAATGATTCCTTGCACTAGTGCAAGCAAGTAACCCTAC
>NW_023998414.1:31620224-31685633 GCF_014805625.2 Glossina fuscipes
AATGATTCCTTGCACTAGTGCAAGCAAGTAACCCTACAGGCGGGAAAAAGTGGATCCCACAGGAAAGACTGATGTGATGTCGTTCACTGGCAGGCCAGGGTCTATCGATTTTCTTGAAATGATTCCTTGCACTAGTGCAAGCAAGAAACCCTACGGGCGGGAAAAAGTGGATCCCACAGGAAAGACTGATGTGATGTCGTTCACTGGCAGGCCAGGGTCTATCGATTTTCTTAAAATAATTCCTTGCACTAGTGCAAGCAAGTAACCCTACGGGCGGGAAAAAGTGAATCCCACAGGAAAGACTGATGTGATGTCGATCACTGGCAGGCCAGTGTCCATCAATTTTCCTAAAATGTTTCCTTGCACTAGTGCAAGCAAGTAACCCTACAGGCGGGAAAGAGTGGATCCTACAGGAAAGACTGATGTGATGTCGTTCACTGGCAGGCCAGTGCCCATCAATTTTCCTAAACTGTTTCCTTGCACTAGTGCAAGCAAGTAACCCTGCAGGCGGGAAAGAGTGGATCCCACAGGAAAGACTGATGTGATGTCGTTCATTGTTGCGTCAAATTTCTCTGTCTTTACGTTGAGCTTTTAAACCAAATATCGAAATACGTTAATCTCTGTAACTGTAATGTTAATAATTGTTTTAAAAAAACGAACATAGAATATAGAAATAGTTTTATGAAACTACTGTCCTCCCTTTTTGGTCGAGACAAAGTAACAGTTGGTCAGTAAGACTGGCACAAATTTATATATTGTCATTAATATAAAAAAAAAAAAAAAATTGCAATTACATAATAATTTATAAGTTTCCGAATGCACTCAATTAATAAAAGAATTCCTTTCTCGAAGTAAATACAATTTGATTATTGTTACCTTTGACATAACCTTAATATAGCATATATTAGGTTAAAGATATTGATTGTGTCCTGTGTGTTAATAGATCTCGATGCCGTTTCATACACTTTCCTTAATTACAATCATGTGCTTTTCTTCTCCTTCTCCTGTGCCATATTATTCCCTTCCTTAAAATGGACAAAGTTGAATTCATTCATTTTAGTTGTGTGATGAAATCACTATTCGGATAAAGGTCAATAAAACGTTTTAAGTAAATTTCTTTTAATCTTTAAGTCAGAGATTTGCAAACAGTTTCTTGTCTAGACTGTTACATTGCACGCAGTTACTTGAATATTGAAAATTATTAACATCATCAATATGTACTGACTTTTAGTCCATTTTCCCTTTTTGCTTAGGCAGAAGAAGGGCTTGAAATGATAGATGAGTAAATTACTTGTTTTCACAGAGGCCTTAGTGTGAAGACATATCGCGACCTGGCGACAGATGGGACAACCATTGCACGCATCAATTGCCCCATTTATGACCTTGATATCAGTCGAATAGGTATCTTTAAGATCATGAAAATGTGCATAGGAAACGAAGGGCAGAGACAGAGTGCAAAGATTCAAATGATTTCATATCAACTGAGCATTAACTTTGTTAGACGCATATTGTCACACACACACACACACACACACACACACACACACAAATATAACCGCAATTAACAAAACCTGAATGAAATGAATGCAGCAAAGCGGCATTCGAAGTGACCTCAATGATTACAGATTCATTCTCCTTTGAATTTGAATTAGGTTCAAAGAGATTGCTTCCTCAAGTAAAGATTCAGATGAAAAATTGTGTGCTCATTATTTGAGGATCTATGGTGTCTAAAATTTCTTTTGGCAAAGCAATATCCATTAGAATATTAAATGCATATGCAAACGGACATATGCTCTCCAAATCGGACTACAGACGCACACATATATATTCATTTGGCAATAATATGATTAAGTCTGCGCCCGAAAAAATTTGCCACAAATAATAACATTAAAATAATTTGAGAATAAGTAGGAGAACACAAGAATAAGGTAAATGGTATAGGGAGGGGTGCGATGGGGGAAGTAGAGGAGTGTTTGCATACTTGAAAAATAGCTATATGTATATGAAAACTTTGCTCCAAAATTGACTTTATACCTACAATTTGGAAAAGTATAAAAGCTAACAAAAAGAAACGTTCACATAAAACTACCACGCAGTAAAAGTAGAGATAAAACAAAAAAAAAAAAAAAAAAAAAAAAGGCAAAAAGAGAAAAAAATGTAATGCTACCAATCGTCCTGTATGAGTATATATATATATATGAATATATAAAAAGGAGATTTGAGTATAAAATTGGGAGGCAAGTTGCAACTTCCGTTATCGATCCAATAAGAAGACACTTTGGGGGCATATAAAGTTTCTTAGCCACAAACAATCATACATACGTGAACGAAAGTGAACAGAGTTAACATTATTTGCCCAATGTTCCGCATACGTACGTAAGATAGAATTTCAATTGTATACACAACTAACTGTGTGTAGCCGCAGCAAGTCACATATATATATATATGTATATATATATATACATTTTATACACACATAGGCACACACACAGGCACACACACCTAAAGCAATTTCATTTTTAGAAAACTACCTCAATAACTTCCGCAAGCAACCGCTTTCTTTAAGAACATCAACATCGACAAACGGTAACAGCAAAACCGTATAGCAATAACACTCATTGGCACCCACATTTGGTGCACAAGACGAACTGTAAAAAAACAAAAAAAAAAAATTGAAGTTTGTTTTCTACAACAATAACCATTGTTAAGTTTTTGTTTCGGAAAGTTCTCGTATGCTGCTCTTTTCGATTATTTTAATAGTATACTTGAGAATTTTAATTATGCCTTCTAATGGTGTATAATGGCCAGCTATAGTGGTATTTAAGAATTTCATAAAGAGAGAAAGGGCAATGAAAAAATCAGCTTGTAAAGAAAACTTTTGCAAAAATTGTCTTTAAATGTTCACTTCGTGAGTTTAACAACAAATTTTTACACTTATTCCCCTAACGGTTGTGGTCATACTGACTTCATCATGTATTATATTCATCATTCACAAAACGATCTCGTTTTTTTTTGTTTTTTCTTTTTGTTCATAAACAAGATTGATATTGTAAATTTTAATAAAGGTCCGATCCCCGTGCTCTCGATCTTATCACTAAAGTACGCTAAGGTGAAAAATTCAAGTTTGGACAAGATATTGAGTTTATTTATGGTGTAAAAAGGTCTAAATTAGATACTAGAAATTTTGATCACACGCTTTCCATTCGTTATGGATATTAAATGATTACAACAACAGATCTGATATATTTTTACACAGGGAATTAAAATTCTGATATCGATAGCATTGGCTTCTAAGCGACGAAGAGAAATCCAAAACAAAAATGATATTCTTTCTATTATGCTTTCTTAGCAAACCCTATATATACATTTATACATATATGCATAGCTTTAGCATTACTAAGCTCAATCCATTATAACTCAGTTAGTAGTCAGTTATCAGTAGTACTCAGTTATTAAGTATCAAAATATTCATCTTAAGCTAAATTAGTTTTTCTCGCTATTCTCGAATTTACTTTCTCTCATTTTCGCAAAACAATCTCGCCTTCACCTGCTTGCTGGTTGGTAATAATGATATTTTTTTGAACTTAAAAGTTTTCCTTCTTTATTTTTTTTTACCAGTTTTTTAATCAATGGCTTTGAAGGCGATTTTAACACCGAAAATAGTCTAAAGTTTGTTCAAAATTTGTTATTTCACTTCAAAATGACTTAATTAATCTTTTAACAGGCGCAATTATATATATAAATAATATATATGTAGATTTAATATTTTTCAAACAGATTCAATATTAGCGCTTAAAAGGACAAAAGCATTTCTGGGATTTCATTTTGAAGGATGAAGCGAAAATTTTCCCTTCCTCCCTTCCTCCCTCCCCCCCCCTTTCAACCCTTTCCCATTCCATTCTTTACGCTTCTTTTCAGGTTATTATAATATAACACTGTATGCAACTTTTATTATAATGGTCGGTACACTATTTATTTCGTAATTTTTGACTTGATGGACTTAGCTTAGCTTAACACCCTACAAATTATTCTATACAGTTATCTTTCGGTTTTCCAATGTTCGGCGCATTCCTCATGTCATCACCAAAACACATCTGTGCTCACAACTCGCGGAATATTATTTTCTTCACTTTTCTTAATTATCCTCCCTGGAGTGCCCTCCTTTTTGTACACATATCGACCGTTACCCTTGGGTAACGCAATCTCTTGATCACTAATTTGTTGATTTTTTTTTTTTTTTTTTTTTAATTAAACCATTACGCTATCGCTGAAGCATTGCTGCGTTTCCCGAAAAAAAGAAAACCGAATCGTCTGATTCCTATAGCATCACTTTGAAGCCAACTCTACATCATTGAGAAGATGAGTAGAGATAAGAGCAAAACAAAGGTGCCTGGCTTTGGACTACACGATAGATGCACCAAAACTTTCCAATCAAAGTCTATCAAATTGTTCCCCGTCACCAAATGTGTACGTCATCTGGCATTATTGCTTTAAATGAGGATCAACTCTAGACGCTTTGCCTGAATTATGCTCGCATTAGTTGTTGAGTGGAAAAAATGAAATCCATCGTTCGAATATATAGGAACACGTCACGATCGACTTGCAATCACGTTCAAGACAAGGCATGAACTTGCATAACGATGATGTTAATGCTTCTCTTCACTGGTTGCAAATTGTTTCAAAAGTCTTTCATTTCACTATTAATGCATCGCAATGCCGAGTTTCTTTTTATGTTCAGCTCTGCGTCAAGTGATTTTTGAGTAATATTTCCATTTGGTCGACCAGAGCGCGACCCACCTGTAACATAGACATTTTCTTTGTAAAATTTTCACCAGACATACAATGAATTTTTTCGCCATCTTGTTAAGCGTTATCTTCCTTCTCAAAATGTTTTTGGCGCCATTTATGTAGAATTTTTTTCTCATTTTCAAAACGCAGTTATTTTCGGCTGAATTAAGAAATGCGATGTTTTTTTTCTTTTCTCTAATTTAGTTTCCTAAAATTTTCCAAATTTAGGTAAGGCGACTTTAAAATCTTCTATCTGGATATTACCTATTGTTAGGTAGTCGAAAAAATATTAAGCGGAACAATAGAATCGTTCGTATAGACAGGCCTTCGAAAAGCCAAATCGAACGCATGACTTTCAGTTTACTACGAGAACGCAATTACTTCGAAATCCACTAATATTTGCCTGTGTGCTGATCTAATGGTATCCGTCCATACCACTAGAGTTCCCACAATTATTTAAATCGATTTAGGCTTGTAAGTGATTGCATTCATTTTGCAAATTAAACTTGGAAAGGAAAACACAAAAAAAAAAAAAAAGAAAACAAAAGAAAACCTTGAATAATATAAATACTCAATGTGTACAATTTTCAAAAATAATTTACAATTTATAGAAGAAATATTTGGGACCATTTCAGTGAAGAGAATGACAACTATCCTGATTGACCAATTTAGATATAACAGCCTTAACAGAAACGTTATTTAAGTTATTAAAGATTCGATCCGAAGAGATTATATAATTCTCTTTGTTCATTTGCTATCAATATGTGGAATGGGAAGACTAATATGCGCAATATTTGCCGAAGTGAACATAACAAAACACTAATTTTCTGCTTGATTGACTCCAATATATAATAACTGCACTCTTTACGTACGACGTTTAGTGTGCGGTTATGGTCAACCATTCTCTTCATCAATTTGTCAACATTGAGGTTTAACATGTTTGTTCACTGAACCAGAAATAACACACACAAGCGGTACGCCTCGATTGGTGAACATAGCGCTTAAAAATGTATGGTTTAATAGAATCGTCTATGCTTTTCCCAAAATACATCAATTAGACTTTTAAAGAAGAGCAAAAGCATTCCATCAAAAGCGGAAACAACAAAAAAAAAAACAAAAAAAAAAAAAAAAAGAGACATAAACTAAGAAGCGACTACGCATTTATTCAATTAACATCCGTTCAGATAATATGAAATTTCACGTTAATTGAATGTTTCCAATAAATTCCGCTCTTAATTAGTATTTAATTATTTTATTCTCATTGTTACTTGCAAGTAATAATTCTCTTTATTAACTTTTATTAATAATTTAACTGGATTTGTTTTTTTCCCATTATATATTATTCGCTCTTGAATATGCATAGCATGTTCATAGGCGTCATTCTGCATTCTACAGTGGAATATATATAAATACATATATATATATATATATATTTATATTCATTCTTGCTTTCTTATCATCTGAATGTCACACGTAGTAAAAGCTCTCTTCTGATATGTACACACCCTTGCATATTTTTTCCTGACTTAATACAAACGATATATAGTTGAGGTTGACCATCCAGTCAACCAGTCATTCAAATATATTTCTCCTGCGTCTTTCATATTTCTTTTTATTGTCGATATTACGGTACACTGTTGTGTTATGAAAATGGAATATACCGTCAGTACTTTATTGAAGGCTGACAGGTACTTAAGACCGAAACCAAAAGACAATGACGCACTAGTCTAACAAAGAAAAAAAAAAAAAAAATAAAGAACAGAAAAAAATTTATGTGATTTTAAAGAGAAAAAAAACCAACGGACAAACCGAAGTCCTAACTTCGCTCACAATTTATATAAGCCATGCATGCTAGAAACTTCAGTTTTGTTCGCCTTCTTCATGACGTATATGTGCAATACAATACTGGCGGTATCTAAGTTCGCTACAACAATAAAACACAAATGCTCGGTACACAAATCATCACAATAACATTATGCACTAATGTATTGAATGACTTCTATACTACCATAAGTACTAGTGTTGAAGTTCGTTTTGCTAGATGAGTAAAAGATATTGAGTTTATTTATTTGTTTAGAACAAGAGACGATGACGTTCACTATGTCGGCCTAATGCATGCAAATCTCCTTTGTCGATTGTTGTCGTGTTGCCTGACCAATACCATTTCTATGTTGAACAAGTTTCTATTCAATATTTTACATAGCATTAAGGTCACTTGCAAGTTATTCTTGAAATCATCAATTTGGAATAGATAACTTAAGGTTAGACTTTAAAGGTAAATTTTTGCAACTATTACCATCTCAGTAACTGATGATAAACATATGCACAGGGTCGCTTAGCAAATTCAACTCAGAATGTTGCACTAATCATGTTGGTAGACTCTCTGCAGCGTCCTTCCAGGAGTTATCAGCTAAAAGCGCAAAAGCAATATAAACTGTGCATCTAGAAATAATTCGGAAGTCATTTATTCAAATGGTGTAAGTTCTTATCATTTTCTATAGAATAATTCGAATATATTTCAGGGATAGAAAATTGACATAAGTACAGTTGGACATTATTCCTTTCGATTCCTTCTTTCATTCCTATGAAGATACCCAAATATGAGTTCTTTCGTGACTAGCCTCAAGAGAGGAGTTTTCCGTTCCGCACTTACTTGATTTTCTGCATAAAAAATGAGAGAAGTAATTTGTTTTTTTTTTCGGGGACAGTCAGAAAGAAGATTAGAAAAGAGCAAGAAATAGGTAAGCGATTGCCGCAATCCAATCGATAAATGTTATGCACCTTAAACGACTAAGCACTCACTATAGCTAAGAAAACTCTACCGCACTTGAGATTTGAACTCGCAAACGCCTACACGACTACTCAGGCCGATATGGCTGTTGATGGGCAACGTATTAAACAAAATAACTCCTTTTTAAAAAATCCTTCAGATTTTACTAGAAAACGGGCGCACAACTATACAAGCATGTAATAATTAAAATCTCGGGGCCTTTACAACGACATCTGGTGTTTTGAGTTTATCAGCAAAGCCATGCATTCTTCGAACGTTCACTCATGACCGAATCATTTATAATCATCGCCATTATCCTAAAAATGACAAGAGAAACTAAGAAAACTAAATTTTCATGTTCTATAATATGGAGTGGGCGCGACTGGTTTTTTCTATTTGTAAAATGAAACGTTTGCTCGCATAGGCGTAAGGGCATCGTAGGCGTAGTATCCTTTAAAAGTCTAGGTAATTTTCAAATTCCTTTGGAAATCTGTAGGCGATATATTCATTTTCGCTGATGAGAGAACGTTTACCACAAATACTACTCAATTGGGCTGATAGAGAGATGGATAGACGAACAGACGGACATATTCAAATGGTTTCAAAATTTGTAACCGGCCAAGAATTAAATACTTTATGGGATTTTCGAATGTAGTTTCTGCGCTTAATAAAAAGTTTTAATAAGAAAAAAATTATGGTACACTATAATATTGGGTAGGCGTGGTCAATTTTTTCCATTTTTGTACAAGTGCTACAGCATCGACCATATGATGTTTGCTACAGTTTGCGAGTAACGAAATTTTTACTCCTTTTCAAAAGGACGTATCCTTCGACCAATTTGACCCATTTTCAATATCAACCTGCGTACAGGAACTTCCAACATATCTGCCATATTTGAAGGTCATAGCTTAATTTTTGCGACCAGGAGAATACTTACAACAGACATTACATAGTCGAAAAGACAGACGGACGGACATAGTGCAAACAATTCAAAATTTTTTGCAGCATACTACGAAGTATATACATTCTGATGCATCTTTCTGGACGTTGCAAACGTTTTGACCAAATGAATATATCTTTCATACTTCAGCGATGGGTATAGAAGCTTCAGATCATTTTTGTAGGCTTCCTTGAAGTACGCGCTATTTTATGGGAAAGAAGGAGAATGGAGAAAACTGGAGAAATTATTGTAATAATAAATAAATTTCGGAAGCAAACAAACGTGGACGGCGTTCTTCTTAACAGATACTAAGACAAAGTGGTTTTCTCGCCGCTTAACTGTCATTCTTTGCGCTTCACTACATATCTTACAAAAATTTAATAAATATTTATTTAATTTTTTTTTTTTTTTTTCTTCGTTTACTTTCGCTTTTATATGCGACATTAAAAATGAAAATATTGCAAGCTGTCGAATAGACAAAAATTAAGTAAGGTAAGTAGGAGCAATTTTAGTGTGAGATATGTTTGTCCTTTCTTACGTATTTTGCTAAACTTGCTAAACTTAATTTTTTGTTTACATTTTGTTTTACAAAATGTCACGGAAAGATTGTTAAACGAAGACAGCAAAAAAATCTTGAAGAATGACGAGTAATTCATTTCCTCCGTCAGCGAAGATAATTCTTCAATCACGTGTTACGATATATATTGTTCAAATATTTTGGAAGACATGTAATCTTTTCGTTGAATTTACGTGCATTTCGAGTTTCCTGTTATCTAACCAGCAGCATGACGCTTATTAATAACAAGCAAATAAATCAATAATTAAGTCAATAAGTGAAGTGAAGCTATGGCAGAAATAATATCTTTTACGACATTGCTCCGTAACTGGTGATAGAGAGCCTATTGTCCAGTCAGCATCTACTCTAACCTCATCTTTGTGTGCCTGATTCGTTTGAACAGAGACAGGGAGTACATTACTACCCTAATATGATGAATTTTTTTAATCCTCCGGAGAATATAAAAGAATTAATTCATTTTCGTCTAGAGCACTAGTCTTAAATTACTTTCAAATAAGCCATAAGTTAGGTATAAGTTTAAATACAAAACCATACATATCCCAGTTGATATTTGCATCTTTACGGTATATACCAAATGTCCTTCAACACCAAATCGTAATAGCTTTAGAGAAAAGATAGAAAATAGAAGAAGGTAGGGGATAATAAGATGACGTAGGAGATGCTTTTTCGTTTAAAATAATTGCAACTCGAGGAGATAAATGAATGCAAATATATCTTCCTATATATTATACATAATCACACATTTCACTCATTTATTATTATTATAATTATTATTATTATTAATTTCGCCAGAGAAATAATTAACAAGACTAAACTCATTTAAAAGCACTATCGGCTTTTATTAAAAACTTTACCGCATTTGAGATTCGAATCCATGAGCATTGAGTTGCTAGTCGAGATTCCTCGCCTTTGGCTACTCAGTCGTATTTCATTCATTTAGTTGTATATATTATATATTTATATATATATATATATATTTTTTTTTATTTTTATATCTAATCTCGAGGGAAACATTGCGAGTCCTCGCGCGCACGTTAGTATCGCATGTCGGCCAAAGGCTAACAGTTGAGAATGGAAAAAAACGGCCACGCCCACACACAGTTATAAGAGATCTTTTTACTTTTTCAAGGTTTTATGCTCATTTGTCGTAGGGTAAGCAAAAGAAAATGTTTGAAACTATTTTGTGTGTTCCTCAAAGCGAGGTAGAAAGATTATCTGTGGACTAATTATTATAGTGGACTAATTTTTTCACCACAACACCAGCAATATGGGTATCAAATAAAAGCGCTTGACGAGTAGAATGCAAAAACGCTAAGCGTGTTAATTCCAAATTAACTATGGTGCACGCCACGACGTGGTACATTAATTTTTCATAACAATACCCTTTAGTGAAGCAAAAGGTGAGAGATAAATTTTATTTTATTTATTTTTGGCGACAGTAAATCAAAGCATGAGACGTCAATGATTTTAATCGTGGTGGATATGGGAGATTCGGTTCCAACCGAACATAAATTCCTTACTTGTTTTATTAATATATTAATTTTCGGAATTCGATATCGTTATAAGTTAATCAATAGAATATATTAAGTAAATTTAAATTGAGAACTGAGTCACCCATATGCCGACTTTTCAAAATAAGGTGTTATATGAGAAGTGGTTGAAAAAATGCTCCAGTCCGAACCATTTTTAGTAGCATTCGTCCTTGGGAAGAAGCTTGTCGATGCACCAAATGTCATCAGAATATCTTAATAACTGCGACCAGTATGTTAAAGAAAATAGAACAGACGGACAGTCAAGTTTAGATCGATTAAGAAAATGATTTAAAAAAATAGTTCTGGATTGAACGATATAACACAAGGCGAGTCAATCTCAAATCGCTCAGATTGGTGCGTAGGGTGCATTTGAACACAAGCGTACAAGAATAAAAAAAAAACCACGTTGTAGGAATACCTTCGTATGTTGTCATCATACAGATTATCTTTAACATAAAAGCGAACCTATTAAATGGCAGCCAAATTGCAAGCATTGCCGTCACTGAGCTGAAATATAAACGAATGTATATTAAGTACGTAGGATGTAGTGTAAGAAAAGCCGTCCTAATGAAATGCATTGAGTTGCAAGGTTTAATGATTTCCATATAGAACTGTTACTTAACTGTCTATCAATCATTACTATTCGTATGTTTTACTCCATTTACGCTTCTTTTGCTTAGCAAGATGCAAAAAAAAACCAATATCGGTTTTTTCGTAGAACATGTTGACTTTTATGATTATGCCATGCCTTGGCCACGTTTTTATCTTTTTTTGTTCCTTGGACTATCACTTTTCACTGCTATTATAATTTTGATACGCAAGTCAAGTGAATTTCATTTACCAAAAAACGGCAGTCATACGAATTTAATTTTTTTTTTATTATTATAATCAGTATTATAATCAATAAACGATATGTAAGACGACTACACAATTTCCCAATATTAATGGATAATTATGACCATAACTACTATCTCGCCTGTAACTTATGCTAAACGCTAAAATATTTCATTATAAAATTTTTATGGATTCATTGTTAAACTAAGCGAATACCCCTTACGTGGAATAGGAGTTTTCAATCACTGCCCAGGTATTTACGTATAGATGAATATTTTTCGCTTTAATTAACATTTCTCAGTACACTATTCGTTTATGAAGCGAGTCAGCATTTTACAATAATCTCGCGAATTTTTAGTCATCCGTTGGCAATTTTGCAATCCCGCTATCAAGCCCTAAGTTCCATGACTTTTGCTCATTGCAAGCTTAAGTCCAAATGGTGGTAGCGAATAGAACTAAATATCCGAAATCTCGTAATAATGCAGCGAGAAATCAGGAAAATTAATATAATTATTGGCTGCAAAACCTTATCTATAAAGCACGAAATTGCTTCCAAATTTTTCTGAATACATTTTGAAAATTAGCCAAATTAGCCAAAGTGAATGGAACAAAAGTTATTGCCTACCTTGTGGAGTGCACCATAACTTGTTCCATCTTGTTTAGCTTACGATTAATAAATATAGTCTCGAAGAAGGGGGAAAAAAGAAAATTGAATCACTTATAACCTTGCGTGGGCGTCGAAGATCATCAAACATGAAAAATGGCGTCCTCTCAAAACTAAATGTGAACAATTTTAGACTTCTGTCTTTTATAATTTGTTAGGAGTTAGCCGTAAACCCGTAAAGTTTTGCTTACAGAAACCAAATGGATTCGCGTTACGCTTTACTGCGGACATATACACTGACCAATTTGGCCCACTTTCATTATCTATCAAGTTTGAATGTTTCGATCGGGTGTGAAGTTAAATTGCAGGATTCAGAATTTCACACTGATCAAGAATATATGCATTCTTTATAGAGTCGCTAAAGCTTCCTTTCGGGTGTTGCAAGCCTTGACGTACAAACTGACCTACGACCACGATGTACAATATCGAAATCCAATGCAAATCGAGAGAATGTATTGCGTTTTGCCCTTCGATCAAATAGACGCAGTCCGTTGATAGGCATTAGATGATAATGCAGTACGCTATGAGTCTCGTCGCTCGCTGTTCACAGATCCACATGATCTGTCTGGACAGCATCAAAATTCAAACGAGTCGCACAGGCGTTAATATTGCATAGCATTCTGACAATTACCTTACAACTTACAATTATTTTAGCGACGTTATTTTTGTAATTTTCAAGGCTATTGAAAACCCTGAAAGTCATTTATTGATTGTATTGAACTTGTACTTTTTGATTAGAAACGATCCGTTTGCAAACCAGCGTTGCTTTCAAAGATATTATGGCAAACTCTTGTCTGTCGAAAATATAAATTTGTAGATGATTTGCTAATCGTAACCACAATCGTATGCGCACCGAAGATGCTTAACGCTTTGATCGCCCGAATTCGGTGCTTGTTAGAGGAGACATAAAAAATGTAAGCAAAGTCATTTTTGAAGGCAGTAAAGTAAAGTTGTATGGGATAGTTCGCACTTTAAAGATATCATAAGGCAGTGTATTTTATATTTGGCATGAAGACTTATCGATACGAGAGCTCTGTGGGCGCCGTGTTTGCTCAATTTTGGCAGCAACGTATTGATGGCTCAGAGCGCTACTTGGCCCTGTTTAAGCGAAACAAAAAGAACTTCTTCATGCGCGATGAGTGTGGGAGACGAAACATATGCTCACCGCTACCGTTCAGAGTGAAATCAGCAGTCGAACGGTAAAAGACGTTCAAAGCGACAAAAAAAAAGTAGTGTCTCTAAAACAATATAGAGACATATTCATCGATATGTAATTAGGTCTTGATGTCACTATCATGATTTTGAAACATGATAGAAATTTACGAATTAAGATTTCCGTGGTAGAAGTTGTCATAGCATATTATGGCAACAAATTTTTCAAAATAATTGCTTTAGATCTGTATAACACTTATAACCTTGGAGTATCATGCGAACATTTTCTATAAGTTTTTTACGAAAATTTGGAAAAAAAAAAATTCTTTTCTAATTCCTTGAAGGGAATGCAAGTAGACAACGTCTTCCTTCTTTTAAGCTAAGAACTTGTAACGACAATATATGTGCATTTTCTATTACTTCAGTTTGAAAGAGTTGGAAATAGGTCAGGAGTCAAATAGCATTCGCGATGAATAAGTTAATTGGATGGCCAACGATTTATTTAAAGTAAAATAAATTTTATTTTAAACGCTAACGAATCTTTTGCTATAGCTTATGTATCGTATGTTAACAAACGAACGATGAGCGCCAACAACAATTCTGCCCGATTGTTTGTGAATTGATATAATCATTTAATTACAACCGAATCGTTCCCGATCCCAGGTTATAATTGCAAAGATACACATTGTTACGACGAACAAGTGATTGCAACAATAAGCCGCTTTATTACCAATAAACAAAACAACAGCAATTATGATGGCAATGCATGGAATAGTTTAACCAACCAACGGCACTGACTTTCGTACTTCATTCATGTTTTTGAACATTTAATTAAGTGATATAAAATTTTATTTAAATTCCATGCCAAAATGGCTAAGTATGTATATGCATACGTATGGCGGCGTATGGAGTACGCATTAATTAAAATATAACCGCTGGTGAGTTTTTTTTTTCATTTTTTTACTTTCAATCTGACGCCAAAAACAACAATGAGAAAACAATTTTTGAAGTTAAAGTACGCAGTCAATGATATTACATTACACCATATATATGTATATATACATTACAATACTCAAACAAACATGCACTTTTACATACATTTTTAAAGCAAAGCACAATATTCAATCAATAAATGCGTTTAATGCAATATGTTTGCACGCCCACACAAACCTATTATCTGAAAATTATATAATGTAAATACTACTCAAGCGCGATATCGTAACGGTGTGGGATGCTGACCAGTTTGAGTGATAGAAATGCTTTTTAAAACACCTCAGTACACTCCCCCATGAAAAGTCCACAGAATATTTTAAGTTTATCGTTATTCATATGCATATCACAAGTGTGCACAGACATTATATGTAGTTTTGATCATCGTGACACTGCATATTGATTTAAATACGTTAGTCTGCTTACTCGACTGACGGCTCTATTCGTTCGTCTCGTAATTATTCAACTTCTTGTCACTGCATCCTATTTAGGCTACAACTATTTACTACTAATTGGCAGTACCTACAACTTCTTCCGATTACTACTTATTTATTGGATAAGCATCGGAGGGTAGCCGAAATGTAAATGACTTCCTTTATACAAACCTCGCACGATTTGCAAATGTTTTTAATTTTATTACTCGTTAGTAGAATTTCTTGTCCTCACCATACAAAGAATTTTTGATGCATATACAGAGATTGAAAACAAAGTGGTTATCTAGATACGAAGGCATGAACGCTTATCCTCAGGCGACTGACGATAAGCAGATGGTTAAGTTAAGAAGCGCTTCTAAAAAATATTTTCGGATATCATTATCTTCGTTCAACACAAATCAGAAATCATTCCAAATCATTCCTGCTCCACAAAACATCCAAAAACATCCATGGCATTGGGAAAGTGCTTATTTATATGCGTCATAAAGGCGAACCCTAGCAAAAAAGGCAAATTTATATGAATTCTACATTGTCTTTGTCTGCGTAGAGTGCATACTTTTGTCGCACTCTTCGTTGGGCAGTGCAATTGCAATTATATATAGGATTGTTTCAATGTCTATATCGTTTATTTGTAAGTGATGTCAAGTTTTTGGTTTATGAATAAAAACAGTCAGTAAATAAAAAATATGTTTTACTATAATATAAAAGAAATAGTGGAGCAATAAAGATTGGAAAGAAAATGAAGACTGAACTCCAGAATACGATAAAGAAATATTTGTCTTATTAAAAATAATTATGAATTGTATAGTGGAACAAGATACCCTACACCTAACTTTTATTTTTATGCAAATGCATAATTTTCCTAAAGCCTCGCATATTGGGGGGGGGCACTTAAACGGTTACGCTGCCGCTAAATTTGGCAAACCCAAGTTATTTGTCAAAGATTTTATTATTTTCTAGTTGCTCTTCCATCATAACAAACCGCAAATCAGACTTTGATGCCATGAGAACCTCTACCTCCAAATTCCCTATGGATGACTTATTAAGAACAAATGTTCATCATAAAGTATTAAAAAAATAGACTTTGGCATATACAGGCTTATTCTCCCTTAGCGCCCTTATATGGGTTGGGATCCAAAAACAGACTTACGTGGTCCAAGTTCAGATGTTAATTTTTATGCCAAATTACTATTATATGAACGAATTTTCATTAAAAGTATTAGAAAATTACATGAAGAATCAATTCCCGTGGGAATGAGTATTATACGGCAAAAATTTTCAAAATATTGCCCCAAATTCGGTCCAAAGTTTTTTATACCAATTTAAAATGTCAATATACTATTACTAAGCGATATTTCTCCCATTCGTTTTTCTTAGAACGACTTATTAAAACGAGGCATCATATGGGGAATGGTCGAAAAAGTGGTGCATTTCCAATAGCATTTGTACTTGGGTCAAAGCACGTCAGGGTACAAGATTTCATAAAAATATATCTGAAAAATTGTGGACTACAGGTTGGACGCAAAAAAAGCATGGGCAGACAAGAGAGGGACGGACGGGTGGACACGGTTAGACTGGTATAATAAAAGTTGGGTCTACCTTAAGCCCTCCTAGGTATTACCTACATAGGGTATAAAAATATTTGGCTGAAAACAAGAAAACACAAATAATGTAAATGTGAGTAATTGATCAGGTGAATATAGATAGGATTTTCTCATATACAAGGTAAAAATTTCCTTTGGCTTACTTTTGCTTTCTTTTATTCTCAAATTACAGAAATTACTTTAATTATTCACCAGAACTGGAAATTAAAAACCAAATGTACCAAAGGGGTATATTTTGGACATTTGTTTAATGCAGTATGTATATATATGTGCATGTATGAGTGACGGTTTCCTAAAATTGCAACTACGGGAAACGGAAAACTTAATCAAATACACAAATGGCATCTTTCGTATTTTGACCAAGGACTTGACGTTTATGCGAATCAAGAGTAAAAGTCGCTCCGGAAAGAACAAAAGCATTTCATAAAAGTCGATATCAGCTTTCAATAGTTTGTCAATCAATTCGATTATCGATTATTTTTTGCCGAGCTCAGGAAATAGCTAAGTCAAAGTCTCCGAAGTACAACGGAATAGCAGGAGTTTATTGCAGATCGCACCCCATAATTCATTCATGGCATCTGCTTACTACAACTTATATCGGTCTATTACCACATTCTATAACTCGCTACCACTTATCTCCCTCGACTTATTGCTATTTGCTACCCTACACTGATGACTACAATATATACTTTGTATGCAAAACTGTCTGCATTTTTTTGCCTTTGTTTATTCGAAAGTGCTTTGCAACAATTTCTATATGTATTCAAATTAATAAAACTTGATTAGAATACGTTAGTTAACCGAGAAACAAGTCGACAGCAATTATCAGCTAAAATATAGGTTTTAATGTATAAGATGATTACAAACATCTACATATACAAAATATATGTCAATCGCTTAGCATCGAAACTTATACAATTAATGCTGATACGAGTGACGTTAGAATTTTTGTCTAAGAAATGGTCAAAGTCGGTTCGCTGACTTACTTATCTATTAAGGAAGAATACAAAATTTCATTTATTAGCTTGAACTGCCGGGTATTTATGAATCGCCCTAAGATGTCTGCAAACTTTTATTTCGTTTTTTTCATATTTCGTGCTTGTCACCTGTGAAACCTTTTACTAATATTAATACTGACGCAATTGTTGCCGGTGTTGTTATTTCTTTGTTTTTCCTTTCTTTTTTTGTTTTTTTTGTTTCTTTTACCGAAGGATGAGGGGTATATTTATTTTATCGAAACGTATGCCGCACTCAGAAGGAAGTATCAGAGACCTCATAAATATAATATATATTGTTGATCATCATCAAATTCTTAATTAATTTAAGCATGTCCGTCTGTCCATCGATCTGTTGCCCCGTCTGGCCTATATAATGTCTATCTGGAAGTCGTTGCAAGCAGGCTGATATTGGCAAATGGGCCAAATCGATAGAAGGACACGGCTACTGTTTTACGTAAAGCGAAGACATCTTTGTTTTTGCGAATAAAAGGAATAAAAAATTGTTTTTTTTTTTTCATTCACCGTAAACTGTAACCGATAAACCTATAAAAATTTGAACTCTATTGACGATGTCATAGTGCCTCGGTAAAAATGGAAAAAATGGAAGTTTCTAAAATCCCATAAAGTATATAACTTCTTGTCCATTTTCAAGTTCGGAAAGCACCTACGTATGTCCCTACACTCATCTGTCGATATGCCCCGTCAGCGCAACTATGTCGTATCTGTGGTAAATAATCCCTCGTTCAAAAACCGAAAATATCGCCTATAAACTTGCAAGAGAGTTTGAGAATTACCCAACATTTTTCAAAGAACATGTCTACTCGCCTAAAAACCTGTGCACTCTTTTGCTTTTCATATTTGTCGCTTGTTACTCAAAAAGTGTAACAGAGAAGTGTAAAAGAAAAAACAACCGCGCCCACTGATGATAGGTATAAAAGATTCGGTCCCGACCGAATATAATTTCTTTACTTGCTTTTCTTTTTTTTTTTTTTGCTTTCCATTACCAAATAAAAGGCAATAATAACGCATGATTGAGCAAAGTAATTAGCAATTGTATTAAATCAATTGAGAATCAATTAATTAAGGTGTAGTGTGCATGTGCGTAAATTCACAAATCACATTAAGAACAAGAACCGACCATCAACCAATATCTTATATCTGACGGTGATAAGAGGAGATTAGTTGGTATTTAAAAAAAATTCATTCAATATTTTACGTGCGTTCACATTTTCACTCAGCTGGTTATGAGTTCATTTTTAAATTATGATTCTAAGGAATTTACTTAAAACATTGTTTTTTTTTTTTCAATAAAAATTGCTTTAAGTTTCTTTAATATTCACAATAACATATCGGTTAATTTTATTAGCCAAGCTTCTAAAAATCGAACAAATTTTTTGCATATTATATTCTGATCAAAAGCCCGCCAAATGTATAGTGGTATTGCAAAGGCTCCTATTTATTGCTGGTGTGCCAACTGCGTGATCAAAGCTTTTTTTATAGCCAACATCGAGGTATGAGGATTTGTCAGAAGGGAGCTGCAGAGGGCTCAAAAGTGCATATATTCTTAATCAACTTCAAATTCTGAATCGATTCAAGCATATCTGACTGACCGCGTGTGCAATGTTTGTTCCAAACGTTCTCGTCGCTGCACAAGTGGATCTACCGACTTCAAATTTGGCAGAACCATTAAAAATTCTTTCACGCAGGGTGACGGTATTGAAAGTGAAAGACGCGCCCACACGTAAACTGAACTCCGCTGTTTTTCAAAAGGAATAGTGGGACTTATAAACTACACCAGAGATATCTAAGAAAATTTGAGCATGTATTCTATAGGCGATGCTGTACGAAATGGGAAAAATGCCTTTTACGAAAATGAGAAAAAGTGACCGCGCCTACGCAATGTATATAGTACATCAAAATTTAATTTTTTAATAGCTTTATTATACCAACAAAAAGTATATAAATTCTTGGCCAGTTTCAAATTATAATACATCTAAACATGTCCGTCTGTTCATCGATAAATAGATCGATCGGATTCCAATTTTCTGTCATTCAATTTTATATCAATTTCATCATAAAGCGTTAAATATTAAATGTTTTTGCCAGGCAAGAAACCGTTATATGGAAAGGAGATTCAAAATTAAGCCCAATCCAAGTTTTTACCATCAATTTAAAATTTCTGAAATACTATCACTTTATCGATTTTTGTTGATAAATTTTAAAAATTTCTATTCGTTTTCATATAATGACTTCTTCTAAAGAAATCAAATTTTATGGATAATGGTCGTAAAGGTGTTCTGATCCAATCCGCTTTGCGTGGATCAAGCGACGTGAGTGTATCAAGTCTTATCAAAATATCGGAAAATATTTGCCGACCTATAGGTTAAACGATACACGGACAAACATACAGGCAGATGGGTAGACAAGCTTAAATTTATGCAGAAAATGATTGTGAACCTCGTAGTATAATAATGGACAGATCCATTCGAAGTTCCTTCGGGTTTTGCATACATTCGCGCAACAGTTCGAAGGCCTTCCCTCACAAGTAGCGCTGAGCACATAAAAGCATATTTTGAACATTTTATTTTGAAGTGGATTAAAAGCTGAGAGACTGGTAATATTCGAGGACATTATTAAGCATACAATTAGGCACTGAGAAAAGAAAAAAACAAATTCTCTTCTGCAAAATATTATAGAATGGTTGGCAAGATTAAATATTATAAATTTAATAATAAATTTTTTTGTAAATTTTTTTTTTTTTTAAATTTAATGAAATTTCAAAAACAGCAGACATAGAGGGCGACGTATATTGCAATTATCTATAGAATGTACTGAATTACGTATACATACATATATAGAATCAAATGGAGACACCATGTGTTTCGTTATGATTACAATGATTACAAATTAGTCTTTATCAAAAAGCAATTGGAAATGCCCAACAGCATTATGTCACACCGTAACGTACCCAGATCAAATAGATGAAATTTATTTATTACACAAATTGAGTTCGTTGTTAATTGCACTTTAGCTTATATTTGAATGACAGTTATTACGCTAAGCTTGGTGCGACTAATTTTGTACTTTTATACTTTTTGTATATATTTATTTTGTTTCTAATTTAAATTGTTTGTTATAGTATTCAATATCCAATCTATATACTCACTAACACGAGTATAAATGCCAGGTAGAGAGCCGGTACCGCACGAGCTTCTACCGAAAGAAGTGATACCAACTAAATACCATTGAGCAGTTTTATGCATACCATAATCTTCGTACATCAATGGGCCGCCTGAATCACCCAAACATGTATCTATTATTCCCGTTCCCTCCGCGCAAATCTCTTGTTTACTTAATGCAATGTAGTATTTACGAAATTGTAAATCACACTTTCGATGCGGTACAACGTTGACGGTAGCTTTTTGAAGTACATTGCTCATAACATTTTCCGAATTATAATGACCCCAGCCAGCAATTATTAGCGAGTAACCAATAAAATCCAAAGATTGTAGAGTATCGTTTAACGGTATACAAATTGGTCGAACAAAATCTGTATACGTTACGGGAGAAGATAAACGCAGTAAAGCTATGTCAAAGCGTATTCCATTTAGAGACATATTGAATGAATCGTGCGGCAAAACTCTATCGACACTTATTTCGACGTAAGGAGGAGCGCAGTCTTGATTGCCGCGTACGTCGGTTTGACAATCAGGATTGGTATCGGTGTCCCATTCACCCAAACGTACAGCAGTTATTTGAAGATTCTTGGCATATGGATCCCTAACGCAATGAGCAGCGGTCAATATCCATTTGGTCGCTATCAAAGTACCGCCACAGAAGTGGGCTTTCGTACCGTCTTCTGTAAAAGTCACATCAAAGAGTTAGAATCTCTTATTCTTAGTTCGCGAAAAGCAATATACACATATACATATATACATATATACATGCATATATATATATATATATATATATATATGCATAGAAAAGACCTTTAACATGTTCGATTAAAACAGACCAAGGGAATTCAGCTATGCTGGTCTTGGTGCCACCCGAAATGCGTGGCGCCAACATTTGGCCACATGTTATCGGAGTGTTTCGCGACGAACGATCGTCGGTTCGAGCGCTATCACTGGTGACTTGTGACCGATTTGTCAGGCATTGCGGACAGCAGTACTAAAAGAAATTAATTTTTTTTTTTTTTTTTTTTTTTTTTTGTTAAGTTCTGTGAAGAGAAAATGGATTACTTTTTTATTTAATTACAAGGTTTCCATTATCCTGAGTACCGCATCGTAAGCGCGCCTTATGTTCATTTTTAAGCACTTCCATAAGTTTGCACTTGTCTTCAGCTACGCACCAGCCCTGCCCTAATAAATCCGTTTCACATTCGCCTAAATTTAATAAAGCAATCAAACGCACATAACTATCTGTACATGTGTAACAGTATTTAACAAAACTCACTAAATTGACCATTGGAAAGAAAAAAGCATTGAATAATAACTAAGAATAACACGTACATTTCAACTGAATGAAAAGCAGAAGGGAACTAAATATAGCAGGTTTATGAATGATTGAATGAAATTTTTATTGAATTATCTGCGACATAGCTAGAACTGATAATGTGGTAGCTTTAAAACCTCTATCTTGCTTAAAAGCTTAGAAAATTTTTCAAGCCCTATTCTAGTTGCAAAGAACAAATCAAAAAGAAATTAACAGCGTAAGTAATTATTAACATAACAGCTTCCACGAAGCTATTGTAAATTTGTAACGCTTAAATAATTGTATTTCCATGCATCTATTCTATGAATTCGTCGCTTACCTGCAATCCTACATTCTGTGTCAATTATTAAACTAATTTCAATTTTGTAATAAGTTTTAAGCCATCATATGAAGGGATAGAGATATGAAGGAACGTATAAACTGATATATCGAAAAAGACATTGATCGTAATGAACGTATTATTATTATTGTTAAAAGATCTCACGAATATAGGAAGTAGTAGTAGTTCATCAAAAAAGCCCAAAAAATTGCATGATATGTAAAATACTTTCTTTTATTCGTAATTTTCGTTTGCATTTCGACTACAACTTATTATTAGTCTTGCTTCTTAAAATAGGGGTAAAGGCTTTTAAATCGTAAATACGTTTTGTTTTTTTTTTTTTTGTTTTTTGCCTTTTCTCTTAACTCGCATATGCTTCCCCTTTACATAATTGCAAATTATTGCGGATCGGTAGATTAATCTGACAACGAGCAGCTACTAACAAAAGCTTTTACTCAACGAAACTTTGATTTAAGCATTCTTTCACATATGCGCTCACGAAAGTTCTTTTTATTTTATTTCACCGAATTCTTGCTTCCGCAAAAAATCCACATTATTTTCCAACGACATCGATTAAAATTCCATTACATTTCGATCATTCATGAATGAACTATCACTAGATAGTTTTTTTTTTTCTAATATGATCTTGTATCTATAACTCGGTGGTAGTCAAGAAAGAGCGTGGGAACAGAAGGAAGTGTGTGCCAAAATTATATGTGTCGATAGTTGTGGTGAATGATCTGGATGCCCGACGGAGGTGATAACACTCGAAAACATTAAGAAAGTTCTGAAAGCTATTCTCGTTAAGACAAAGTGAACTTTTAAGAAATAGCCCAACGGCTTCAATAACAAAAGTGTATGAATTCAAGTTCGAATTTTACTACCCCAGTTGCTGTATTTTGTATATCGGGGCTCCCTAGTAAATATTATCAATTATATGAAGGATAAATTTGGATAAAACGATGAAGAAATTATAGAAAATGATTCACTCTTCGGGAGCTTGACAAATCAATGCATAAAAAAGTCAAGTGGAAGGAGCAATTTTCGCTTTCGCTTGCCATGGTCAAGAAAAGGCTTATCCTCAACCGCAATTTTTCAAATGCAAAATTAACGAATAATTTTGTGATTTCTGCATCTTTGCTTATTATTGTTGTTATCGAAATTCTTTCCCTATGCAAGTAAGACAATGTAAATACCTTTTTCACACACAAAAACACACACGCCCACACACACACAAGTGCACAAGCGAGCAAAACAGCAACTGGTGGAACTTTGGCAAGAGCGCGGGTGCAGAGCGAGTGATGGACGCACCGGCTCATAGTAAAGTTACGGCCCCGGGTGAATAGGCAACACGATGAGTTAGACTTCTATTTAACACAGCTGATTAGCGGCCATGCTTGCTTTAAAGCATATTTGAATAGGTTTAAAATAGAGCAGGACCCACTCTGTAGCTTTTGTGATTGCGTCGAAGACGCTGAGCATGTTTTCTTTGTCTGGCCGAAATACCATAACGAACAACAGAGACTATAGACGGAAATTGGAGTATTACTACTCCCCGACAATGTTTTGACAAATATGTTGCACGACCTGATAATATGGAAGGTGGTAGGTGTGCTCGCCGCAAACATTATGAGGAAACAATAACACGAAGAGCGTCAACGTGGGCTTTTCAGCAGTGCCTAAACGGCTAACCTCCCTGTAAAGGTATACCTAAAAGGTATACGTGCCACAGATTAGGGAAGAGGAAGGGGTGGTTTTTAGCGGGTTAAAGTCTCGCGCTGCCAAGACGGAAGCCTGTTAATGGTTTTCCAACACACACACACACACACTCACACAATCTACGTAACGCTGTCAAGTCTTACAAAACTATGATCTGTTGTTTATGTGAACTTGATTGTCGTGCTAGCATATCTTGTAATCAAACATGCAATACAAGTTAATGGCGACAAGAGATTCAATCAAAGCTAAATATAGTTTCTGTCCGGGTTTATGTATAATTTTTTTGTCCATTTTGAAAGGCAGACGACAACCTTCATAAAGCAAATAGACAAAGCAACACTTTTTTTGTAGCACATGTCTTTATAGCGATTACACAATAAGATACTAAAGAGGCGCGTACTTGTTTTGCTAATTAAAATTTTATTAACTCTGGCTGCCTTAGCAATATGCTAACGATGATTACGTTTAAATATATATATTAGGTGTTTGCAAAAATTTTGATCAGCGACTTTTATAGGTACAAACCAGAGTACATGACAGTTGAATTCGATAGTTTTCAGCTTCCTTTACCTAATTGAATGCTTCTCCATTTCATACTAATGACTTGTTCAACATAAGTTGACATCGACAGCGATCATGGACCTCTCGAAATTCTTCTTCTTCTTTTTAATTCATTACTTTTGTTGTTTATCGGAAGAAATGTGCTGCCGCGATTCCAGCCAAAAATTGTGTAGAAGCTTATGGTGAAGCTGCTCCATCATATCTGAATTGTTTATTGTTTGTTTTTCTAAATAAATGCATTTTTCAAATGAAAAATTGATCAATGATTCGAATTTTTGCAAATACCTGACAATAGGAAGTATTTAATGTGAATGGGGCAAATTAAATGATTAATAAAATAAATGAAAAATTATATAAATGAATATTTATTTAGCATAATCTCGTTCTCACTGGCACGTTCGTTATTAGAGTTTTGCACTTTTCAATAAAAATTACTATCTATTTTAAGTTTTTCCTCGTATATACACTTACAACAAATATGGTTTAATGATTTTGATTGCGACGCCGTAATTCTTCAACCTCTCCTTTTCAATTTTAATTTATTAAATTTAATTTTATATTCAGAGTGCAAAACGCAATTTATCACGCTTACGTTCGCAATTGTATTACACGTGCATTGGTTTGCATCCACAAAAATTTAACTTTGAAACAACAAACGATACCCAAATTCCACAATAGTTGTCATGACTACGTTAGAAATAGATATGCAAATTGGAAACGCTGCAATGATTTAATAAATTATGTTTTCGTGTCCTGGTTATGCTAAAAGTTCAAGTGGAAAATTGAAACAATGACTTCCAATTGCAATGACAAATGTATATTTGGTTTAAATATACAAAGAGAGAGAAAGAGAGAGAGAGAGAGAGAGAGAGAGAGAGAGCAATGGTAACAACAATAATTGAAATTCGTTAGTGTCGATCACAATCATTTTTCCTGAAAGAAAATTAATTGCTTTGTAATAATATTTTTACCCATTACCCGATAAGAATCGAATCGTATACTATCATAATTGTTTAGAGATTTTATTGCACTACCTACGAATACGTTTCGTAAATTGTGGTCGTGATTAAAGAAAGAATTAAAAATAAAGTAATTACACTTCACCAAACAACTCTATCGTCTCTGCGGAGTTTTTTATTTATAATTTAATCTATAATATCCATTATCTACATTGGGATTTCGGGTGGGCGTATTTTTCAGTCAAGGTCATATTTTCGGTGAGATTTTTGATGAACTTGCGCCAAGTTTTAAATCAATAGCCGGCGAGTGTCATTGTGAACAGATCATGTTCATTTTCAAACTGAATTTCCAGCCATCAGCTAAGAATACTTATGCCATGTTTTAGTTTCCCATCTATAAAATTGTTTTGAAACTATCGAAAGACTAGTGCACAATTAGTTAAAGATGTTGACAGACCTAAATCGATATAGATTAGCCCGTCAGTTTCATAAAAAAAAAAACCGTGAGAAAAACATTTACATTGATTGTGGGTGAAGTGTTAACCAGAACTATATATGTAATGAGTAGGACAAACGGATTATAGTAAGATTTGTTAAAGCGACTAACGGACTAGCAGTTCATATTATACGCATTTAAAGGAGAGTCACTGATTGTCGTTACAGTCCGGGAAAGTCTTTGTTTAAATGGGTTTATTAGTCAAGCGAAAAGCGGAAAAGTCATGTCTCCCGAGCTCAACGAAAGCATAGTGTAATAAAAACCAAAGAGCAGAGTCAATCTTAAATTAAAATTAGAATGAAATTGAATTAACAACCTTAGAGTGGGTCACGTAATAGCGTAAAATTTCCTAGGACGCTTCGCTTTGTGCAGTTCAGTCATATTATACACTTTCCAAACTAATATGTTATAAAGGAGAAGCAGCTAAAAAACTATTTACAATAGCGTTGATCTTTGCACCAAAACAGGTCGGTACACTAAATTTGATCAAAATATATCAAAAATTGCGAACTGTACGTTGAGCACAAGAAAGCAAAACGGACAGGCAAACATCGGTACAATAAAAGATGGGTCTACCTCAAGTCCTTCTGAATGTGGTCTATATCCTTTAGTAAATCTAGTGAAAAGAGAAGAACAACATCTCACACAAATTAACACTAATCGTGAATCGCTGCACATATCAATGTACATTTAGATTTTTGTTTTATTATTATATGATTACCGGCTGGCTAATCATAACAAATACATAATGTCGTGATACCAGCAGCAATTGCTGTTATTAAGCGATTTTTCGCTTGTCGCCCTCCCGTTCCTAATGTAAAAACTTTTAAAATCTCTATATACGAAGACTCTTTTAGATTAATTTAACGCATTATTTGTAAATATTATTTTCGCTATTCTTGATACTAAATCAAAGCGATAAACATTTTAAACCGCACACATATTTAATAATTAAAAGAAATGAAAACACTATAGTGGGCCATGGCCCACCACTAAATGCGCTATACCCCAACACAGCTATTCATATGACGACTATCCAAAATAAGGGATTGTTTGGGAAGTGATCGAAAAAGTCGCCCGATAGGATTCAATTTCCATAACGCGCATCAATCATCGAAATTTCATCGAAATTGCGGGACCATAAGTGGAAGACAAGAAGGAGAGACTGACAGACAGGCAGAAAAGTTTACATCGAGTCGAAAAGTGATCTGCACAATCTTAATACGCCCTTGTGCTACAACTAATGTAGGGTATAAGAAAACCTTCACAATTTACAAATGAAAATATATAGAAAACTTCAGGGAAAATAAAAAAAGTTTGAATCCATTTAGACCGGTAACGTCTGGCTTAGTACTTAGAAATTGATCCCAGATAACATAAATATTTATCAAAATCGTGTAAATATCTATTAACTAAAATGAAAAGAAAAAAAGGAAAAAAATAAACCTAGTTTTCACATATTCACTCACACTCTAGACAAATATAATTTGCTTAACTTTTATCACCGACTATAACATCATGACATGATTTGCACGTAAAACGACATAAATTTGAACGCTTTTTTTGCAAACACTTCATCCATCATTAATAAAATATATTTAGTTTTGTTTATTTATTTATTTTTTTTTATGTATTATTTATAATATTATTATTATTATAATATGATTTATACAGAAATAAAAACAATAATAATAACATATGGGCTTTAAACTTTAAACCAACTTTGTGATTTTTTCTCCTTTTTTTGTTTTTTTTTTTTTCTTTTAGCTTTAAAAGTTGATTACCTTGAGTATGCAGCAGCAGCAGAGTTGTTTGATATACGAAAACACGTACTGTTGAAACAAAGATAAACTTCGCTTAACGCAATCTTCGCATAGTCAGAGGAGTCATACCGAAGACATGCAGATATATCTTCAGTTTGCTCTTATTTTTGTATACTTGTATACTATATATATATATATAACTGTTTATATAAAATATAACTGAAAGGAGTAAAATGTTTTTACCCATGTCATGGCATACAAATACCTTATTTCGTTACATTTTCCAATGACATCCAATGACAGTATGACATGCATCAACGATCGCATTAATCGGCGATCACCAGCAA
This sequence comes from Glossina fuscipes, assembly GCF_014805625.2. NCBI lineage: Eukaryota > Metazoa > Arthropoda > Insecta > Diptera > Glossinidae > Glossina > Glossina fuscipes. The sequence continues at coordinate 31,648,169 of NW_023998414.1, forward strand.
ATCGCACACTAGCTATAAAACTTAAATCAAGTCTCTTCGCAACTGCATATCGGATACACTTCACTTTTCTAACTTGCATGTCGATCACATAATGTAGATATGACGTGTATATGATCGAAAAATTTTTTTATAAATTTTCACTTATAAGGATGATTATAGCGCCAGGGAATCCTTCTTGCGTAAGAAAAATTTGTATAAATTGAACTTGTGAGGCATCATCTGAAGGCGACAAATGAAGTAAGAAACTTTGACAAATTGAAAAATTGAAAACAACACTAACAAAACGGCAAAACATCAGAGGAAGCTAAGCAAAATCTCGTCTATGTTTGAAAAGAATCTTCATAATCTTTATTAAATATCAATCCATTAGATGTGCATATGTTGTATTAAAAGGTTTTTCTGGAAGTTTAATAAAAACTCTGTAATTATAGCAAAGTTGAAGAAATTTCATACATTTCTACTATCCAAATCCAGGATATTCAACGATTTTCTTTAACTTTGTCAAAAACTTGATAAAATTTTGTGAAAAGTCCGAGAAGTCGGTGGACATTGATCCTTTCGATGGCAAATGATAAATTAGTTAAATTAGTTGTATCCGGCTCTCCGGCCCTTTGCTCACTCTATTACTAAAACTAGGGCCAAATGTGCTCGAATTCAAAGATTGAAATCAAGCCCGCTCGATCCATAAATGCATTCAAAAGAAAACATATATCGAAAAAAAAAAAAAAACAGTCAAATCTTTACTTTCCTTATGAAAGGATCCGCAATAGATAAGATGGAAAGTTGAATACATCTAACAGAGTGACATAGAAAAATATACTAATTGATCGGATCCATTGATATGATCAATATTAGCAAATGGCAGAGGTGATTTTCAATGGTTTACCTTAGGTGCTGTGTATCCAAGATTCGCCGCGAGTCGTAATCAATTTCTCACTTGTTTTTTTCAATTAACTTTGTTGATAATCGAACGCGCAGAAGAAGTTGCAATTAACGATTAATTTTTTTTTTTTTTTTTTTTTTTTTTTTTTTATTTATGTTAAATTTCAATCTACACGCTTGCCTTATAGCTTTTTAATGTAAATTTTGTAATATTTACTAATGTAAGCAGCTTTGTGGAGTATGTGAACACCTCCAATATGCAATGACCACTAACATGTTAAAATCATGCACGCATGCGCCATACAATAAATTTACTAAAAATAATATATATATATATATATATATATATATATATATATATATATATATTTTACATAAAACAAATACGATTACAAGCAAACCCAATTTAAATTAACACAGACTGCAAGTATGTATATACTACAAGTGGAAACTAAGTAAATAGACATTGGACCCTTTAACAAAATCCGATATATTTAGCAATTATATTAATTATACCATTTCATTCGTAATACAAATAAATAAATGTAAGAAGAAGATCACAAACTAAACCTACTTATTATTTGCCTTTTATTCGTTGATTTTTCAAATGTTGCAAACACGGAGACAAAATGCTTAAAGAAGACATCAGTATTTCTGTTTAAACTAACCTAATCAGAAAATAGCCCAGATATATGGATTTAATGGACATAATTACGTAAATATATATATAATCGTGGCTAATAATATCAAGCGTGCAGGTAGTTAAGAAAATTCGAATACGCAAGTTTTCCGCGTTACAATATTTCATTTGAGCAATGTATTCATTCAAGAGTATCCACGATTCGCTTTAAACTGAACGTGATTTTCTTCTTGACGCTGCACGGAGACCTTCTCTTTGTCTTAGAAAACTGTGTCTCTCATTGCCAATATATGTGTTAAAAATCGTAAAGAGAGATAGAGAGCGAACAACTTTTATATTTTTCAGTTACGTACGGGCAAAGTATTACCAAATTTTTTACGTGCATACATATACACATACACACACACACAAACACTACAGGTATTAATGAAGTTTAACCAAAAAGTTATTTTGAATGTTGCTGTAGGTCAGTGTACCAGTACGTTATGAAGCTTAATATATGAAGAGTACAAGATTGAGTTAAAAGCGTAACAATAATTATACATAGTTCATAAACAAAATGAAACCAGGTTATGTATAACGAATGGATCGCTGATTTCAATTACATTTTCAATAATAATTCAGATATTTTTGCTGATCTACTATACTATATGTATTGTTACATTTACCTTATTATCAGATAACCTGAAAGTCGAATCAAAATTCAGTCCTTCTTAGTATTCGTTATAGGCAAATTGTAATTTCCACGCGTTCCTTTTCATATTCAACAACGAAGAGTGCGAGTACGGAAGGCCCTTAGTTTTCTCCCTATAAACTAAAACGTAGTCGTGCCCATCTTACTCTCAGACTGTCGATCTGCAGTGATATTATTGATTAGAGCAATTTGATGCATATATGCAGTGTCTACAATTTTGAAAATTGTCGCTTTAAATACTCACCAAAGTGAGAAAATCGTCGCAATACCTTTTCCGCAAGTGTTTAGCGTTTTATTTGCTGAAAGCAAATTTAATCAAGTTTTTGTATCAAGTTTTGCTTTCCATCAAAACCCTAGCAATATGGATATGAGAAATATAGGGATGACGTGGGTGGACGTTATGAAGGAAGACGCTACGATATTGGTAGTTGGTAAAATCATCGTATGAGTTGTAAGGAGTACACTTAAGACCTAGACAAATTTTTCATGTTCATTGACAGTATTTTGTAGCTATTTAATAATTCTGGACACTTTTTACACAGAATATATATTTTTTTAATCACCGACTAATCAACAAGTATCAGAGTTAAAGGCATTTTATGAATAACTGTGGATTGGTGTGGCCCACTGTATGACACTGTAAGACAGTATTACTGTAATCGCAAAGTTACGAAGAGAATTCAAATTGAAGTCCAACATTTATTTAGAGACAAAATATTAATTCAACACCAACGGATACGAGTGTCTTTTCTTTTTTGATCATAACTCACTTAGTCTTACAGAGAAATGCTGTCAACTGTGAAAAAAAAATACTATTAGTCCTTGGTCGCATAAGTAGGCAAAGCATTTTAGCTAACAACTCAATGATCGCGGATTCACATCTCAAGTGCGGTCGAGCTTTCAATACAGGCAAGCATATGATCTAAGTTATCCGGCAGTCTTTACAAAAATCCCTACTTTGTAAATTAATTTACAAAACATGTGCATAATAAACAATTGAATGCTTTTAGTCGATTCAGTAAAAGTTGATTTAAGAACTGAATGACGAAAGAATTAAACAATGGGTTCATTGGTGAGCGTATGTGAATGTATAGCGTAGCGTAAATGTAAGTAAGGTTATGTCATCCTAAGTAAAGGCTTACATGAAATATATTGCATCCATAAAAACAAAAGCTTATAATCGGATTGAATCCAACTTTTACTGGCCACTTCCAGAGCAAAAAAATATATCTAACTGCAGTTACAAGTAAAACTTATTCAATAGACATAGGGATCGTATACCGCTTCATAGATATACTAAAGCAAATACCCTTAATAATATATTTATACAATCGGTGTGCTTTTTAAGTAAAGCAATACTTACTCCCTCTTATTTTCAATATTTTTTTATGCCAGATGTAGGTAAGAACGATATCCCGATTGGTTCGAATTACCGACTATTCCAGCTTGATGTTGAGAAAATTCATTGCAAAAAAGTTTTAGACACAATTGAAAAATCTAAGCTTAAAGGTCTAGAATTTTTAGACACCAGCTTTCTAAATAAGAAAACATGACGCATCTTTCATCACTTGCGGTGCGAACCATTCTCTTTATCTCTTGATGAGAGTGATTAAAAAAAAAAAAAGAGTGTGATACCATAAGGTTTTAAGATCGCGAACATCATTTCAAGAGAGGAGTGGTGATGACATTTGCATTGAAATATGATGAAACCGATAAGGAATACCTGCACGCACTCAATCCTTGTTCAAAACGTTTGACAGATTCCGGGACGATTATAATAATAATTTATGGCTTTATGACCTAAAGACCAGTAGCATATTTTAAGGGCATTATAAAAACGTCAAGAAAACGAAGAAGTTAGAAAAAGACCCAACTTATGGAAGACGTACAGTGTCCAACTTTTGCAGACTACTGTGACTAAAAGCAAGAATGAAGAGTACTTTTGTTCTCATTTATATTATGTATAGTCTGTTTCGATGCTATTGAAGGCAGCTGATCCAAACCAAGATTATTTGCTAAAAATGCTTAAAGGAAGGTTTTGGTAACAATTTTATTTATTTTTATTTTTTTTTTTGTTTTTTTTATATTCGTCAGATTATTTATAAAACTTTCACTAATTTTCTATACCGGCTTCAATGGATATGGTGTGAACCATGCGTATATATTAACATACGGTTCTTGCACATTCACAAATGCTGGTTAAAGAGTTAAATGCAAAGTTTGAAAATTTTCAAAACATTAAAGTTTTTGATAACAAATTTACATTTTACAGATCATTTAGATTTATATATATATATATATATATAGGGAAAAACTAATTAGTGAAAAATTCGTACAAAATAAATATTTATATATATATATATATACACAATGTATTCTAAAATGTACTTACAAGCCAAAAACATCAGACAAATTCACATTTTAAAGGCACGTGGAGACAACAAGTTTTCATGTCCACCGCACTGTTTTATACTAAACTTATCATTTCATTGGATACAAGCAACGAAGATTTAATGAAATATCTAAGATTATAAGCATTACTTAATTCAACCGTGGACTTTGTGTAGCATCATGATAAATCGGTTGGATCTTAAACAAGTCAGAAAATTATATTCGCCCCATCACCGTTGCACCTAAAAGAGAGAGAACAAAGCAAGGCAACTAAATTTTCAAGTTTTTATCACATATGCATGCAAGTGAGCGTTGAGGGCGTTTTCTTTGAAAATCTTCGATCACCTCCAAATACTTTTTCAAATCGATGCGTGAACGCTCGTTGGGCAGACGAACAGATGAACAGACGAATCGACGGGCCTGCTTAGCTTTAGCCTTCCAAATTTGAAACTTTCCAAGTACTTATATATTTTCTGGGGTATTTGGAACTTGTTTCTAATACTAGATAGACGGTATAATTTTTTTCATTTTTGTGCAGGTGCGCTAGCATCGCCCATAGAATGCACTCTCAAGTTTTCTTAGACTTCACTGCTGTAGTTGATGAGAGTTTATAAGTAAAACACTTACTTTTTATTTCTTTCGAAGAATGGGATTGTTCTCAGTTTCTGTGGTATTATAGGCGTGTCTTTCATTTTCAATACCATCCTGCGTGAAAGAACTTCCAATGTTTCTACCAAATTTACAGTCGGTAAATTCATTTTCGCGGCTGGGAGAATGTTTACAGCGGATTTTACATAGACAGAAAGACGCAAAGACGGACATGATTTAGAATTTGAAGCTGATCAAGAATGCATATAGTTTACGGGGTCTCTGCGGGGTTTCGTTTTGGGCGCCGCAAACGTTTTCACAAAATGAATGTGATGGGTATAAAATGTTGAAGCAGAGAAGACAGAAAGTCTTGTTTCCTTTCATTGCTTTTTTTTTTTTGTTCTTTTTCCGTAAGTCTATATATGTCTGTCTATTTAACTGTTGCAATGCTTACAATCGTTGCTTTTAATATTGTTCTGGAGTTAATCTTTAAAATCTATTAGTTCCAAATTACTTCAAAATGATAAACGGAAGCGAAAAGGTCTCTATCACAAGCAAAAAGCAAATGGATTTTTATTTTTTTTTTTTTATTTTCTATTAGTGAATGGACTTTAAGCACTTTTGATAATAAAAAAAAAAAGAAGGAAATTATATGACAAGTTGTTAAGAATGCTTATTAAGAGCATACTGAATAGGAAATAATTTATCTGAAGCCTTGATGTGTGCAGTATGGTTAAAGCTACAGGTTCGAATGGTGAGTGCCAACAGATTCTATTCAAGCTAAAGTTAATTTTTATTATTGTTTTTTTGCTTAAATCGTTGCAAACTAGGAAAATAAAGTAAACAGAATCTAAAACTTTTTACATCTCAATGTAAATATTTTCCCGTTAATACCTCTAGAGACAAAAAAGGCATAACATGTGTGAGAGATTATCCAGCAACACAGCAGTGCATTTGCATTATATCGTACACATGGCGAGCCATATATGCCGTTGTTTATATGTGTGTTGTTTTAGAAAATTTTCAAAAACTTTAAGCACATAAATTTTATACATACATATATACTACAATTTTTTAGTTTTTTTTTTTTTGGTCATTTTGAAAAGTTGCAAATACTTGTCTCCGTAAGCACCTATCTATATTTATTTATAATTTTAATCGGCAGTCTTGTTTTACTGTAGACCAGCGCAAAGCTGACATGCAAAAAAGGCTGAAGGAAAAAAGAAACCAAGCAAAAACATTGTACATATATATGTTATATAAATGCAAGTTTTTGTCTAAATTAAATATCACGAAAAAGAAAGAAGTTATTAATACTTCGTCTGTCTGAAGATTTAATTAAGATTTAAAAAAACCAAAAAAGAAAAAATTGCGATTAAAACGAACGATTTTATCGTCATTGCGTTTTAAAATCTAAATAAATTTATTATTCAATATTGTTTTGTCGGGTCGTAAGTAATTAGTAGAGGGTAATCTCGCCTTAAAGATAAATGAAATTTTTTTGATTATGATCAAAAAGTATCGGGAATATTGACATTTTTTACAAAAACCTTCATTATCTCGTTTTGAAACAGACCATATGCGTCATATCAATATTCACTTTTCATAGATGGGTAAAAGAATGTTTCAAACAAGCTCGCACTGAATTGCCAGAGAGTAATTATTTTATTTCTATTATGTAATTTGTAAATAAATTTATAAAGCATGGATTTTTTAAGGGCTGCCAGATAACTTAGAGCATACGTTCGCCTCTACTGCACTTGAGATTTGACTCCGCGACCATTGAGTTGTTACTCAAGATCCTTTGCCTACATGAAATTCAGCCAAACTGCATTTGCAATCGAATTCAATTCACGGTTAGAAGTAAATCTTATTCTAATTATTACTAAACACTAATACAAAGTACAACATATAAAAAGGCAGGTGAAGAGAAAAACAAAAAAACATTTACACATCTATTACAGGGGCACACCCGCTGCAGGATCTTGGTTGTGAGTGAATATGCAAAAGCTTGGCAACCGATAATAATAAAAGAATTCAGTTAGTTTTCGAACGAAACTACGATGTTAAGATTACATGTTAATTTAAATACGACATAGATAAATCGCGCGTATTAAGAACAATCGATTTGATCGAATTTAAATAATCGGATAATGAGATCAAGTAATCAAGTAATAGATACAACTTGGATTTTTTCGAAGGACTCGAAACGGATTGAAAAGCTCATAACTAACATATATAAATTGAGTAAACTTCCTGAAGATAAAATTGTTAGAGAAACGATTCGGTATATTAAAATTTATATTATTAGGTAATGTCGATGAATCGATTGTACCATTTGATAGCTTAGTTGAGAAGGAAACACCAAGAATAAATTGTATTGTATGCGTATCTCAAGTGCTAGTAAAGCTAACAGTTACTTTCGATTTGCATAAATGTGAATATAGGATCGGAATTATTATGTTTGTATTATATATGAACATTTTATGTTCCTCTAAAGTCTTATTCTAATCGATTAAAATTTTATTTGCAGGTCGCCTTTTCGAAATAAATGTTCTTAGCACACGTTCTTAGTAAAATTTCGTAAAACATTTTAACACAGTTGCTTCTAAACGTCGACAGAGTTGCATTTATTGTCTTTTTACTGTTAGTAAAGTTTATTAAACGCGCTCTTAAGCATTGGGATTATTTAAAAGAAAAATTTGTATTTATATCGGTTGCGCAGAGTTCGCTAACTATTTGGTACAAATATATCTTCTCTTTGAAAAAGACATGACTTTCATGTACCTACTTAAACAGTTCTACGCGGTAGAAATTTTAAAATAGATAGAATTTTGAAATCCTACGTAGCAAATAAGAAAATTATATTTGGTTTCGCTGAATCTTTTAATAAAACCAAATTTTAATACTTGTTAATATTGAGTGGGTGTGTCTGATTTTATGGCTTTTGACTTGGCCCGTTTTCAATACCGAACTACGTGCAAAAACTTTCAATGTTTTTGTCATTGATACCTTTGAAAGTGATACGTTTCTTCGTGTGAACGGAAGCACGTGTGGCACGGATATGACTCAGATGCGCAAAAGGACATATGAACAAGCTTAAATTTATTTAGAAATTGTTACCAATCTACAATATATATATAATGGGATTTCTGAAACTGCTTTTCGTGTTTGTGTGTATGTGTGTTTATTCAATTAACTCTTCGTGCTTTATGTTGGGCACAAAAGAACATCGGAACGAACACATAATGCATAGTAGTCCCCCCAAAGTGGACGTCCCTGATACTCTTATGTACCATAAATATATTCTTGATTAGCGCAGATCTTTAAAAATGTCTGTCTGTGTATATAATAATAATAATAGGTCATTTGTCTGTTGAAATCACGATTACACACTATCTAGAATGCCAAGCTTTCTACCTGTAATTAAGTTAAACCTATGGATCCGCTAGCTCAGCTAGTTTGCTTGCGATAGTAAACTTCATAGAATTAAAAATCCATTTGCAAATCCACAGCGCATACGAAAGCTTTATTTCATATTACGACAATTACAAACCTTTTTTCTCAGTTGCATAGTGTATCTTCATATATCTATAGGAAATTTTCTCTTCTTAGAATTCCTCAGTATGAAATAAATTGTGAAATGGAAACAAGTTTCATTTGTCACCTATACATTGGCTTTTTATCGTTAATATACGCTTATATTTATATATATATATATATATATATACATATAACATAGCGCATATTCACTGAAAACCCCATCATTTTTAACCATTTTGCTTTGTAAATGTTTGACGTACTGTGTGTGCATTAACAGAATTTTTGTCCATAAAAGTAATGAGAATGGGCAAGCAATTAAAAAGTTGACAAATAACAACGCCACTAAACTCATCGATAACAGAAACACAAGGGAAGGCGCTCAGATCTTTGTAGCGTATCTCGTTATTAAGTTGCCTTTGTTTATTCGTGCAACATCTTGCATCTACAATTCTTTCATACATATTTACGAATACGTATGTTTATACTTTTTATGACAAAAGCTATATTAGGCCCTAAATTATATATGTATGTACATATCATATGTTATAACATATTTTTACATGGTTGAAAACTTGAATTCCTTTTACATATATATTATTCGATTTGCTGCTGGTTAAAAACATTGTAGAGATATTTACTCGCTTTAAATTTAATTATTTATCTTATGCATACGTAAATATTAATTATAAAACAAAGGCACAAACACGGGCTAGCATTAAATACCCCGACAACATCCTGCAGTTATTCAAAATGCGAGGGCCACTTAAAATAAGTCGTTTTAAAGAAAATGATCGAAAAAGCACTTCGATCCGATTCATTTTCAATTGTTCATCCTTGAGTCAAAACACGTCGACGCAACAAATTTGATGAAAATGTATTTAAATTCGATGCAATAATGTCAGACGGACGGGCAAGCTGAGATCGCTCAGAAGCTCAGAAATCGATCAGTTCAATATAAGGTGCAAGGCCTTCTCTATGTTGTATACATTTGCGCAAACTTAGCACACTGTTGCGATATAGGCGAGATTGGGGCATAAAAAGAACTAACATGAATTAACAGTGAAATAAGGCAGAAAATGTTGAGCCGCGCTAACGAAACGAAATCGTATCATATTTGACAAGATAGATAAGATTGATAGTAAAAGGTGGATCATGCATGTCAATAATAGGCGAAAAAGATCGTAATGCAACAGGGGTACAGCTCCACGTTGCACGTTGCACGTTGCACTCCGCACTCCGGTAATCATTTTGAATGTGGAAAAATTTGGTTGGAATAACGCTTAATAGGATGAAGGCATAGGTAATTTGATCATGCGTTATATATATACGCGAATAAATACAACTTGGGCAACGAAGAGGCGCACGGCTATATAGACCACTTGTGAAGAACAAATTGAGTGACTGGTCATTTGCCTTATTCTTTTGATATCGGTAAAAAGATGAGACTATGGGGCAAAGAAAAGAAGAACAAGAAAAAATGAATACTTCGGCAAGTCTCTACCAAGGTAGGATCACTGCGGGTATATGACGTTTTCTCTACTATTACGACTAAAATTTTGAAATTGTTTGTGGACGACCGAACAGATAGCTGCCGTAATCGCATACAACTATTTATGCACTTTTCTCTGCTCTGAATTTGAATCGATTTATTCCGTCCGTCTGTTTATCTCTATATATGTACTCTAATGTCGGGAAAAATTTCAAAAAGAAACTGAAATCTGGCATAAGATATAAATTGATATTCAAAAATTAAATTAATAAAAGTTGCGCGTGGCATCATTCATTCATACACAAATCTAAATAACTGCGAGTGCCTCGAAACATAAGCCATTAATTTATTTACATTTGATCCTCGACAATTTACCGCTTGTTTACTGTGTTCTTTAACAAATCAAATTTGCAAATGCTTTCAATCTGCACACTAAGTAGTAGGTATTTAACATTCTCTCTGTCTCACCCTGTCACTCACGCCAACCAATTCTCATCATTTCTCTTGTTTTTAATGAAGTTTTTATTTTCTATTCGCGTAATGATATTTTAATGCTTAGAATTGCACATTTCCTTGATAGTTATATTTCGGAAATTAACGAGCATTAAATTCCGAACCAAGTTACTATGAACCGGACGTTAACGTGCGCAACTTTTTCCTAAAGCGAAAGCGTAAAGTTGATGAGCATTAAACGATTCATATAATCCTAATATACGGTCTTAGTCGTGATTGTTTTACCATACGCTTGAATATATCTCTACATATATATATATATCTATATATATTATTATATTTCTCTAACAATTCATTTTATTTCATATAAAAATGAATGAATACATTTTTCTTTTTCGTGCATGTATTGTATATAACATAGAAATTTAATAATATATGTTTTTTTTTTTTATTAAAATAACAACTAAATATTTATATATATATATATATATGTATATATGTATATATATATATATATATATATATATATAAATATATAGCATGTATGAAAGTTTTATTAAATTGTGCTCACGAACGGATTTGTATGCATGTAAAAGTACATGTGGATGTATTTCCGTTGCAGCAACGAGCAACGAGCAACACATTGCGCATCGTTCCGTTGGGAAACTAAAACAAAAACTACGTAAAGCTGCTTATCCAACTTAAACTGAAGTTCGAATACCCTTCGGCATTAATGCGGTGGAATTACTTTGTATTAAGATTTTTTTGTTTTTTTCTGTTTTTTTTTTTTTTTTTTTGCTTGGATTTAATCTGGACGTCCAATATGAGCTGTCCAGTCACGACGCATTAACTTCCATTTCTTTATAACCTAACCATTTAACTTTTCATATTCCCTCATTACACAGAAAACTATCTTCATACAATAAGTTATCGCTAGCTTTAAATGCACGCTTGAGTAGCGAAAATGCAATTTTAATTTACAAAATTCTTATCAATTTTTAGATCGCCTAGCATAAATTATTTAAATTGATTTTATGAAGTTGCGAGAAAAAAACAAAAAAACAAAAATAATAAAATTTTTTAGTAGAAAAGTCGGCAAATCGGCCAGCAAGTATTTAATTAAATTTTCAATCGGTTAAGAGGCATTTCTTTTACGAAAATCCCATCGAGTCAAAACAATAATAAATAAATAAATAAATACAACTAAGATTTTGTGTCTTTTTTCTGTTTTTTTGTTTGTTTGTTTGTTTGTTTGTTTTTTAAATTTCAAACACCTGTTGATATATGTAATTTTTTTGTCTGAATTGTACAAGACCGTATTGATACTGCTCTGAGAGCGAATTATTAAAATTCACCACTATTTATGGCGCAGACTCATCTATATCGTAAATTCATATATCACAAAATTTTCTATAAACTTTGAGCGTACAAAAGAAAATATTCATTAATATTTAGCAAGGGTCACTGTAAATTCACATAGTCTTATATAGATCAAGAAGAAGCATTATTTACGTATTTTTAAAAATTCCTCTTATTTCTTACTTTATTACTTTACACATTTCAACCTGATTCAAATTTCTTCTTCTTTTTTTTAGATATATATGCGACACATTTTAGATCGGCTTGATACACACTCACCTTTCATTATACCGATCAGTTCAGAATCCGTCTGTCCATGTTTCCATCGCTTTGTCTAGCTGTGTCCTTCTTGTGTTTAACCTATAAAAAGTGATTTTCTTCTTTCTTCTTTTTTGAATAGTGTTATGAAATTTATTAAACCGACATTTTGCCAGCCAAAGACGAACGGTATTAAGAAAGTTTCGAATTAGAATACATACTCGACTCGTGCCCATTTGACGCCTTAATTTGAAAAACCGTTATATGAACAATTAATTGTTGGGTGACAATGTTTTTGCTTATTTGGTTTGTTGAAGACAAACCATGGACAGATCAAAAATAATGCAGGTGTAACTGGATGATTTATATGGAAAAAAAAACAGTCTATTGTTAATTGATGAAGAAAACGAATTTTTTCAAGAACAACCTAATAATATGGATTTGAAAAATTATACGAAAAAAAAAAAAAAAAAAAAATAGTTACTTAGGTTTCATTTGCCTAGTCAGAGAATCAAATCTATCCTAAACTTAAGTGATATTCGAATTCGCACCGTTCACACAGATTATTTCTTTAGAAAAAGTCATTGGATGCTCGCTTGAGTCATGTACTTTTCAAACTCCTCATGGCTCCACCATAAAACTTAACGCCGTCCATGCATCACGTTGTTATTCAATCAGTAGAAGTAGAACTTGCCAGCAGCAAATTATTTTACATTTTGACACATACTAAAGTTCTCCTTTAATTCTACTTTAGATTACTTTATATATAATCCTTAAAAGTATTGAAATTTACTTTTTTAAGATTTCATCGGGTCTCGTTTTTAACATCGCAGCTCGTTTGTGATAGAGCAGCAATCATCAATTTTTTCTACTTTAGCAGTTCCTTCCTTCTTGTCCTTCTTGTAATTCCTTGTCCAAGTCCACCATTGTCAAAATAGACAATGCCATCTCGACAAATTGAAGGAAAAGTTATTAGAATTACAAACTTTCGTAGCGAAAATCAAATTTGCTTATCACCTCATGTCTTCAAGGTCTTCTAAAACGTTTCAATGGTCAATATTTATTTTAGGTTCGATCTGGGAATGCTTGGAATGCTAGTCAAAATTCCTCAAAATATTGATTTTTTCGCCCTATGTAGATACTGGCCGATCCTCAGAACAAGTAATGTCTTGGATATTTAAATTCTTCGATTAGAATTTCGAAAACCGCTTACTTATCTTTATTCTCAAGTTGATAACATAGTAATATAAATCTTTTCATGATCGGACGTTTTGCTTACTGGAAATGGTCTAGTGGTGGTCTAATGGTAATTCTTTTTCCACCTCAGTATAATTTATTTGGAACATTAAATAGAATAGAATGGTCAAGCAATAGAGGGAGGTTTTCGCAGAGTCATACAATTAAAAGATGATTCCATAGGGAAGAAAGTGAGTTTAAATTATTCGATTCGTTATCTTATGTTAACCAAACGTATCAACGTTTGTCTATGGTCCTAAAAACCACTTTTACTGGCCAATTGTCAATTGTTCGACATTTCCGAACTCTACTTATGCTCTTGGGATCCCGATAGCAGACGCTCCAGAATAATAAAAATATACTTTCGTTGTTGTGATATACCATTTACCGTTACAGTAAAAGCTCTTCATTCGCGGAGTATACGTTCCATAAATATTCCGTGAAGACAGAAACCGTCAATACGGAATGGTAATTTATATAAGATTATAGGGGATACGTTCCTAGGTCACAAAATCAAATATAATCAATTATCTAAAAACAAATCAATTTAATTGAAATTTTTGAACATTTTGATCCTAAGGTTTAAGCAATGTTTCGAAGAATTTTGTAAGTTTCTCTTGCTTGGCAGTGTTTAAAAGCTCCTTCAATTCAGACTGATACGCAGCAGTTGCATTAGCAATTTGCCTCTTAAAAATAAGACTTCGTTCCACAGACGGATCAATGTTCGTAAAGAAATCGCCAAGGTCATTTGCCACTCTTAAATCTTCACTAAGACTTTTCAAATTAAATGTCACGTTTCCAGTGCTTGTTGAAATCCTCTTCTTCAATGGGCTGTGAATTTAACATTTCGTCCAAATCGGTTTCAGTCAAATCTTCATCTTGCGATTCAAGCAATTGCTGAATATCACTTGATTCCATCTGTTCAAACCCATCTCGTCCTATTCCATTCGCGATTTCGGCTATGTTTGCAGTAAAAGTTGGAACTTGCACAGATCCCTCGTCATTTTCCGCAATCCGACAAGGCCACACTTTTTCCCAGCATGACTTCAATGTGGGTGGCTTCAGTGCTTCCAATGATTCTTTTATGTTTGCGATGCATTTTGCTATGTCAAATTTCTTCCTGCGTTCCATAACATGCATATCAGGACTACATTCCATATTATTCAATATGATTTTGAAGGTTCGTCTAATGTAATAGAGCCTAAAAGGCCAGGATTAATCCGCGACTAAACAAATTTATAGCCGCAAATGTAGAAACTGGGTCGCATTTTTTTAATTCGCGAATAGTGAAAACGTGAATGAAGCAAACGCGAATAAAGAGCTTTTATTGCATACGCCAAGTCGTCGACGTCGACAATGATTGATGCGTCTGCGCGCAGAAATTCTGGTTCGTGACTTTAAAGCGCTTATTTCAATTATTTGGTCCAGCGGAATACACAATTTACTATAAGACACTGAATATGGAAAAGAAAGGTGTTGGGGTAAGTTTCATAATTAAAAATATAAAAAACTTGAATGTTATACAAGAGACAAACACTTTTCCTTGAAGCTTTTCCTTGCGCCAATTAAAACGGCGTTTAAGACCATGGTGCGTCGCTTCGAGAAGGATCAAAATTTCTTAATTCTTAATAAAGCATATAAATTTGATATTTGATAATCAATTGATCACGTATTGTGATCGTCTTTAGAAATAATGAGGTCATGGCCATATGTTGTAACAACATCGGACTATAACAGCAATTGTGCACTTCTCACCTAAGATTTGACAAAATGTACTGAATTAATTGTTAGGAAATGTCGGTAAAAGTCTATGTACGCCGCTTATCTTATTTACTTTTTTCTTTTTTTACACGTACAATTCACAAC
Organism: Glossina fuscipes; assembly: GCF_014805625.2. NCBI lineage: Eukaryota > Metazoa > Arthropoda > Insecta > Diptera > Glossinidae > Glossina > Glossina fuscipes. The sequence continues at coordinate 31,663,568 of NW_023998414.1, forward strand.
TACAACGAAATAATAGCCGAAGTAAATAGTGCTAGACTCTTAATAATAAATCTTATGCAAAACATAAGAACTTACCTTTCTATAAATAGAAGAGAGAAAGAATAAAAAATAAATAAAATCCATGTACAAATAATGTATATAATATAATAAAGCAAGAGAGTAAAAAAGAAAAAGAAGAAAAGTTTATAAGAAAAAAAAAAAGATGAAAACAAGCGTAAACAAATCTCTAACAGAGAGGATACGCCCACAGCTGTTGGATGCAAGCTAGGAGTACACTGCGTGCATCACTAAACCAAAGCAAACGTACTTAAGGTTCGCAACCGATTACAATAATACCAATTATATTAAGTTGAGTTAGCGAATCATAAGAAGCTTTAAAGATTAAAAGATAATTTAAATAAGATAAAGACGTAGATGGACAATTCATCTCAAGGGTCAGATTTTGGTGTGATTGATATAATATAGATATAAAAAGGTAAAGAACAAATAGAAAAGACTTTAAATTGCTAAAGCTCGTAGCCTATCTCTAAATTGTATCTACATTGGCTTGATCTATGAGTTGACATTCCCTTGTCTTGGTCTATTTTCGCTTATTTGTTGTTGATCATCAAAAGTAAGGTCACACGTTTTGCAGACAATAGGAAAAAGTTTTCATAAGATGTCATCGCATCTGGAACACACATCGTTTAGGTAAAATTGTAAATGCAGCCGAAAGTCTTAATTTCTCGTTATTTCAATAAATTTTTATATCCTACACCAGTTGTTTAGTTGATAAGTTTGTGCGAATGTATGCAACACTAAGAAAGATTTGCGATAGACTCACTTATTATTTATTATGCCAATCGATTCAGTGTCACTATATAAATCGATATAAACTTGTCTGTCCTTCTGTTCCTCGACGTGGGCGCACCGAATAAACGCTATTGAAAATGGCACGGATCGCACAACTTTTTGCACCATTTCGCATAGAAAGTCTTATTTTGAAAAGTCATTCTATTAATAACTGTACTAAGCGAAGTGAGTAGGGTACTTAATGATCGGCTTTAGTTCACTATATAAAATTTTACTTCCTTTACGTCCTTTACGTCCTTTTTATTCTTTCTTTATATTTCAACGTCCTAATGGTTAGCATAGGATCTATCTTCAAGAGTCTAATATTACTTGACTCGCCTGTTACTTTATTGCAGTTGTATTTCAGGTATAAATAAGTTGCTCTGTTTGTTTGCTTGCGGATCATACCAATTTCCAATCTAACCGATAACATGAATTTTACAGAATTCCTTGCTGCATATTTCTCGGCGTCCGAAAGAAGGTGACACATATTCTTGCCTGTACATGTGTTGGTAGTGTGTACACAATCGCGATAATTGAGATAGAAAGCTAAAACTGGCATATGTATCATTACTTAATCATCAAGTTTGAAAATATCACCGCACAGCCACATATATATATGTATATATATACACATAGATATAGCATTAATTTAAACATTACAGCAAATAAACTTTCACACTTAAGACATGATATTTAACAGGAATGTCTAGCAGTATGGTGTCAATATTACAAAAACAAAGACTACTCGTTTAGCTAAGCTCGCGCGATTTGAATGACAAAATTGTAGTGTATTGCTTTTTGACCATCATAGTCTGTGTTTTTTTTTTTTTTTTTTTTTTTTTTTTTTTTTTTTTGTAGGCCAAGGAGCATAAGTACCGATGTTAAATTGTTATCTTTGCTCGAATGATTAACAAGAATTTCAAAAGTGCACCGATAGACACAGATGTGCACAGTTCAGCATACTCTAAACCAGAATTGTTTATTTTATCTAGTACTCGAGGAGAATTTCTTATTTATTTTGTCTTTTTTTTTTTTTTTGCTTATTTTGCTTTCTTTAGCTATTCGTTTTTCTAGTCAATAATGTGATGTTGTATATGCCTTTTGAGACATATGCTGTGTAGTTCTTACTGCTGCAAATGGAATAATTAATTACCACTCGTTCTTTCTTTGATGAAATGCAAGGGAGGAAAAGTTATGAGTTTTTGTTACATACCTGCGAGAAGTGAAAGTAAGAACATCAGAACAGAAAATTGTTTACAAGGATTGTTGTACCTAATATATCATATGTGATGCACGCAACTACTCGCTTAGCATATCTGCAAAATCTGATCATACTTCACTTTTCATTACCAATCTTCCTTTTATGAGATGCATGCTCGTTTTATCAAACGGTTTGCAACCTCCTGAAGGAAGCTTTAGAAACCCCATAAAGCATATAAATTCTTGGGCATTTTCAAATCTGTAATACATCTAAGCATGCCCCTCTGTTCGCAAAAATAATTTCAAATTTTCAACGAAAACGCGTACAACGCCCAAGCGCCTATAGTCGTTGCCCGCTCCATATTACATCATGAATATGAAAAATTTAGTTCTTTTATTTTTTTTCTCTCTTCTTTAGGATAACGGTGAGGGGTATAAGAGATGCCGTCATGACCGAATATAATTTTTTTTCTTGTTTTTTTCTCCTTTCGCGTTTTGCATAAACCATTTTTCACCACAAACATATTATGGAAGATATATCTTTTTTCAGAGACCTCATGAGAAAGATTTGTTTATAACTAACTATCGCTTATTACTTACTGCACTGTATATACATTTTTCCTTTTTTCATTTTTCGTTTCTCCTCTCCTGTCCTGTCGATGAGCAACAGTCACCTCTTGCCCTCTAAGCAGCCACAATGCAAACGTGAAAGACATTATTTCCATTTTTAATTTTTCGCATTCCATAACACTTATCGCCCAAGATAATTATCCTATTCTGATGCTTGTTGTAAATATTTCATTTTGAACATTTGTTAGAAATGGTTCATAGCTTATATTTTCAGTCGGTGCGCTTGCAGTAATGGATTATGTTAGGCATAAGTTTAAGTCGTTAATGCATTCAAATGGACAAAAACCTTTCAGCATTTTGCAGGTACCAGGCGCACTACCCTATTCATATCAAGCTAATCGATCTTCTATTTCAGTGCAAGCTTATATGTATTTGTTTGTATATATATATATATATATATATATATATATATTTTTTTTTTTTTTTTTTTTTTTTGCATATTTATTTATGGATGTGTAATCCTAAAGTCAAAAAGGTCAACTTCAATTTCTGGTCTGCCTACATGTTTTGCATTGCATACCTTCGTTGAGTTCATCCCTTGTGCAATTTGGTTGTCAGCTATGCAGCTTCCATTCACTCTTCACGTATGTAAAAGCTTTTTAGGTTTCTGAGCATAGCATTGTTTGTTGTGGCAACTCCGATTTGATAGGATTTGATTACCGTCGAAGTAAGTGTAAGTTTTGAAAGTTTTATTTGCGTACTGAAAGTGTGCTCTAACTAAAGTGCTTATGTTGAGTGCACCAAAAGGCCTACTGGCATTATGAAAACTAAATGGAAAACAGACGTTAATATGGAAGCAGAGCAGTCCAAAGAAAATAGCAATAAACTCAGATCATTCGTCGTCAATCCAAAAATAAGCTGAAAGAGAAGAAACCATTGTTAATCTCAAACATGTTGTTGAAGAGCAACGATAAACTTAATGGATTGGCAATTGTTGACCATTTATCTGAGATCAAGTTTTATTTTATTTTATATACATTGACTTTATCGCGCCAATTAATCTTTTCTTTGTTTTTTTTTTTTTTTTTATTTAATTTATCTTCTTATCATTTCAGTTTTCTCAGCAACTGTATGACAAACGAGATATAAAGAAATCTACTTAAAAATCTCACTTTAATATTATTTTTAGAGTTTTTAATAAACTTTAGTGATTTCTCACTTTTTTCTAAAAGAGAAACACCTTCAATTCATTTAAAGACATTTGCATAATGGTAGAATCACTTGCGGCGATTTTAACTTTTTTTTTTTTTTTGTTTCCTTTTTTTCACCAAAAGGTGCATTAGAGTGAAATGTATATGAAAAAAAAAAAAAAAAAAACTTTCTTTTTCTTTTTGCTTAACCGCCTGATATTGTAATTTAGCTGAAGGGAGTTTTAAACCTTAGCCGGAAGTCATGATATAAACTTAAAAGAAACTAGAAGCAAAAAAAAAAAAAAAAAAATAGAAAAATAGAAAAACCACATACATATACATATATACATAACAACAGGGAGTGTGCTTGTAAAACATTAAAATGCTTCCGTTCATTTGGTTTAAATCTGTGCATTTAACTCTGTATATATCGTCTTCTTCTATGCTTACTTCTTCTCCTTTTGGCTTTAAGAATCACTTAACCTGATTCATTATTTATTGTCGTGGATTTTGAGTAGAGAACGGAAGATAAAGTATATCTGCATTAATTTTTTCCCTTTTTCGTAATCACTTTCTTGCACAGCCAAATACACAAATGGACAAATATCGCAGATATATTTTTCCCTTTTTTGTTTTTGGTTTGTTTTTGTTTGCAAATAACCGAAAGTTGCTTTTTATAGTTTATTTTATTTCTCATCAAGAGTAGTTGCTCTGTCAGCATTGGCTTCAAGTCATTTTCGCATTAGCTGTAGCTGGTTTTTGTTGCTTTTTTTGTTTTTTTTTTTTTTTTTTTTCTATATCCCAGTCGCCTTACCTATTTGGGTGTCTGTGTTGCGTTGGTTAGTTAGTGTTGAAATTGCTCCAGGTGTCGACTTACCAAAAATATAACCAAAGCTTACATTAATTTGTGGTCGACCGTCAGTGGTTGTGTACGGTATACACACTAGAGTATAAGTAGTATTCAGGTTTTTACTATTTCTTTTAACATAAAACTTTGCCGACTTTTTGTTGTAATTAATTTTCAAAGAAAATGGTAATTGTTTACGTTCAGCGTAGCATACCTTTTAGGGACGAGATTAATTCTCTTTTTCTTTTTTTTTTTTTGTTTTGTTTTGTTTTGTTTTGTTGATGTACCATATAAATGAATGAATGAATGATTTTTGATTAACTTTAAGTTACCTTTTGGCAAACATATAAGTTTACATAATTTTTTACGCTTTTTGAGACATTAGATGAAAACACACTTACAATACGAATTGTGTTCAATCGAATAAATTAAATTTTCAAATTTCTTTTATTCGAAATATTTTGCCCATTTTCTCTAATGCATATAACTTCCTTAAAAAGAAAAAATAAAAGAATCGTATGAGAATGTTATTAAGTAAAAGAAATAAGTTTTCATCTTCTATAATATTGGCTCGATGAGGCTGATTTTTTTTTTTTTTTTTTATTTTCAAAATGTAGGATTTTGTCCTATAGGCACGTGGCCGTGTTTACATCACTTCTAAACTCTTTTGGCAAATATGTAAGCGATATGTTCATTTTTGCGATTAAAAGAATGTTTGCCGTAGATGCTACGCAGATGGGCAGACGGACAGACGGATAAATGAACAGGCGATCATTCTTAGATGCATTCTTAGGTATTTGCTAGTGGCCAAGATTCTTATATCGGGGAGCTTTTGAAAGTTGTTTTTGCGCGCGTTGTAAAAGTAAAAAGTGAAAAGATAATTACATTTTACCACACTATACAATTGGGTAAACAAGATCAATTTTTTCCTTTGCTGTACATGTTGTAAAATGTGTTTGTATAATGTAAGAGTTGCTGCTGATACAACCGTGTAATAAATGAGTTTTCTAATTTCACTTGTGAAGAGGTTTAATGTTTAGGAGAAAAACTGCAACAAACTTTATGGAAAAAACGAACAAAAAATATGAAAAAATGACGAAAATCAAAGTGGAAATAAGTAAAAAGAATTTGTTAAAAATGACATTTGCAAGTAATAAGTCATGTAGTACGCAAAAATTGAAGGCTTTTGCAAAAAAAAAATTAGGTCCAAAAGAGACTTTCTTCAAACAAATATATACATGGGAATTATCAAAGAAATAATAGGAGATCGTGCCATCGAAAACAAAAGAATTAATTTGCCCGAAATTAATTTATGTCAAAAAAAAAAAAAAAATAAAAGTCCATCCAACCGTATCCGTTTATCCCTCTGCTGTTCATCTGTTTGTTAGAGCGCTTTCCTTTTCTAGCCGAGCAAGTTTCTTCTTAATTATTTTCTTATCGCGCGTCTCACGCTGAATTTAATAGTCACATACAAATCGGTCGTTGTTCACATCTACAGTGATCAAAAATCCATAATTTTATCCCTTCTCTTTAGATTAGAAATTTTAGTAAATAATAAAGTGCTTCCTCATGTTTAAAGCATTATAAGCGCCAACCAAGCCATACACTTTCGTGCCGAACTTAGTATAATTAGTTTCTTGTACACACGGCGCACTGACGCTCACCATTAACTGTCTAATGCAATGAGTAATAGTGTGAACACAGCCGCTGACATATATAATTGAATTCTTTAAGTATTCGTAGCATGGTTGATAAGGAATCCGGGTTCTTCTGTTCTATGATTTTATACGCGTGAAAAATTCAAATTTAATAGGTAAGATACCTAGTTCAGGTCATCTATAACACTGCTCCGTGCGCAAGCACACAATTTCTTTCACTTGTGGATTATATAGAAAATATATTAAAGACGCATAAGAGACGTTATGCTTAAATAAATACGAATTATACTGAAAACGTTTGTTTGTGTATTGCCAGTGTATGCTGCTGCTTCTGGATTGATTAAACGATTAAAAGTAGAAGGAGAAGAAAATTGGAAAAAAAAAAAAAAAAAAACAAAACACTCATAAAACTCATATTCGCACATAATTGATTGAAAAATGTTTGCTCATGACCTGCCCATTAGTAAATAATATGTAAAAAAATTCTCAAATTCTAATGTGTTACGGTAGATGAGATTAAGGAAGTATAAGAAAACGAAGAAGAAGAAGAAAAAGAAGAAAGCATTATTTGACCTTCGAGCTCACCTTAGGATATTATTTCATTGCATGCACTTAACCAACTCTAACGTTCTTAATTTTCTTATTTTCTTATTATGTTTCTTATTGAAATTCCTGCAGTAAAGTATTTATAAACAAAGTTATCTAATAAATTATCCAACATCAACCCCTATACGAAGCTAAGCCTTGTCTAGACATTGCAGAAATATGCAAAAAACTTCCGACATTTTAACACTTATTTATAACTTTGTACCGACCCCTTGTAAATTATGAAGTTTATAATTAAAATGTATTAAATTCAATTTTCTACAATAACATGAATTCCAAAACACATAAAAGAGAAAACAAAATGAAGAGAAAGAGCAAGAAAAAAAAAAAAAAAAAAAAAAAAAAACAGGTTAAGAAAATAAAGATGAACGCCATCACCTCCAACCACACACCACATCACATGCACTTGCATATAATGATTTCCACAAACATGGTATAACGTACAACGATCGTTGACCAAGTTATAACAATGCAAGAAAAACGAAAAAAAATAAAAAAATAAAAACAAATGCCAACAACTAACTATATGTAGAGAATATTGTAAATATAAAATCTATAAAACAACAATAGCACAGTAATCTAATAAACTTTATAGAAGTAAGGGATATAAACTACAACTATAACCACAACTAGTAACACAAGTACTTTTTCGAGTTATGCTCCCCTTACAAAAATACTTCATCATACTTTGCTTTCATAATACACAAACGCAAATAAATAAATTTTAAATTATTAAAAACGTACATATATACCAAACGACTATTTCAAGCATACTTCTATATCAACAAATGGGTAAAGTTGTGTGAAAATTGGGAGCGGTCAACACAATATACAGGTAAAACAAATGGCTTGAAATATTTTACTAATAACGAAACAATATTACTCATGTTTACTGCCAGCATAAAAATATATATATATATATATATTCCTATATATATGTACTCACTCCCATTCAGATAGAGATAAAACTATTATTAATATTTTAGCTTAACATTAGGCTACCAACACAATATAGATATAGATACACGAAGAGTTCTAACTAACATAGCCGCTACGTGAACTAAAGTTCATTTTAACTGCTGTACAAGCTATAAATTTCATAAACATTGCAAGCTAAGGCGAGTTAGAGCAAGAGAGAGTGGGAAGAGCGCGACGTAAAGTAAAAATAAGAAAGAATAAAATTGAAAGACAAGCACAAATAAATTACTTTCGCAAGGCATGCCACACACAAGTAACACTAACTAACTAATATTTAATCGGAACCCTTAACATTGCGTGTATGTGTAAAGTATTTTAATAAAAAAACACTCAACAACATACCTGTAACTGAAAGTGTGTTCCCCCCTTTTATACCTTAATAAGAAAACACCTATGGAAGAAAACAACAAAAAGCAACCGAGATATTTAAAATTTCTAATCCACGAATTGAATTGAACATCTTACGATTCCTAGATCGTTCGGGGAATTTATTTGCATTCAGTTTGTATTCCATATTCCTAAACTTCAGTTGCGATATTTCAATAACCATTTATGACATCACGTCACAGGTACTAAATATTCAAGTTCAGTCTGCGGTCGACAGTACACAAGAACCTAGTCTTCGAAAATGAGTTAAAGTCAATCATGGGTTCATTGGGATCCGTGGTATTGTGTGGTGAGTCGTTATATTATTTTTTCAATAGGCTTTATATCCCTGTTGTCTGTTCGCTTAGTTCGTCTTTAAAAAAAGACGAAAAACTCGATACTTTGCGAATTTTCGAAAACAATAATAGACAGACAGGGCAAAAGGATCATACATCAAACATCCTTTGCCTCATTCGTAACATACACTATATAGTCCAAATTATTGTTTTTTTTTTTTTTTTTTTTTTTTTTTTTTTGATAACTAATCACTCAGTATATGTCTCTCATTTGCGTAACACGGTCACGGATAGAAGAAAAGTGAGGTTAGAGAAACGGAAACAGGGAGGTGGTGGCCGCAGTCTAGTGCGTATATACCCGATTGACAAGTGTTATGCCATTACCTGATTGAACACTCACTATAGCTACGACACTACTGCATTAAGAACATCTACGCGATTTTTACCTCCTCGACTACTCATGCAGGAACACTACGTAATCCACATTTTTCATCCATTGCGTGCGTTAGTCCCTTATGGCTGCTCCATCTTTTTCCAAAAGTGGGCAAGTGTTCTCAGCAGATCAAAAGGAGGCTACAAAGATTTGATGTAAAACAAAGGGCAAATACTACGACAATAACAAAGTTTTCAGTGTTAAACACTGATTACTATCAATTGGTTTTAATACATATTTAGTTGCCATCGTAAGCAATAGATAACTAAAGTTTTGAAATGGAATTGATGCTAAAGTATGTGTGCTTCTTCTTGGATAATGGATATTGAATGTAGAAAGAGATACAAGAGTGTCCACTACTGCCGCCAAGCGTAAAAATGTCAACGAAATCGGTTAAGTGCTTTCGTTTTGTATTATAATTGCGGGATATATCTTATCCTATCAGAATCTCTATATTATGGCGAACACACAGATACACAGATACTTATTGGGTGTCTTAAGTTATCAGAAGTTTAAGTTCGTTCAGAAACTTTTTAAACTCCCGAATTAATCGACATTCAACAGACCAACGAAATAAAGGGATTTTAACTAACGAGTAAGATTCAAAAAAGATGTCAAAGAGATCTATGCCGAACTCGTTAAATTCTCAACAACATTTGTTTAAATTCATCACTACGATCCTGAATTGCAAGAACAAAGGGTAAGTGGCGAGCGGGCTATTGTTCAGTTCCGAGTTAAGCTTCGTAATGAAATCGTATTAGCATTTAAATCAATAGAATAAGACAAAGGAATGTTAGTCAAATCTATTAGGCTAACTTGGAGTTACGAAGTTTCTTAACGTACTTTATATTTTAATCAATGAAAATCTTCCGAGAAATGGGTATAGGCTTGGATTGAATATTTTAAAAGTTAGCAAATGAATGGACACAGGAAGAATATACCATAAAAGATTATTTTATGAGGGTAAGTTATATCTTTTTGCTTATATTTAGTTTATTTTCTTTTGCCTCTCTCTCCGACTTTTTATAATGACACACTTACGCGGCAACAATTTTCCTCGCGAAATGATTTTCAACAATTCTAGTTCCGTTAACAACAATCCGAGATCCGGTGAAACTTGAATCCCTTCATCCCTCCATTTATATCCATACAAATCGGATATATGATGCGCAACTCACACACACGGGTAGCGGCTTTGCGGTGTAAAATCTTGTTAAGGAAATAGGGCAAGATCGAACTATCGATAACGATTACCTTAATGGATTATTTTTCAAAACATTATTTCAGTAAAACGATTAAGTGTATTACGTAGCTTTTGCAAAGCGGGAATTCTAGCAAGTGAAAATCTTCTTCTTCTTCTTCTTCTTCTTTTTTTTTTTTTTTTTTCTTTTAACGAAAAACTTTCACGTATGCTTTTAATGATCGTTAATCCATTGTCTAATTTTGTTTTTTCTGTTCCGATATTACAAACAACTACCCACTCTTCTCCAGTTATGTTTCCTAACACCGTATCACTTACGAATCCACAGAACATATTCTACGGCATGCAATGCAAGTGTACAAAGTAAGTACATAAGTAAGAACTCTTTGCAAAGAAAAAAAAAGAATTAAAATTATTGTTCAGTTTATACCTAAAAAAAAAAAAAAAAAAAGGAAAAATACGTAAAAATGAAGAATTAACCAAAGTGTTTTAAATTTAAACAAAGTTCAGTTCACAGCTTATTAGACTTAACGTATGCAGTAGTAAACTGCCAACAATCGAAAAATTTGTGATAATATGGCACACAATACGCGTACATATGAAATGCAATAAACTACCTCATCCGTGTCTACATGCAGACAAGCTGGCAAGAAGCAAGGCATGCCTGCAGACATATGTACGCGTACACACATATATATATATAAACTGACATAATTACGCCATTAACGATGTAACAAATGTTCGTAAATTCATGCCACAAAGTATATGGAACGTCATTTCCAACATTATATCCAACAAACACGTGCCTGCTACTTACATATATATATATATACATACATACATACATACATACATACGTAACATCGTACAATAATCGTCGTAGAGTTGCGTATGCCTGCATATGTGCATGTTTGTGTGGTTACACATAATAGCATTTCTATGCAAGAATTTTTGACTGTTTGCATCAAACGTCATTTCGCAACTAACTGAATTTTCAATGAAATTTTCGAATGAAAAAACCGCATTTCGTCAACGCAACACGCGTAAATGAGGAAAATTCCGAGAATAAGTTTGTTACACAGTTTCCACCATTTATTACTTGGGAAAATTTAATACATAGTCACATGCACACGCACACGCATAATCACAACACATACAACATATACGTACATACGTACATACAAACTTATACGCAGACATATACCCGCGTTTACTCTCATAGATTCATTAAGAAATGAGTTTATTGAATCGCAATAACGTTACGAACCGTCGTCGAGCTATGCTCACTGGCTTTACATACGGCTCCTCAGGCTCTGTAATGAAGTAGAAATTTCCATGATTGAGTTGCTTTGAATGCACGCCAAAGCGGCCAAGATGACCATGTGCGCAAAGGCCGTTAACAAAATCCGTATAACTGTCACAATGAGTGCCGAGAAATGGGTAAATTGGGTCCATTGATTGTTTAAAAAATACAGCGGCTGTTGAATGGCTGCAAGAGATCGGATCTGTAAAGCAAAGCAAATAACATAAACATCTAAGATCCAATACGCGTTCGCATACATATGCTGTGAGCAGTAAATGAATTGGTTTTCGCGTTCACTTACTGCGGTTACGTGTTTCTGGAATTTGGCTCGATTGTTGGCAGTTAGGTTGAGGTACGGTGCCACCGTTGGGATAGAAATCAGCATGGCCGCACTTAAGGCTTGTACCTAAAGTACCGCTTGATGTGTGCAACACTTGAACAAACTGAGCATCATTTTCGTCGAGACGATATTTGGGTGCAACAATGGTTGGCATAGTGAACATGGGTGCAGCCGGATCCAAAGCGATAATTTGCTCCAATTCACCATTTAATAATGATCCGGCAAATCCAGCTGCATGTGCTCCCAAACTAAAACCCGCTATAGTAACATTTTTACGACTGAAGCGAGGATTTATCGCTTCCATAGACTCGACTATAGCGGCCACTGTGAGACCTACCTCAAATATAGATCCCGAAGCGGCTTTGTAATCATTCTGTGAGAGATGACCCCAATCAACTATACAAATATAATGACTAGGCTGAAAGTGAATCCAAGCTGTAAGAATCAAACGGGAGAAATAACTTCAGTTTCTTTTACTATTTTTTTTTTTTTTTTTTTTTTTTTTTTTTTTTGCATTTTATACTTGTTAACATTTCTTGCACCCACTGTTTACTGCCCTCATCCCTCCAGCCATGCAAAAAGAGTGCCACGCTTCTATGTGACCTTAAACGGTGAAATCCCTTTAAATCTCCCAGTTGTAGATCAAAATTAGTTTCATCATCAACCTGTTGATTGTTACTGTTAATGAAATAAAACAAATGTCTGAGAAATACTTGTGCCGGAGGAGAAGACCTCTTCGGGTTTCTATCTTATTATTAAGATATTCAAATTCCAACGAAATCTTGAAATTAAATTTAATTTCCAACTATACACTTTAATTAAATTAATTATTACAAATATACAATTATAATTATGGTGATTGTAAGCATAACCGGAAAGTTATAAATCAATCCACCCTACGCCTTAAAAGTCAATTCTTGTGATATTTCATTGATAGCATACAAAACGGCTATAAGCCCAATCCCGTCTTGAGAGAAAAGTCACTTTTTGTAAAGCTATGATTGACATCTACTTTGTACAGCCTCTTCAAAGAGTGACGGCCTGTCCCATGCTTAGGCAGTAATAGATGCCACAACTGAAGACCAGATTAACCATCTTCTAGACGAAACAGTCTCAACTTATTCTTCAAGCCACAAACCTTTTTCGCAACACTACACTCCGAACGGTTGTCATCATTGATAGTGACTCGCTAATAAAAACTAAACACCACTAAAATGTTAAGGAGTACCATGGCCCTCTTGCGGATGCACAATTATAATTTTTTGAGTGCCAACTTCTCTAGGTCTCTTGGGAAATCAACGAGCGGACCTACCAACCAAACCCAAGGCCTTCGAATCTTTAATTACGGTTGGCACAATAAAAACGACTGCCTTTAAAAAATATATAAGAAAAAAAAAAGTTAGAGACAACCATGACAACACTACTACTACACAATAATCTCATACTAATGCTAACCTTGCTCCATCACTGTGTTCGGTCAATGTCGGCAAAATCACGATATAACTAATTGCAAGAAATCGCCTTGGTCGTATCCGTGACACACCTACTCCCCTAACTTGCAATGATGGATAAAATCGTACAGTTAAACAAACCCTTTGTAAATACCAAACTCTTTCGAAAATTCTTCACAAGAGTGAGACCTAATGTTATGGACATTTTGAAAGTAACTGAGGGACATAACATCAATAACATATTTGACTTTATTAATACAATTAGACTAACTATCAAGATTATATATTTTTGTAAATGTAGAGTCGCCTGTCTTAGTTGTTAGTTCGCAGCCTACTTTAGTTCTATCATTTATTTCTTTAGTGTAAATGTATGATGGTAAAGGTAATAAGTACAAGAGTTATATAGTGAGTAAGTAACTTTTAAGATACATTTTGCATTTTTGTCGTGCTTCAGTCAGTTTTCGTTCGTTTTCCCTTCCATTCTTTAGCTGGTCTTGTGCATCCATCAAGATCATATCTGGGTGCAATGTGAAACTTCGAGTGATCCCAATCTTATCCTTCAAAAAGTAGTTTCCTTTCGACTAGTAGAGCTTGCAGCATCCTCTCGAGTTTATAGCTTTTGAAACTAAGCCTTTAGATTAAATTAACACCCTACATTAATACTAAACAAGATATAGTATATTTCTGATAGTCTATTGCTGATCTTGTTTGTAAAGTTTCAATCCGTAGATCAAATTTTACTTCTCGGAATTGTGGAAATTAAACCAAAAACTCTTAAACGTTGCATAGTCTCGATACTTAGCTGCTGATCATAAGATCGACTGAAACACAATCTGCCCGAAATAATTCTTCTAGAAGAGGTTTCCAATTTGAAAATCACCAATTGTAACTTTAACAAAATATTTTAATCGTTAACAGTTAAAAATGATTGATTGTCTTGTTATTTTATTCAGAATCGCGATCGGTCAAAATCATTATTCGCTTGGCGTGACGAGCATTTCGGATTTGCTTTCAGATGATCATATTGCTTGAAATACTTACGTGGAACGACATTTAAACACAATGTCATAATTGGGTTGGGCACGCTCCAAGCTCGTTTGCAGCTTGGCCTGTTGAAATAAGCGAAACGTTTTCTTTAACACAGACCAGTCATGTAGGAAAGACGAGCAATGGACAAATAATAAATAAAATATAAATTTTCTTAAGCTCAATAATAACATTTCAACTCGTAATATCATAAGTACGTATGCACCGTTTTTAATAAAGCGAAAAAAAACAACAAAAAAGAAAACGAACAAAAAAAACGAGAAAAAAAAAGAAATTCTTTTCTTCTTCAATTTGTTGTATTTTTTTTTTTTTTTTTTTCTTAATGCGTGTTTTCGGAATGCTAGGTAGCCCGCTACTGGTGGGTCATTTACAATACGATAATGTCTCCTGCATTTCTTTACAAACGATAGCAACCGGTTCATGCTTAAAGGGACTGTAATCTCTTTAAAATCTATATTTTAGCATTTAGCTTTAAAACTATAACCAATCAACCACATAGCAGAAGAAGAGAGATTCTAAAGCGGTTCAGTGTAGAAAACTGAAGCTGCTCGCATTCATTTCTTAAAAAAGTTCAGACGCTGTGCTTATAAGTAAAAGCGAATCTTTTCATAATTTAAATAAGTGAAAGTGATCTGAACTGATCACCTAGAGTAACATTTTAATCATATAAGAGAGAGGTAGTGAAAGAGAGTTTATACACATGTAGAAAGGTGGCATACTATACAGTGTTTAAAAAGATCTCTACCAGTTTTCGGCGTTAAGAGCGTTTAAATTAGCATAAATTGCTTTTAATATATAATACATAAGTATCGATATAAGAAGGCATAAGATAATGAAAAAAAATTTATTGAAATTATCGAAATGCCATACATAACGCAACGCATTTTCAAGTTATGCATAATGATATCATTTAAAGAATGCACTTTCATGGCATTTTGTATTACGTATATCATTACGCGGTCCTTTGCCAATCAACTGATGCTAATCACACAATTCTACGAATACGGTTACGATAGGTTAATTTTAATCCGTAATTACATGTTCTGCTCATTAAAATTATATATTTAAAAAATATCATTCCCCAACTAATTAACAAGTGCATGATGGCAAAATTATCTACGAAACGTCGCTAAATCGTTCCTATTTAAAAAGCAGAAATGAAAGATAGATAGATAGATAGATAGATAGATAGATAGATAGATATATGAGATTTTTTTGCAATTTTAAAGTTGAAAATATTTTCATACAATAACCATAAACATTACAGATACATGGGTATAAAAATCTTCTTTTTTTTTCCTTTTTTTTTTTTTTTTTTTTTGCTTTGCGGCATGGTTTGGTTTTTTTACGAAGCAAATTGCGATAAGCTACTAACAGAATAGAAAACGTAATTTAGTTTTAATCCTTTGATGCTCTTTATTAACAGTGATAATAAACAAGCTATAAATACGTTAAATACACACTACCGCATTATAAAAATATATTACATTTATCATTTCGTTTCTAACTAGGCTTCATTAAGCATTGCATTTACATTAGACTCGAAAGGTTGGTTGATAATTCCTTCAATTTTGAAATTTCAAAAATGGAAAAAAGAATCCGAAACCTTGATACTCGTACATGTTATGTACTTCCACCAACTTAATCTCATCAATTTGGTTGATGATTTTCTCTCTCCCCAAACATGTCTACTATATTTATTATTATTATTATTATTATTATTATAAATTTAGTCAGAGAATAAATTCTAAGACTAAAACGCCTTAAAGCACTAGCATCTAAGGATTTCGGCTTTTATTAAAAAACTCTACCGCACTTGAGCTTTGAACCCACGACCATTGACTTGCTAGTCGAGACTCTTGCCTACTCGGCCACTCGGATGGATACTATGTTTGAATAACCCAGTGTTGTGAAACTAAAATGGTTTTTTTATGTAAGTATCGTGTGAATTGCCTCAGGCCACGTAGCGCGGTTAGACATTTCTACTTATAGCTGCACCTTGAGCAATGACGATGGTAGGCATGGAAAAATTGCCTCCGATAAATTCCTCTACAGCGTATAGAGAGAGAACTTTTTTTACTTGTTCATGTTTTTTCTGCATTCCCACCAACTCGTTCTGCATATCACACAACACAGTACCACGATTCGTTCTTCTTTGACCATACTAACCGCATGTCTCCATTTTCAAGACGAACATTCACAAAGACTGCTCCCTCCCTCTACCGCTGTCCTCCTACAAGCATTTTTGATCATCACGTATAGGAAGCATCACCAGAATGACTGATCACAAACAAGAGGAAAGCCATTACCATAGTACGTAATATCTTCTTATGGCGGCTACTAGCAATGGACGTCTTAACTAATTCGTTTTGCGTTTTCTTTCTTTGCTATTGCTAACAGGATAACAGCTTTGCACAACGAAGAGAGCGTAGGAAAGGAGAATGCGTCTATCTGTCCTAACATAAGGATGGGTATGTGCAAAATAAAATAAAGTCAGTCTGTTTAATAGAATTCGAGAAAGTATAGCGAGTCTTTGCTATTTTTTGTGCTATGGCGCACAAAAAAAGGAGTAAAAATACATTCATACGCACATACGCGCACACGTCGTTTATGCAACAGTCAGTGAAACATGATAGGATCTTATTTATTTTAATTCCAGGGAAAATTCAAAGGGATCAATGGAATTGCAATCAAAAGATTTGCTCTCCACGCATTGAAGTTGAGCAAAAATACCTCTGTATATATATATATGGGGTCATCGAGTGAGTGGTGTTCTCTTTTTTGAAATGTGTAATAAAAACTGAACGGTAAATGAGATATGAACATGAATTTTCTCTTATTTTAGACATTGATTGGTTCATGCCATTTTCGTTTAAAAATGATTTCAAGTGAAGTGACTGACTGCCTTTGGGTTTCTGTCCAGAGTTGATCACCAATAACGCAAACAATCTTGACGGTCATTGCCAGTAAGCTAATGCTCCAATGTAACACGAAGGCCAATAGACTTGCAATACATATTTGTGACAAATTCACATCTTTTTTTTTTTCACTCAGACCGTGTTCCCTCTTCGCGTAATGCGATGACGATCAGCAAGAAATAGGAAGGTAGTGGCCGCAACTTGGTGAATGTATGTCGAATCAATAAGCGTTATGACTGACGGGATAATCTACTTTGACGACACTGTATATCGAAAGGAGAATTCCATACTGACCATCCTTACCATAATTCAATGAATAACCAAAGGAAGTGATAAAATCTATTCTTAAGAAAATCTATGACGCAGTTGGCAAAATTTTGATATAATTGAACGATACGTTTCTACTAAATCAAAATAAACTTGTTGTGCTTTGTAAATGAAAAAAAAAAGAAATTATTTTTGAAATGATTGTTCATTACAAAGCTTTATCTGATATATATAATACATTATTATTTTTTTTTTTTTGCTCCTTCTGTAAGAATGCATGCAACTCAGTTAATGTTCTACTTTCTATTGTGAAAACAACAGCACACTGTGAGCATAACACGAATTGTAATATGAAGCAGAAAAGTTGTCTTAATGGCTTTGCTATGATGGGATGAGGATTGAGGATGAGAGCGTACATGCGACGGAAGGGCGAAATGTAGACTTAACGGACGGATATACGTACTTGACGATGGTCCGACATTGTACTGAGCGAGGACGCGTTGTGAAAAGTCAACAGTGATAGAAAAGTTGAACACTTGACATACAACGGACATACGTACGTTTTCCGTTTCTTTCCGTTTTTTTTAAATTTATATTCTTTTTGTTACATCAACCAAGCTACACCGGGTTACATATTCAAATCCCCTAACTTCAGCCATTGCAAGCATTTAGCTCCATAGTGATACCATGTGCTTGTGACAATCAAAAATAGACAGCTGAGAGGCCTGCACGAAACTGTTGATCAATTTAATCTAATTCTTTATTCTATCTTCTATAGGTCTACACGGAGAGCTGAAACGTGCAACAATTGCCGTGAACGTATATTAAAATAAATTACAACATTATTGTCGGGCAAGGCGGGCAACCAAGTTCCTTACATCACTTTGCCTAGAATGATTCTTAAAAAATTAAGCAAAATTCTGCCTATGTGAAGACATATTTTTTATTGGAGTCCTTATATGCGATAGCCGCAAAAGCTGAACTTATATGTTATTCAGCATATAAGTAACACTTTTCATCAAACCCTTATATAGGGAAATAGTTCCACGTGATTTAAACTTAGCATGATAAGTCTATATGTCATATCACTATTTTTTATCTGCTTTCTGTACAACATTTAAAAAGGCTAGAAGGAGCTACATGAAAAAGCGAAGAAGAAGAGAAGGAAAAGAATTGCCCTATCCAGACCAAATATTTTACATCCATTTGAAATGCCGACATATTATTACTAAGGGATGTTTGTTAGAAAGATTTGCGAATTACGAATGTTTCTAATAGAATGCCTTTGACTTGTGGAGTGATCGCGTTTATGGCCTGAACCAATCCCCTTCCAACCCGAAGCGGGCCTTGGGCTAAATTATTATTATTCTCGCGAAGATAAGCAACAGACGTGGCGTAGTAACGCGAGCCGTTGAAAGAAAAAGCATTTTGAGTAAATATTTCAAGTTTTTGACTTGGCCAATGCGCGTATACATAACAGAGGAACCATTGAGTCAAATTTGAACTCCTTTCCTTAAAATAATTTCGTGATGGAAATGTTCATGTTCTGTTCTACGGCTTGCCAAGCATTATATGAGAGCATAGCAATACACTGTGGAGTACGAAACTTCAAGGTCACGCGTAACATACGCTCTTGCGAGCTCAACAGTTCAATGCTTGGTCAATACACATCAATGTTAACAGAAATGCTCTCACATATGGCAATAATATTACCTTCAATTCGCATAATTGTGTGTGTGTGTGTGTGTGTGTGTGTGTGTGTGTGTGTGTGTGTGTGTTTGGAAAATAAAGCAAATTTTTATAGCTTATATGCCGATTGAAATCTTTCTTTACCGGACGAGCCTGGGCTGGTGTCATCTAAAATTGGCGTGAACGACAGCCAATTTTGATAACAAACTTTTTATCAATAAATCAAAAAGTTGAAAGCCTAAAACTATGTACAAAAAATATTCTAACATAACCATAAGATGCATACGCAAATTTTCATTTTATTATTATTGTTACAATGGCATGCAATTGTGAAGAAGTTTTTATTTCATTATGATTAATACACACTTATAATAGGTAATAATAATAATAATAACAACAATAATAATAATAATTAAAAAATCACTTAGAAATATATTAAAGAAGGCGCATACGTTATGGTCGCACTATATAAGTCGCTAATTTTGAAAATGTGATAAGTCCATTTTCGTCACTTCGATATGTTTAACGGTTTAACGATTTGCATTCTAGTGAAAGCATTAATAAATAACTTTTTCCATTTTGCGCTATTAAATAATGTAACTTTACTACCCAATACAGTGTTCATTAAAAAAAAAAAACCAACCAGATATATTATACCCAATTGGATTTAACCCGCTATAAAAAAATTAATGAATTATTGTAATCGTTAATTAAACGGATAATATTTCACATCCATTTTTTCGTAATAAAAAGATGACATTATTTTATTTTATATAGGTATTTATTTATTCGATAAGCAATGAAAGTTAAACAAAGCAAATCATTTCCATACCCTGCATCACTTGTGATACGACGATATATATATATGAAGATAGTAGGAATGTATGCAGCACCCATAAGGGCTTAGGTTAGAGCCACCTTTCATTATACTGATAAATTCAGAATCACTTTTCACCTTGATCTACGCTTGCATCTTGTCCATCTTGTATTCTTGTGTACGGCGTGCAGCCTGTAAATTTTAAAATATCCAAATGAAATTTGATACATCGACGCGATTGAAAGTAATTCAGATTTGACTCATTTTTCGCCCATTTTCCATGTAATGCAAAGTCATTATATGAATATGAACGCCATTAAGCAAAGTTGTCCATGGTATTTAATAGTGCGTCCTGCCTACTGCAACGTTTTTGCCTGTTTTTTAGAAGAAGATATTTAGGGTATTTTGCCTAGTTTTTGAAAATTTACGGGACTCTAACAGCATAGCTAGTTACAATACATTTACCTCGTGGGAACAGTATAAAGTTCTTATAGACTGAACTAAACTGATACTGTGGATATAAAATATGTGAAGTTGCAGTAAACGGCTCCCCACCATGTCACACCTTCAGAAACATCAAGTACAAATTTCCATATTACTGCCAAATTTAAAGTCGTCTTTGAGGCCAAGAGGTGTTTGCAAAAAGACATTACACATTGTTCACACGGACATATGGACAGACGGACATGCTTAAATCGATTCAGAATTAAGAATATATATATATATATATTTGTGAGGTCTCTGAAGGTTCTTGCTGTCCCCGTTGCAAACGGCTTCACAAAATGAATCCTTTTTGTATCCTTTTTGTATGAGAATAATGACGATATCTAGTATCCTTGAGGAAGGATGCTTCTCGGCCATGTTAACTTATAACAAGAGAAGCTTGTTGTTGCGGATGTGAATTTTGGATAATAATATTAGTAATGCTAACAACAAGCTACCATTAGCCCCTTGGAGTTCGAAGAAAACGAAGAACACGAAAAATGAAGAATAGGATAAATTGGAACTGAAGAAGCAAATATAAGAAAGAAGTATGTTTATAGTTACCATATTCGCAGAGCATATGTCTTGCGCATATGTCCCCAGAACGCTACTCGCTCAAGTTCAAATAAACTGGCGATATGGAAATTTTCTCGGGTGTTTGTTATAAGAGCGTGCGAGAGCAAGTGGTTTGTGAAAAAAAGAAGGGACTATACGTCGTTCCTTCGACAACCCAACGAGGCAATCAATAGAAAAAGCTACAAATAACAAATTTGAACTTTATAGGCAGATACAGACGTATTGCAATCTCGGCAATAGGCGAGAATAACAAATAAGGCGATAAGAATGTGAAGGCGGACAATAGTGACCGTAAGATATTATCACTTCTGAATAATATTTAATATTTAAAAGTGATGTATGAGTTTCTCAAATGATATCTGTTTTGCATCGGGGAACGGGATTGCGGCTCGAGCAATGAAATGAAAACAAAAATGATGAAGGATGATTAAAATTAATTCAATAATAGAGTGTATTTGCGAAGCCATTAATTTGAACGAACGGAATAATAAACTTAATCCCTTTCTCCGTATGATAATAATTATGAATTATTTTTGTTTAAACATCCTTTCATTTGAATATTGTTTTTTTTTTTTTTTTTTTTTTTATTATTTTCTTCATTAATACATACATGCATATAAAACCTTTTCATCTATTTTGACTTTTTTCATTGCTCATTGAGTAAAAGTTAACCATTGTTGCTATCAGCTCTAGAAACGCATGCTCGCAAGCATTTATGCTAACAAAAAAGGTACACAACAAATATAAATTTATACATTTACACATACATGGATATGTGTTATAATTACGTACACATGTTGTTCTATAATGAATTTCATTTAAATTGCAATTAAACTCATTAACATTCTTAATTAAATAAACTTTTATGCCTTTTGTTGAATTGCTTCAATTCTTACACATATGCTAACATTACATACCTATAACATTTATATACTGTTGTATATATGTACTCTCTCTCTCTCTCTCTCTCTCTCTCTCTCTCTCTCTCTCTCTCTC